>NC_053390.1:576189652-576521200 GCF_905171765.1 Bufo bufo
GGGTGTCATTAAGATGCCAATGACATTGTCGGGTGTGTCCCAAACCAAGGTCTATCTGACCATTACCGGGGCATGGTCAGACCAAGTGATTGGACCCATATCAGCTCCCTTCAGCACACGGGGAGTGGAAATGGTTCCAGAGAAGAAATAAATTCGGGTGTCGATACTGTGGGGAGCAGAGTAGAAGAAAAAGGACCTATCAGTAGGGTGGTTAAGTCACCAAAGGCCGTATAATGAGTATCGCCTGATAAATTTGCGAAAATGCCTAGTTAACCACTGCTGCGTTGAGTGTAAGGGCCTGCCTGGTAAGGCCAGCCTGTCCATGCAGTCAGAAAAAATAATGTTAAAATCTCCTCCCAGTAGGACTAATGGAACAGGAGATCTGAAAACCTTGTGGAACACTCTGTTAAGGAAATGAATCTGAGATGTGTTCGGGGCATACAAATTACAAAGCGTGATTGGCTGACCTGCCAGAATAATGTAGCGCCCCTGCGGATCTAATATTGAGGATTCTATTTTGATGGGACAGTGGGCAGATATGAGAATTGTGACTCCCACCTTCCTACGGGAATGGGTGGCCGAATATGCAGTAGGATATAAGTGAGAATCAAAGCGAAAGGAGGAATTTTCATCAAAGTGGGTTTCCTGGACAAATACTATGTCCACCTTGAGGGACTTCAACTCCGAAAGCAAAAGTCTCCTCTTAGCGTTGGAGTTGAGTCCCTTGATATATAGGGTCCCTTGGTGATATAGGGGGGAGTGGACTGTGGGGAGAATACAGCTCACCAATATCCACCCAGTGTAGTTCTGCGTGTTCCTTGTCCGTTAGCCGAATATCCTTGCGCCTGGTGAATTCTTGTCCAGTGCCGAGATCAGGGTTCAGAAGAGCTTGGACCCAAGAGTGTGAGGTAGCTAGAAAGGGAGGTGGAAACAAGAGGGAGGGGCAGACAACACAAAACAAGACGGAAGTCAGAGACATATAATGAATGGCGATACCCAGGGATGTATATTCTTGCTAGAGGCAACAACCAGAGCCTCTTCTGGGGTTGCGGTGTCAGAGGTCAACTGACAGAGGCTCCTTGCAGAGCAAAAACAGGCTAACTAGACCTTCTAAAGATCAACCAGTGCTCGGGTAGGCCCGCACCATGAAAGCGAAAACAAGATAACACTATATAAGTAACTGGCTAAATAGCAAATAAGTAAGACAAATTGGAACATATATATGCAGGGTGTCCGCAACAATAAAGAACTACTGCTCATGTGGGTAACTCAGAGGGAGAATCAGGGTCATCCCCCTCTGTTCAGGGTAGAGGGCTCAGTCTGGCTACCGGTGTCCTGGGGATGGGAGGGCCTGAGGGGATGGAGATGAACCTGCATTCGGACCCGCTCTTCTCTTCCTTGCCACATGGGACCAGACGCGAGGTGGCGGTGGTACGGGAGAGGTTCAATCTCCCAGTCTGTCATTGCAGGTACAGGAAGTCCCAGCATTTCACAGAAAGGGTGCAGATCTGAGAAGCAGCGGAGGGTTGCTGTCTTTCCCTGTTGGCGTGCTGACAAGGCAAATGGAAATCCCCAGCGATATGCTATTTGATGGTCTCGTAGCAGCGTGAGGAGGGGCTGTAGGTGTCTCCTTTTTTGCAGGGTAAGCCAAGAGAGATCAGGGAAAAGCTGCACAGGGCCCCATCAAATTCAAAATTGTGTAGGGGCCGGCCCTTCACCATAATGGCCTCTGAGAGCATAATCGTGGACACAGCAAATAATATCCCTGGGGCGAGAAGTGGTGCCCTTGAGTTTGAGAGCTCTGTGGGCCCTATCCAATTTAATCTTGTGCGAGGGCGGCTCTCCAAGAATCATATTAAAAATGGCCTCCAAGGTGACAAAAAGGTCCTCGTCCCTAGTTGCCTCCGGTAGACCCCGGACTGATATTATTTCTACTACCCCTATTGTCAAGGTCTTCCAGATGCCGATCCATTTCCCTAAGAGCACTCGTGAAGGGCTGAGATATACTGTCTGATGTCATCATGCGCGTTTTCTTAGGAGTCCACACGGTCAACAACGTGCTTAATATCGGTGCGGACAGCAGCGATCTCTGCCTTGCAGGCTCCCTTAACTTCAGATATGAGCATCCGAAAGTTCTCCTTTGTAGGAATTGGCTGATGTATACTTCCCAGGAATGCGGGGGATCAGGAGCAGTACGGGGGGGGGGGGGGGGGAGTGGGATATAGCAGCCAGCGGAAGAGGGTTTGGTGAGCTAGCCCATGCGTCTGTAGGGAATGGGGAGCTGCTGTTGTCAGTGGCTAGGGCAGATGGAATACCCTCAAGAGGGGCAGACCAGGGGTCCCCAGATAGGGCTGTATTTCGTCTCCTAGGGGAGCATGTGGAGGTTGATATCTGTGGGGTGGGTTAGTGCACAGTACCTGTATCCCCAGTCCTCTGCTTTGTACTGCCCTCCAGGGCCGCCATGTTGTCTCCTGAGGGCTTGGAGACGGCAGGCAGAAATTCACTTGCAGCAGGGGAGAGCTCAGGTTCAGTCTGCTGAGGAAAAAGGGGTCCAGATAATAGGGCCGTCTCAATAAGGGTGGGTGGTCGGTCTCTCCCCTCCGGTGGATTCTCAGGATTTTACTATTGATGGCCTACCCTGATCGGACACTGTGCCAACCCCAATCACTTCAAAGGGAGCTTAGCTGCTGTAACCAGCTGTGTGAAAATTAGCAGCAATTTTTCAGGATTAGAAAGTGAGTGATCTCTTCACTGAGCTGCACACAAAATGCATCACTTTTCCTTTGTTTGTACAGGTTAAAATTAAATGTATGGCTTACAAAAGACTCAGACTGAGGACACACCTGTACTGTAACGTTGATTACTTCTCATTATTGGGTGTTGAAGGTAAGAATGATTTTACAGCGGCCCAATGCTGACATCTAGTGGCAGAATGAGAGCTCTTCCCACTGTGGCAGCTGTGTGAGTGGCCGTTCTAAACTGGGAAATGATAGTCTGTTATTATTATTTTTTAAATCAGATTATTTTTATTGAAGTTTTTTTTTTTTTTTTTTCAACAGCACAGAATAGGAAATCTGTGCAGTAGCCCCTGTCCGCACAGTAGAATGATACAGCCCAGGGATCAGCCCTGTGTAATCCATCCATAGGCAGACTGAATAGGAATAAACATGGCATCAGTCACAGTGTGAAGTCAGTAAACATCCATGGGCAGACTGAATAGGGCTAAACATGGCATCAGTCACAACAACAGGGTTACGTTACATAGGTGTGAAGTCAGTAAACACCCATGGGCAGACTGAATAGGGCCAAACATGGCATCAGTCACAATAACTGGGTTACATTTAGTGCTGAGCTAACTTCTGTTTTCAAGTTCGGGGGAAAAAGGTTTGAGTTTTCTAAGAATAACCGAACATTGTATGCCGAATTTGAAAACACAAGTTCGCTCATCCCTAGTTACGTTACATATGCGAGTTAGTGTTACTGGTAGAGTAATGATTACCACAGCCACTACTTCCCTGTGAGTATTATATAACATGGCTGGCTCTTTCTAGGAGTTCTGTCCAAAAGCAATGTTATGTTGGTAATAAAGTTAAAGGACTTGGCCCATGAATGACATTTATCTCCTTCTCACAGGAGAAATGTAAAATATATGATACATTCTGGGGGGTCTGACAACTGGGACCTGTGTAAATGGAGCGGTAAAGTGCATGCGAGACCACCAGTCCAGTCACTGCTATTGGACTGACATAGTGAAGGGCTGTACTCAGCAGTCCTATAAACAGTGGAGAGACTGTCACGCTACTACACGCCACTACAGTTCCATTCACATTGGGGACCCCCTTCTTATGATCGATGAGGGTCCCAGTGACCTGTTTCCCAGCAATCGCACTTTATCATCTATCCTGGGGATATATGATAAAAGGTCATAGAAATTAAGGAGAAGAATATAAGTTACCTCAGCACAGAGACAAGATGAGATGGTGCAGTAGATGGTCAGATACCTGAGGTCACATGACTAAACTAGCTTAGGAACAGACTGTATGTATTTTGTGGCCCGTAAAATAGAGATGACGTCCGTCTTGTAGACCCTTTGACTCCAATGAGTCCATGGTCTTCATTTTGGGGCCAAGTATAGGACATGTTCTATCATTTGTGGAAGTGACATACTGAAAGCGGAAAGCTCGCGGATCATCCATGTGCTTTCCACATCCGTATGTCAGTTCCACAAAGATAGAGAAGATGTCCTTTACCTTGCTGCAAAAAGCAGACCACGGACCCATTGGAGTCAATGGGTCAGCAAAAAAAAACGAACAACATTTTGCAGACACGTGTTTGTGGACCATAATACATATGGCAGTGTACATGAGGTCTAATCTGAATTTTTCTTTTAGACAGAGCCTACTGCACAGAAATAAAACTGAATGGTTTCCTATATTATAAAAACATAAATCCATACATAAAAAATATAGAAAGGAGTACTTTCAAAAAATGTAATAAAGAACACACACAATTTGATTGACTAGCACAGCAACTAACCCTGTGTGTAAAATAACTGCCCCCAAAATGAGAACTAGTCTAAGCCTCAAATATTAAAGGAATGATACAACAGCAAGAGTGCATAGCCTCCACATGTATACCGTGTAAGCTGGGAATCTATCACGACGTAACATTAGACGGAGGCATCCCTCATGCACATGATACCATGTGAAAAAAGTATACTCCGCAGGATGAAATAGCATAGTCTATAACCGTATACTGAAATATACCAGAGAGAAGGCAAAAGAACACTCTTTTGGACTCTTGTCTTCTTACTAGTGGACCTCTATGGACACGTTTAGCGCATCCATAGAGGTCCACTAGTTAACATGTTTTCTTCTGGCGCACATGTTAAATATGGCAGCCCGTCTAAGTGGCGATTGTGACATACTCCCCTCTTTTGAGGTTGCCACGAGTTCTTGGAGAGGACTACTTGCCAGCCTCTTACCATGTGATTATGGTCCCATGTTGAATGCACCGGTTTTGTGCAGAAAAGCCATGAGTACAGCCAGGCCAAAGAGACTTGTACTAACTTTTGAATTCCTGGTCTAATTCGTGCCATTTTGGGATGTGTTAAATGTCTATGTGTATATTGTAAAGGGTGGGACATTGTATGTTTGAGTAAGTGATGTCTGTTCCATTGTCTCTCTGTGTGTATTGGCGATTGTCCTCTGTCCTTGAGACAACCGAGTTGTAATTCGATTGTCTCTCAGGACAGAGGGCAATGTGTATTCTCCTGCCTGTGTTGATTATGTTAACCATGGTGTACCATGATTATATCACAGGCAGAGGGGAGGAGTCTATGTGGGTTGTAACCTTTGTGTTATGGGTTAATGTATGTTTGTTGTGGGTGTCTCCCTTGCATGGGAGCAGGGGATAAGCAATTGTATTTTTTCAATGTGAGGTCTTCCAGTAAAGTATTTCTAGCATTCAGCTTGGGCTCATGTATAGACTTATTTGGCGATACCAGCGATACTAGCGATAATAGCGATTTATTGCTCTGTGGATTACTTGGCGGTGCTATTTCAAGGGAAGAAGGGAATACTAGACGGTGACACGGATGATACCATCACAGCGATGATATAAAAAAATTAAGAGAATTTTTTTCAAGAGCTGTACAAATGAAGAACTGCACACAGAGTCACTCTGTTATCTCGGACGGAAATGGTCTGGACCGAGAGATTTCACTATGTATGAGGGTAAAGTTGCTGTCCACCTTCCTATTGTCTCACCTGCAGCTAGAGGGTGTTATAAGATGTGTGAAGTTGCACCTAAAATTATGTGTCATCATTCACAATAGCTGTTAGCATGCACAAAGAGAACAGAAAAGGTGACCAATAGAAAGGCTGCATGCATTCAGGCCGATCAGTACCCCTGTGACACTGAGGACTGACAGCAGCAGTCCATTTCTGGAACTTACATTGCCTAGGACTGTGATGGCTAACCTCCGGCTCTCCAGCTGTGGCAAAACTATGACTCCTAAGATGTACATTTGCCTGGCTGTTCTCAGAACTCCATGCAAATGAATAGAGCATGCTAGGAGTTGTAGTTTCACCACAGCTAGAGTGCAGGAGGTTAGCCATCACTGGCCTAGGAAATGCTCTCCAACACAAAGGCCAATCCACAGCTGTAACCCAAGCCAATCTTAGGTCAGTGAAATATTCATTCATTAGATACTTGCTTTAGAAAAACGGACATTGATAAATATGTTATGCCTAGAAAGGTTTTCTTAGCTGTGCATATTACCGACATCTGGAGATACTATCAAGGAACTACTATTGAGGAGACACATTTCATCATTGGCTCTGGTTAAAGTTTAATATGGTTTTGGTTAGCAAAGCAATAGAGAGCACAACCAAGGATACACTTTATGTCTTGCACCATGTCACTACACAGTATATTTGAAGGTATCCTGCTAGGCAAAGAAGGCAGTCAGCTAATCACCAGTGGAACTACAACTAGATACATCTTCTTGACTGCTGGTAGCTCTGGTTTTTGAGCAAATATCAAAAGTTAAGGTTGACAAACAGAAGATGTCTTCCATCTCCATAGCAGAAAGGAACATTATTCAGTGCAATGGAGGAACTACACGTGCTAGGCATTTGACTGCTGTGGAAATGGCAATCTTTTGCCACACCAAAAGTCCAGGATTCGTTTTAGGGACTGTACAGATCAAGAATTCTCCACTACTTGCCGAAGCTCCTCAAACAAGGGACCAAGCTCTTTTTCTAAGCTAAGGATTAGACCTAAAAGAAAAAAAAAGAAAAAAAAAGGTACAATTCACATATGTATAATCTGCAAAAGTCCATGTTCATTCAATCACTTTCTAAAATACGCACACTCGCTATCAACATCAATGGTCTTCGACTCGAAACACAATGGGTTCCATCAGCACGGGTGGTGAGCTGGTTTATTTTGGCCAAAATCTCAACTAATCCCTCGTGTTTATGCTGTGTGTAGGATGCAGCTAGGTCTTGTGATGTCTGGATTGTTAGTACCTGTGCTTAGACGTGCCACCCTCTAATCCTAGTAAGGCTGTGACCAACAGGATTTTAGCCATCACGGTGCACTACACATAACAGTATGACTGGAATCTTATTGAAGCCATATCTGAGTGTGCAATATAACTGTTAAACATCTACCCCCTCGTTGATGAAAGTGATATGGGTGGATTTTTTATCAGTGGCTTGCTACTGTGCAGTCTTCATCCTATACTGGTGGCATCTTGGAGTCTACTGGTATTTTTAACCAGTAAGTATGGCCTTTGTTTCAGTGAAATGTTGTAATTTGTCATTTTCCGTATTTCTGCAATAGGTTGTGATGTCACTTTAGATGTGATGACGAGTGAAATAAACATTCACCAGAATATGGCTGTCTGCACCATTGTGAAGGAGCAGGCTGGAAAAAGATCCACATGGTGATCTGAATGAGACTTAGCTGCAATGCCAGGCACAGCCATTACCAAATGTATGGTAGACAGTACCATGGTTGCCGAGCTCGCTGCGGCTCTCAAGACCTATAAGCCAGGGAATTGGTGGGCTCCTATCCTACCAATATTAGACCTGTAAAGCTCCTTTATCGATGAAGCCCTTTATCTCTGAGGTCCCCTTCCCTCACACACATACGCAAAATAGTGAATATAAATGAAATACTAATATATACACACACCTCAAAATGACAACTAAAAAAAAAAACATTCAATTTGTCCCACAAAAAACAAGGTCGGAAGGGAAAACCTACCTGCATCCTTAAAGGGTTTGTCAGAGTTCAGAGCTGAACCCAGACATACACATAATTTCACCCAGGCAGCCCCCCTGATGTTAGCTTCGGAGCATGTCATGCTCCGATGCTCTCCTTTGCCTTGCGCTTGATCGCGCTGGGCAAGGGCTCTTTGATTTACAATAACACACTGCCGGGCGGAGGCTTATGCCCAGCAGTGTGTTCAGTGACGTCACCGGCTCTGATGGGCGGGCTTTAGCGCTTCCTTAGCCGTTTTACAGGGCTCACTGCTGGGCGGAAGTCTGCCGGGCAGCCCTAAGGAGAGCGATTTAGCGCAGGGCAAAGAAGAGCATCGGGGCATGAACTGCTCCGATGCTCAAGAAAGGGGGGCTGCCTGGGTGAAAATGGGGATATGTCTGGGTTCAGCTCTGAACCCGGACAACCCCTTTAAAAGGGGTTGTTCAGCCTTTTCTGCAGACCCCTCAGCGTAGCCAAAATCTAAACTTACCTGATCCCTGCCACTGGGCTACGGCTCTATTTCTCCCCCTCGGCTACTGCAAGTCTCAAGCCTGCAGCAACATCCACTTTAACGTGGCTCTCAAAGCTGCTGCAGCCAATGAGTCATCTGACGCATGGGTAAAACCAGTTGTTGATGTGGAGAGACCCGAGAGCTGTGGTGCATGAGGGGGAGCAATGAAGTCAGAACCCAGCGGTGGGGGAAATCAGCTATTTTATTGACAGCACAATGTAAGATTTAATGGGCTACATAATATTGTGCCAAGGAGACATATGAATACAGTCTGTGAATAGTGGAATAGTAGTTGGCCTGACACCTGACCATACACAAATGAGGATCTTAGTGGATCTCCCCAATTTTGACAGGATCCAGTAATAAATAAATAAAAAACAGGTACAGAGTAGGTTAGAATTTAACCCATGAAATCCTTTGTTTCCAGCCGACATAATCACACGTCACCAACTTATATGCAATACACAGAATGTGCATGTTTATAAGCAGATAGAAGCCCATTCAGCACATGACAGATGAATGCTAGAGACAAACTTGTACCACCAATGCCCACCTGTATTGGCATTGCTGCTAGCTATGAAGCTCACAACCAATGGCAGTCTGTTGAACTGGACAACCTGAAACACAAATCAACAATTTACAGAATATAGTAATGAAGTGATGATCAGAACATTTACTTGCTTTAAAGGGTTTGCAATTATTTTTTTTTTACATAAAAAGTTCTACAAAAGGTCTCATACCCATCAGCATCATTTTCAAGATCTCCGTTAGCTGGCAGCAAATGAAAGCATTCTTTGTATCTTATCCTGCTCACATCTATGGGGAGCAGTGCCTCACCTTTATGTGCAGGATTAGGTACTAAGGGGGACATTTTTCAAATCTGCTAGAGCAATTTTGTAAAGTAAAAATGTCGTAAGCAATGCTGGGTGTTGTATTTTGTGAATTTATTTCCGACTTTTGGTGAAATGGTGAAGCTCATCAAAAGTCGCACAACCTTCAAACACGGAGTGACAAGTTGATCAGGGTTACAGATTAGAAAATGTATGTCATTTATGAAAAAAAAAAAAAAAAAGAAGCATCTCCTTGTCATACAACCCCTGGTGTACGGTACTTTCACCGACAGTTGGTGACACCCCATCACACTTGTCAAATTTAATAAAACCAAGCTACATCTGCATGAATTTGGCAAAAGTGCACAAAGCAACTGCAGTCTTAAAAATAATCTCAAACACACCTACAATGATAAATGTTTAGAGCAGATGGAAAGTTCCAAAATGGTGAGGAATTGAAGTACAAAGTATATTAGAAAAGTGCACTTACACAAAGTGCGACATATTCCTGGAAAACCAGATTTAAATTTACCTTACATTTTAAACAAACTTAAAAAAAAAATTAGACAGCTATTACTTAAAGCAAAGTCTGCCATACAGCAGATTAAAGTCCATGACAGCCACCCTTGACCATCAACCTAAACGGCTGTCCAACCATTACATGTCCTGTTTATTTTATAGATCTAAAAATGAAGCATATTTTCCATTTACATGCTGTTGAAAATGATCCAGTAAAGAGTTCTGACATTTACTTCCATAATATGGTGCCACCTGGTGTTCAAAGTGTATGGCAATGTGCACGTCCAACTACTGATGCCGGTCACACATGCCCACTCTCCCCACAGACAGGCTTCTACAAAGTAATCCTATATTCTTGGCACAGCAGCTAAGAGAAATAGGTTTCTGCCCCGTGTTCACTGCAAAGGAACTAAAAATAATGGGAGGTTTATCAAAACTGGGGTAAAGAAAAACTGGCTTAGTTGCCCATAGCAACCAGATCCCACCTTTCATTTTTCAAAGCTCCTTTGGAAAATGAAAGGTGGAATCTTATTGGTTGCTGTGGTCAACTAAGCCAGTTCTACTTTACCAAAGTTTTGATAACTCTCACCCAAAGTCTCTCCTCCCTGCAGAAAGCTATTCCTATTATCTGCTTTGCAGAGAATGGAGGATCACTACACAGAGACCTGACCGTGGGTTGATGGAGCATGTGTGACCAACAGCACTTGGCTCAGAAGATGGACATGCATATTGCTATACAACGTGAACACCATGCAGCACCATATCATAAGTAAATCTCAGAACATCACAAGAAAAAAAATTCAAACAGCATGTAAATAGCCAATATGTTAATTTTATAAAGATGTTTACCAAGAGTTGTCCAACATTTTAATAAATATATTACAGCCATACATCATATTAACAAAAATGGAAAAACTGGGCCAGTATTAAGACATCTGCCCCAAAGAACTAAAAACCATTGAATATCGATGTGATATGTACGGCACTGAAATACATTAGGGGGTGACGAACGCAGAGGAAAAGTGAAGGTTAGCAAAGGACCTTAAAAGGAGAGCTTGAGTCTTACATCTTTGCCCTAATTGTGATTGACTACATGGAGCCCATACATTTTAATGCTGTACTGAAACAGCATTGACAACAACGTTTTTAACTGAATCGACTTCGGATCTATCATCTGAAGCTCGATTCGCTGAAGCCTAGTGATAATCACATCCAACGTTTGTGAAGTCAGACTGTGCCTACAACCTACCTGATACGTGTTGTAGTAACATATGATGCTCTTGTTTTTGGAGAGTCCCAGCTTGCTTCCCTGGTCAGTGGCCAGCGCAAATGTGGATAGGAAAGATGGTCTCAGAGCACATTCAGGCGAGTTCTCATTAGCAACTGATTAAACCAAAAACAAGGAATATAGTCAGTGTCAATGTGAACATTCCTAAAACCCAATACAGTGCTGTCCTTGAGATGTAATTTATACTGTTTATATGTCCATCACTAACACTGTTAATGCAGCATTCATTAGCATGGTTTTAATGATCAGTTTAAAATAATAAATTAGCTAAAAAAGGAAAGACCAGTGACTGGGGTTGATAAGTCATCAGACAAGGGAATAAGACATCCAGAGGACATTATCTCTATGGCAAGGCTGAGGCAAGTATAAAAAATTACCTCAGTTCTGCTGTTTATAATTAAATCTAACCCTGGATAAAACTTTCTAATACCACAAAGTTTCCTTGTTTTAACCACCTCAGCCCCCAGTGCTTAAACACCCTGAAAGACCAGGCCACTTTTTACACTTCTGACCTACACTACTTTCACCATTTATTGCTCGGTCATGCAACTTACCACCCAAATGAATTTTACCTCCTTTTCTCCTCACTAATAGAGCTTTCATTTGGTGGTATTTCATTGCTGCTGACATTTTTACTTTTTTTGTTATTAATCGAAATTTAACGATTTTTTTGCAAAAAAATGAAATTTTTCCGTTTCAGTTGTAAAATTTTGCAAAAAAAAACGAGATCCATATATAAATTTTGCTCTAAATTTATTGTTCTACATGTCTTTGATAAAAAAAAAATGTTTGGGTAAAAAAAAAAAAAGGTTTGGGTAAAAGTTATAGCGTTTACAAACTATGGTACAAAAATGTGAATTTCTGTTTTTTGAAGCAGCACTGACTTTCTGAGCACCTGTCATGTTTCCTGAGGTTCTACAATGGCCAGACAGTACAAACACCCCACAAATGACCCCATTTCGGAAAGTAGACACCCTAAGGTATTCGCTGATGGGCATAGTGAGTTCATAGAACTTTTTATTTTTTGTCACAAGTTAGCGGAAAATGATTATTTTTTTTTTCTTACAAAGTCTCATATTCCACTAACTTGTGACAAAAAATAAAAACTTCCATGAACTCACTGCCCATCAGCGAATACCTTGGGGTGTCTTCTTTCCAAAATGGGGTCACTTGTGGGGTAGTTATACTGCCCTGGCATTCTAGGGGCCCAAATGTGTGGTAAGGAGTTTGAAATCAAATTCTGTAAAAAATGGCCGGTGAAATCCGAAAGGTGCTCTTTGGAATGTGGGCCCCTTTGCCCACCTAGGCTGCAAAAAAGTGTCACACATGTGGTATCTCCGTATTCAGGAGAAGTTGGGGAATGTGTTTTGGGGTGTCATTTTACATATACCCATGCTGGGTGAGATAAATATCTTGGTCAAATGCCAACTTTGTATAAAAAAAAAATGGGAAAAGTTGTCTTTTGCCAAGATATTTCTCTCACCCAGCATGGGTATATGTAAAATGACACCCCAAAACACATTCCCCAACTTCTCCTGAATACGGAGATACCACATGTGTGACACTTTTTTGCAGCCTAGGTGGGCAAAGGGGCCCATATTCCAAAGAGCACCTTTCGGATTTCACTGGTCATTTTTTACAGAATTTGATTTCAAACTCCTTACCACACATTTGGGCCCCTAGAATGCCAGGGCAGTATAACTACCCCACAAGTGACCCCATTTTGGAAAGAAGAGACCCCAAGGTATTCGCTGATGGGCATAGTGAGTTCATGGAAGTTTTTATTTTTTGTCACAAGTTAGTGGAATATGAGACTTTGTAAGGGAAAAAAATAAAAATAAAAAAATCATCATTTTCCGCTAACTTGTGACAAAAAATGAAAAATTCTAGGAACTCGCCATGCCCCTCACAGAATACCTTGGGGTGTCTTCTTTCCAAAATGGGGTCACTTGTGGGGTAGTTATACTGCCCTGGCATTTTCCAGGGGCCCTAATGTGTGGTAAGTAGGTAAATGACCTGTGAAATCCTAAAGGTGCTCTTTGGAATGTGGGCCCCTTTGCCCACCTAGGCTGCAAAAAAGTGTCACACATGTGGTATCACCGTATTCAGGAGAAGTTGGGCAATGTGTTTTGGGGTGTCTTTTTACATATACTCATGCTGGGTGAGAGAAATATCTCGGCAAAAGACAACTTTTCCCATTTTTTTATACAAAGTTGGCATTTGACCAAGATATTTATCTCACCCAGCATGGGTATATGTAAAATGACACCCCAAAACACATTGCCCAACTTCTCCTGAGTATGGCGATACCACATGTGTGACACTTTTTTGCAGCCTAGGTGGGCAAAGGGGCCCACATTCATTTTATGAGGGCATTTTTAAATATTTGGATCCCAGACTTCTTCTCACGCTTTAGGACCCCTAGAATGCCAGGGCAGTATAAATACCCCACATGTGACCCCATTTTGGAAAGAAGACACCCCAAGGTATTCAATGAGGGGCATGGCGAGTTCATAGAAACTTTTTTTTTTTGGCACAAGTTAGCAGAAATTGATATTTTATTTTTTTTCTCACAAAGTCTCCCTTTCCGCTAACTTGGGACAAAAATTTCAATATTTCATGGACTCAATATGCCCCTCACGGAATACCTTGGGGTGTCTTCTTTCCGAAATGGGGTCACATGTGGGGTATTTATACTGCCCTGGCATTCTAGGGGCCCTAAAGCGTGAGAAGAAGTCTGGAATATAAATGTCTAAAAAATTTTACGCATTTGGATTCCGTGAGGGGTATGGTGAGTTCATGTGAGATTTTATTTTTTGACACAAGTTAGTGGAATATGAGACTTTGTAAGAAAAAAAAAAAAAATTCCGCTAACTTGGGCCAAAAAAAATGTCTGAATGGAGCCTTACAGGGGGGTGATCAATGACAGGGGGGTGATCAATGACAGGGGGGTGATGAGGGAGTCTATATGGGGTGATCACCCCCCTGTCATTGATCACGCCCCTGTAAGGCTCCATTCAGACGTCCGTATGCGTTTTGCGGATCCGATCCATCTATCAGTGGATCCGTAAAAATCATGCGGACATCTGAATGGAGCTTTACAGGGGGGTGATCAATGACAGGGGGGTAATCAATGACAGGGGGGTGATGAGGGAGTCTATATGGGGTGATCACCACAGTCATTGATCACGCCCCTGTAAGGCTCCATTCAGACGTCCGTATGTGTTTTGCGGATCCGATCCATCTATCAGTGGATCCGTAAAAATCATGCGGACGTCTGAATGGAGCTTTACAGGGGGGTGATCAATGACAGGGGGGTGATCAGGGAGTCTATATGGGGTGATCACCACAGTCATTGATCACGCCCCTGTAAGGCTCCATTCAGACGTCCGTATGCGTTTTGCGGATCCGATCCATCTATCAGTGGATCCGTAAAAATCATGCGGACATCTGAATGGAGCTTTACAGGGGGGTGATCAATGACAGGGGGGTAATCAATGACAGGGGGGTGATCAGGGAGTCTATATGGGGTGATCAGGGGTGATCAAGGGTGAATAAGGGGTTAATAAGTGACAGGGGGGGGGGGTGTAGTGTAGTGGTGCTTGGTGCAACATATTACTGAGCTACCTGTGTCCTCTGGTGGTCGATCCAAACAAAGGGGACCACCAGAGGACCAGGTAGCAGGTATATTAGACGCTGTTATCAAAACAGCGTCTAATATACCTCTTAGGGGTTAAAAAAATCACATCTCCAGCCTGCCAGCGAACGATCGCCGCTGGCAGGCTGGAGATCCACTCGCTTACCTTCCGATCCTGTGAACGCGCGCGCCTGCGTGCGCGCGTTCACAGGAAATCTCGCGTCTCGCGAGAGGACGCACCGGCGCGTCCACCCAGAAGAGCAGGGCCGCCGCAAAGACGCAATCCTGCGTACGGCGGTCCTGAGGAGGTTAAAGGGGTTGTCCCACAAAAAATATTCTACAGTTTTCAAACCAGCACCTTGATCTGAATACTTTTGCAATTGCATGTAACTAAAAATTTTGCATAGCTACTGAGTTATTCAATAAAATGTATCTGTATAGCGCCACCTGCTGTTAGTTTTTTTCTCTTATTTCTTTGACCTGCTCACTGAGAAGGCCGCACATGCTCAGTTTCATCCCTCAACTGCCTCCTGAGCTGTGATAGGGCGAGCATGGACACGCCCCCTCAGCTGCAGCAGAAAAGACGCACCCCTAAGCTGTCAGCTTGATATAAATCTAGCAGAGCAATTAATGGGGAGATCTCTGGATCCATGTGAGGTACAGGGCTGGTTCTAGCTTTGTTAGACAGTGATTGTCATGTACTATATGCGGTCTGATTTTCATTTTTTACATTAGTCATGGGATAACTCCTTTAATAAAGACTCCAGGTTTATATTTATTCTTGCATTAATTTACAACTACACATTGGTGACTTTTCCCGTCAGGCTGCTTAGCCATGATAGCATATCATAAGCAGGATCACATCATTACTATCTATTGCAGAGCAGTCCGGTGAGGCCCCAACCCCTCACCCCTCTAGGCAGCTCTGCAAATGGAAGCAACCAGTCCTGCTCACATTCTAGGACAGGTTGCTGGCGGCCATTTTAAATCATTCCTGTAGAACTCCTTTAAATGAGTCGTGACAAGCCCTGCCCTTATTAAGGTATATGGACATCATAAAGAGGAG
The DNA here is from genome assembly GCF_905171765.1 of Bufo bufo. Taxonomy (NCBI): domain Eukaryota; kingdom Metazoa; phylum Chordata; class Amphibia; order Anura; family Bufonidae; genus Bufo; species Bufo bufo. The sequence continues at coordinate 576,205,277 of NC_053390.1, forward strand.
ACACTCCGGCGGATTCAAGCTGTTCATGTAGTACATGTGTAAGACACTCCACAGAGCTATATTTGCAGCCATAGTAGGCAGATGTTTAACTGGAGTACTGGGATCAAAACAGCAGCACTAATATGAAATGGGATGTGTGTGAAATGATTGTCCTAATGAGAGCCATTACTAGGACGTACAATTTACTTGAGAAATAGCTCCTTGTATGCACATAACCTGTAATATTTGGAAAGCCTATCCTCTTGGAGAAGAGCTGAAATGTGTAGACTGGCTTTAAAGAGGTGGGTGGCTTTATTGCTAATGTAAGCCTGTGTATGTTAATGACAGTGAAGTCACCTGTCACAGTCTCTAACGTGACAGGAGTCAGAAGATCTAAGAGACTGGCTGCACGTGATGTGATCTGACAGCCTCTTTGGTTTCACTTGTTTCAGTGTTGTTGCTGGTAATGACCACACCTCTTGTCTCAGGTGTAGCTTAGTGGTCATTCCAACTCCTCTATTTAGTCTGGCTTCACCCATCATGCTATGCGGTTGATAGCTTCAGTTTGGTATTGGCAGTGCTGGTGTGTGGTCCTCTTCTGAGTTCCTGCTCGTCCATTTACTTCAGAATTAAGTGTTACTTCCCTTTTATATTTTGTCGATTCCCCTCTGTCTTTTGTTACTAGGCCTCAGGGAGACGATGGTTCTTTCATATTGGAAGGAACAGGTCATCTCAAGCCCTGACACTATTCTAGGGCAATTGAGAGTTTCCAGGGTCATAGGTTCCAGTGTATGAACATTCCTACCCTCAAGGTCCGTTCATACAGATAGGAGTCAGGGCTAGCATTTGGGTTTCCCCAGGGAGTGTCAGTTTCCCTTTACCTAGCTTTAAGACCTAGTTCCTTTTCCCTTCCCTCCTGTTGTCGGTGTGGTGTTCCCTCCCACATCACTAACATGACATCACCTTCTTCAACAGACTTCTGCCCTGTCCATAAAATGGCAGCAGATAGAGGGGCATGTGACAAAACACATCATGCAGCCTCCTCCATAAAAAAAACCACAAGAGATTGAATGATGGATCCTGTTACTTCCCCCTACATATACAGCCATCTTGTGACCGTACAGAAAGCTGTGACTTCACCAATAAGGGCGGGAAGTTGAAAAAAAGGACATGTAAGGCTCCATTCACACGTCCACAATTCCGTTCCGCATTGCGGACACATTCATTTCTATGGGGGCGCACGATGTACAAAACATACACAGATGTGTGAATGGACCCTAAGTGGCATATAAGCATCATTCATTAGTTTATATTACCAATCAAGTGACCCGGGTTCACAGCCAGAGAACTGACCACGCATGTACACATTGTAATGTCCATTCAGGTCTCTTACCTTTAATAACAGGCACACCATCCCGGTCTGACACTACAATCGCATGAAGGCCTTCAACACTATTAAATTAACAATTAAGAAGTTAGGAATGGGCATAACTTACTGCTCAGTACATACATTTATGCCTGTCCAACAAATTAAATTACTTTACTGTAATATATACTGAAATGTCATTTTATCAGAAAATGTACAATAACATTCTATCAAAACCTCAAGCGCAAGAGCTTTCAAAAATGACCCTCACAAGCCATGAAAGATTTCTATAACGCCCCGGTGTATTCAGTGTAGACTGTAGAGGGACAGTACAAATAGGATCAGATAAGCATGACAATGGACTAATGGCTACAGGTCAAAGGAGGGAAGCATTATACCTTGGAAGCTTTTTGTAAAGGTATCGTCTCAAGTCCTAGAAAAAACAAAAACAAAAAACAAACAAACAGGTGAGCGTGGCCCCACAAGTGTAAGAATAAAGCATAATATGGCAGGCGTTAGAATACCCAATAAGGTGTCACTGTGTACGGTGGAACTCTGTTCTCGTGATACCCAGGTGTTCAAAACGTAAGACCCTCACCTATCAGGCACTTCTGGAATATCCTGTGTGCATGGTATAGATGCCTAGAATCTATGTAAAGCCATGTGAATATACCTAAACCATTGTGATTTGGGACATAAAGGCTTTGAAAACTTTTGGGGCACCTTTGTAATTTCTTTTTAATTTGTACATTCTACTCATCTTTGGCAAAAAAAAATTAAAAATCATATTCTAAATTGGTCTTGAGAAAAACGTTGTCTTCTACAGCCTTCAGCCTGTTATTTCTGGTTTAATGAAGCCCGCTGCTCTGAAGGCTCCTCTTATCTCTACTTTCCCGACAGCTCATAAAGCACTATCAAACTGAAAAGAGGTTAGCTAGAATTAGTGTTCATGAGCTGTCAGGAGTTCAGGGGTAAGAGCTGCAGATTCAGCCGCCAGAGCAGCTCTCTGACGGATTTCAGTAAAACCATGAAGAACAGTCTGCAAATAAGCATAATCCAATAATAAAAATATACCCTAAATAGGTGTCCATGGCCTTTAAAGGGAACCTGTCATCAACTTTTCGCTGACCTAACTGAGAGCAGCATAAAATAGTGACAGAAATGCTGATTTCAGCGGTGTGCCAATGATGAGCTAAAGGTAAGTGGTTGCTGAGAACCAGCAGCATAATCATTGCAGTCAAATCTACCAGAGAAGAGTCCTGGTTATTATAATCTCCTGCTCTCTCACCCGTCTGCTGATGATTGGCAGTTCTCTGCTAGAGACTAGAGTTGTTGCGATACCAAATTTTTGATTCGGTTTCGATACCATGAAAAAGTATTGCGATACTCGATACCATTCGATACCACGCGAAAAAAATAAACAAAAAAAGCCACGTGCATTCCTCATTTTTAAAAATGGCGAATCGCGCAGTTTTTATTTTATTTTTTCTGTTCCGGCATTCACCACCTAGATTTTTTTTTTATATTTTAATAGTTTGGACTTTTCTGACGTGGCGATGTAATATGTTTATTTATATATTTTATATGTGAAATTGGGAAAAGGGGGGTGATTTATACTTCATATTTTAGTGGGGGTTTTTTTTTCACTTTTTATTTAATAACTATTTCCCCCCTTAGGGGCTAGAACCTGGGATCTTTCATCCCTTTTCCTATTCACCCTGATAGATCTCTATCAGGGTGAATAGGACTCCACACTGTCCCTGCTGCTCTGTGCTTTGTGCACACAGCATCAGGGATGTTACTATGGCAACCAGGGCTTCTGTAGTGTCCTGGCTGCCATGGTAACCGATCGGAGCCCCAGGCTTACACAGCTGGGGCTCCGATCAGAAGCTGCCACTGCACCACCAATGAGGGGGAGTGGAGAGGTCCCTGTGGCCACTGCCACCAATGATTTTAATACTGGAGGGTTGAGAGGGGCCGGCGCACTGTGCCACCAATGATTTTAATGGGATGGGGGGATTGAGGGGGGGGGCACACTGCACCACCAATGATTTTACCCCTTTATACAGGAGGCGGGTACTAGCAGATCAGCGGCAGTTAACTGCCGCTGATCGCAGCTCCCTGTCAGGGGCAGGGTGCCGGCAATGCGATTCTGCTGCCGGCACCCGCCTCCTGTATGTGTTAAAGACTGACTACTGTATATGAGTCCAGACTTTCACTATTAGGCCACACAGAGCGGCGCCCAGCGATGTCTCAGCACTCACCATTTAGTCCTGGGCGCCGCTCCGTTCGCCCGCAGTGCCCCATTACTGTCTCCTCTCCTGCTCCACATGCTGCTGATTACTATCGGAGCGATGGGAGGAGACATCAGCTTCACTAGTGGGCGTTCCTTCTCCCTGGCTGTAGCGCTGTCCAATCGCAGCGCAGGGAAAAGGAACGCCCACTAGTGAAGCTGATGTCTCCTCCCATCGCTCCGATAGTAATCCTATCATTGGTGGCGCAGTGCGCCCGCCCCTCCTCCGCCCCTCTCTTCTCATTGCCGCCCCTCTCTTCTCATTGCCGCCCCTCCTCCGCCCCTCTCTTCTCATTGGTGGCAGCGGCAGCAGCAGCACAGGGGGAGGGAGGACAGCTTCCTTCTCCCCGTGCTGCTGAGAGAGAACATGAGCGCGCCGATAGCAGCGCGCTCATGTTCAGAGATACTAGACTGCGCAGAAGCGCAGCCCAGTATCGAAAAAACGGAAATCCCGGTATCGTATCGATACCGGGACAAAAGTATCGATTGGGTATCGAAATTTCGATACCCGCAACAACCCTACTAGAGACAAAGGGAGAAAACTAGGTAGGAGGCTGTCAGTCATCAGCAGGTGGGGGGAGAGCAGGACTTCATGAATGACCAGGACTCTTCTCAGGTGGCCGGGACTCTTTTCCAGGCCGAGTCTGCAATGATTGTGATGTTGGTTATCGGCAACCACTTACTTTTAAATGACAGATCGCTGAAATCAACTCACCTGTCTCTACTTTATTCTGCTGTTAGTATGGACAGCATAAAGTTGATGACAGGTTCCCTTCAATGTTTGCAACTTCTCCTGACCTATGCACATTCCCCATGTAATAACAGTTCTGTAGCATCTATTCTTATGACTGTATGTTGTGCCGTTCCACTATTATTCCTACTGAAAGTTTATGAATGAATTCCCAGCAGTCAGCAATAAAGGTCTATCTGGGTGTTACTGTTGGGGGTGCCACCGTCTAATACTATCTAATCAGTGCAGCCATTGGTAAGCTTTGCAGGGACACCCCCCCTTTTGGCCCTTTATTGCAGATAGTAGACAATTCATTCATAAACTTCTAGGAGGAATAATAGAGGAATTAAATAACATAAAAGTCATAAAAATAGATGCTCCAGAATAGTTTTTACATGGGGAATTCAAGTAGTTACTGTCAGGGGAGGTAACAGGTCCTCTTTAACCTCTCCCCAAACTTTGGCATAACTGTACATCCAGAAGGGATGTATGGCGTGGCCTCAAAGCTCAAACCGCGTGGCAATGACCGGGTCGGAGATAACTCTGATCCCTGCTATTTAACCATCAGACTCTGTGGTCAATAGCAACTACAGCATTTGGGTGGTTAGACAGAGGAAGGGGGTTCCCACTGTCCTGTGATTGGAGCCTTATGGTGAAAATGCTGGGCTCCAATAATTTGCTATGACAGCATGGGGCCTTGTGAAGGCAGAAAGTAAAAATGCCATAGACTGCAGTAGTATATAGTATAATTGATCAGAAAATCACGTTAAAGGGATTCTGTCACCAGGTTTCACCCGTCAGCTAAACATATGCTGATGTTCAGGGCCTCACCAGGATTCCTAATGTGGGCCTCTAAATGTGATCCGTAGCCTTATTTTACTAAAAAAAACAAAACTGGTTTTACTAACCTGTCACTCAAAGAAATAAGGTGCCCAAGGGGATGTCAAGGGATGCAAGGTGCCCGCCGCACCCACCGCCGTTCGTGCCCAGCGCCGCCTTTCCAGACTCCTGCACCGCCTCCTAATCCTCTGTGCCGCCTCTCGCTCTCCCTCCCTCCCCCCTCCTCCCTCCCCCTGCTGTAAGATCTCGCACGTGCGCACAGGGCTCTGCCTGATGCGCCCGTGCGGACTTCTCGATTTGGCTTCTTAAAGCGAAGTGCGCATGCGCCGGCACTTCGCTCAACCCAGGTATGACCTGCACTCTGGCGCCAGCCTCTCAGAGCCCTGTGCGCACGCGCAATATCTTACAGCAGGAGGAGGGGGGAGGGAGGGAGAGCGAGAGGCGGCACAGAGGATTAGGAGGCGGTGCAGAAGTCTGGAAAGGCGGCGCTGGGCACGAACGGCGGTGGGTGCGGCGGGCACCTTGCATCCATTAACATCCCCTTGGGCACCTTATTTCTTTGAGTGACAGGTTAGTAAAACCTGTTTTTTAGCAAAATAAGGCTACGGATCACATTTAGAAGCCCACATTAGGAATCCTGATGAGGCCCTGAACATCAGCATATGTTTAGCTGACAGGGGTGAAACCTGGTGACAGAATCCCTTTAAATTCCCCTAAAGGGACTAAAAATTACATTTAAAAAATGTTTAAAAAACAAAAACCACAAGCACATTAAAAATACTTCCCCTTTCCCAACTTCCCATATAAAAATAAACAATAAAAAAACATCACTGTTATTGCTGAATCTGAAAATGTCTGTGCTATTAAGAAATAATATTTTTCTTGTGTGGCGAATGCTGTAATGGAAAATGCGCGATTTGCCATTTGCCATAAATGTGGTATCGCCGTGATTGTACAGACCCAAGGAATAAGGTCATCATGTCACTTTTAGCGCATAGTGAACGTCATAAAAACACAACCTGAACAAGCCTGACGGAAGTACTATTATTTCTTTATTCCACTGTGGGAAAAAAAAAGTCCCATTTTTTATACAATATAGGGTAAATTAAATCATGCCATTAAAAACTACAACTTGTACTGCAAAAAAAAGAAAAGAAAAAAAATTAAAAAAAGAGTTACAGGTCTTAATGTAAACACTGGCCTGATCCTTAAGGAGTTAACCAAATGAAAGGTTTTAATCCTGTTTTTGACACAGGACATGCAGAGTTTAGATGGACTGTGGTTGCGAATGACTCCTTAAGGGTTACTCCTATCACAGGATGTGCTATAAATTAGGGATCAGCTGCTGTGAAACTACAACTCCCAGCATGCAACATGCGCAGTTGTTCTTATAACTCCTATATAAGTGAATGGAGCATTCTGGGAGTTGTAGTTTCAGAACAGCTGAGGCGCGGAGGTTGCTGATCCCTGCTATACACGTTGGCTAGGTACAGGGCTGGTTTGGTAACTTCCATATGAATGGATAACGCTGTGCACGTGTGTGGCCACCGCCCCATTGGATTTGATGGTGTTCTGGAGATAGGGGAGGCTGCAAGTGACAGCCTCCAGTGTACTGGGAGGATGATGCAGGACTGTGCGCAGTCCAATTACCACACTGGAAGGAGTGCACTGGACCTCATGAGGACATCTGTCACCTGATCACAGATTTCTAGTCTATTTAGTTCTGGTGAATATGTGAAGATAAGCTTCATATTTCCATTACAATACAGGAAAAAATACCGCAAATCTCAGCGCATGTGACGGATTTCTAAATCCACTGCATACCCGTTATGAAGTGCTCGCTCCTTCACACAATGGGTCCATACAACACCCACCAGACCCAGTATCCACGATGTCTGCTTGCTTACCTCAGCCATGATTTCTCAGTCACCAGGAACCTAGAGAGAACAGAAATCACATGCGGTTAGAGAGCGGCACAGGTCACTATGTGGTCCCACAGAATATTAGACATGTACAGACAACACTTTTTCAATACTCTCACTTAAAGGGGTATTCCCATCTCAGACAATGGGGGAATATCGCTAGGATATGCCCCCATTGACTGATAGCGGTGGGACCTGCACCTACAACGAGAACGAAGCGGGGAGCGCTGTGGTTGGAGGACCCCGGATAAAGAGGACCTGTCTCCTCTCCCGACATGTCTGTTGTAGTATCTACTTGCATTCCCCATGTAATAACAAATCTGGAGCATCTATTCTTATGATTCTATGTTGTGCCATTCCTATATTATTACTACTAGAACTTTGTGAATGAATTGCCAGCAGCTGGCAGTAAAGGTACAGATGGGTGTGGCGTGTCCCTGCACAGTCTGAAACGAGCAGCACTGATTGGACAGAGTCAGACACACCCACTACTGGTAACACCCCTCTGTCCCCTTACTGCAGACTGCTGGCAATTTGTAAACTTCTAGCAGAAATAATACAGGAATGGCAGAACATAGAGCCATAGGAATAGATGCTCCTGAAGGGTTATTACATGGGGAATGCAGGTAGTTACTAAAACAGACATGTCAGGAGAGGGGACGGGTGCCCTTTTAAGTGGGTTTTGATGAAATTCTCAGTAAAAATCTGTTGTGTGAACACGCCTGTAGGGTATGTCCACACATTGTGGAATATCTGCAGCATGAATTTGCTGTGTAATGTGTTACATGCAGATTTGCCACACATTTCACCCTATGATTTGTTATGCTGTGGATATAAAATTTGCCCCACAGGTTGCTTTATGCCTCACTGCCATATGCAAATCCGTGGCGGTTAATTCGATCCTTTGTGAAGGGGATTTTATTATTGATGGCCTATCCTTAGAAGAGGTCATCAGTATCAAATTGGCCGGGGTCTGACTCCCGAACATCTCAACGATCAGCTTTCTTGGCATTGCTGGAAACTGGCACTGGACTACACAGCTCGGTCCACTAGCCGGGGCTACTTACTTCAGCCCTGCCCCAGTTCAAGTGATTAACCAGTAACTAGCCCTGACCAGTATGCAGTGCACAGACCGATGTAGTTTCAATGCCTGGTGCCAAAGCTACTGCAAACAGCTGGTTAGCGGGAATGCCGAGAGTCGAACCCCCGCTTATCCAATATTCATGACCTGTTGAAAGGACAGGCCTTCAATAATAAAGTCCCAAAACACCTCTTTAACCCTTTCAGGACAGTGTCATATTTCACCCTAAGGACCAGGCAGTGTTTTTGAAATCTGACAGGTGTCACTTTATGTGATAATATCTTTGGAATGCTTTTACTTATCCAAGCCATTCTGAGATTGTACTTTAGCGGTAAATTTCAGCCAATGTTTTTAATTTTTTTATGCGCTTCCTGTTCCGCCCCTGTGGTCATGTGACTGTCGGGGCCGGGAGAATGCAGGAGCTGTCGGGTCTTCCATAGATCTTGATCAGCCCTGCACTGAGGCTGTACAGCGCTGTATTATGCTGTACAGCCTCTCTGGGGGGTGTATTTCCACTGTAACTGGGGTACTATGTCCGCCCCAGTTAGGGTACTTTCACACTTGTGTTAGAGGAATCCGACAGGCGGTTCCGTTGCCAGAACTGCCTGCCGGATCCAGAAAAAACGTGTGCAAACTGAAACCATTTGTTTCCGGAACCAGATGACAAATGCATTGAAATACCGGATCCGTCTCTCCGGTGTCACCCGGAAACACGGATCTGGTATTTATAATTTTCACAGTTTTAAAGGTCTGCGCACTCGGAAGACCGGATCCGTCAATGCGGCAATTTTAATACATTTCACTGAGCAAGTGTTCCGGAATTTTGGCCAGAGAAAATACCGCAGCATGCTGCGGTATTTTCTCCGGCCAAAAACCGTAAAAGTGACTGAACTGAAGACATTCTGATCCATACTAAACGGAATGCTTTCCATTCAGAATGCATTAGGATAAAACTGAAGCGTTTTTTTCCGGCATTGAGCCCCTAGGACGGAACTCAATACCGGAAAAAAGTACACTTACAGGAGAAATCAATAGTTAAAAAAAATATATATAAAAATTAAGTTACATGTCCCCCAGAGGTCTTGTATGACCTTATGGGGGACACAAAGAGTAAAATAAAAATAAATAAAAAATGTGCTTTGAAAAAATCTAAATAAAATAAAAAAAGTTTCACAAAATTTTTTTAATAAAAATTATAATCCCCCCAAATCCATTATTTAAAAAAATGGTAAGAAAATAAAAAAACATATTTGGTATCACCGCGTCCACAACAACCACCTCTAAATTAATATCATATAAACTACCCCATCAGGTGAACACTAAAAAAAATTAATAAAAACATTGCACCAAAACTGATTTTTTTGTGAGCTCCCCTCCCAAAACACATAGTCAATCAAAATGTCGTATGTACCCCAAAATGGTAGCAATAAAACGTCACCTCATCCCGCAAAAAATGAGCCCCCACACAAGATCATAGCCAGAAAATAATAATAATAATAATAATAATAATAATAATAATAATAATAATAATAATATGGCTCTATGAAAATTGCAACACAAAAACATGATTTTTGTTTTCCAAAAATGCTCTTATTGTGTAAGATGTAAAAAATATTTGGAATTGCTGCGTTCCTAACAATTGGCTCTACAAAAATATCACATGATCTACCTCATCAAGTGAACAGTGTAAAAAGAATTATGTCAAAACAGCCTTTTTTAGTCACCTCACAAAAAACATAATATCAATTAATCAAAAATTCGTATGTACCCCAACATGGTAGCAATAAAAATGTCACCTCGTCCCGCAAAAAACAAGTCCTCACACAAGACCATAGCCAGAAAAATGAAAAAAACATGGCTCTAAGAAAATGGCAGCACAAAACAGGATTTTTTTTCTAAGAATGTTTTAATTGTGTGAAACAAAAAAAAAAAAAAACAAACAACATGATCTACCCCATCAAGTGAACGGTGTAAAAAAACAATGACGCCAAATTGCTTTTGTTGTGACTTCACATCCCAAAAAATAAGTTAAAAAGCAACCATAAAGCCAAATGTACCCCAAAATGGTGCCAATAAAAACTACAGCTTGTCCCGCACAAAATAAGCCCTCACGCAGCTCATTCAACAAAAAATAAAAAATAAGTTATCACTCTTAAAAACCATGACAGAAAATTATAAAATAAATAATATAAATATAAAAATGTTAGAAAATCCAGATGCCGATCCTTCCCTTCTGAGCCCTGGCGTATCCCAAAATAACAGTTTATGACCACAATTGGGGTGTTACTGTATTTAAGGAGAAAATGCGTAGCAAATTGTAGAGGGATATTCTGTTATCTTTTGTGAAAAAGAAAGTTTAGGCCTAAAGCACCATTTTCTTGTAAAAAAAAAATAAAAAATTTCATTTTCACACCCAAGTATTAAAAATTCTATGAAAAAGCTGTTGAATGACGTGCTCGCTACACTCCTTAAAAATTCCTTTGTTGGTGTAGTTTACAAAATGTGGTCACTTTTTGAGGGGTTTTCACTGTGGGGATACCTCAGGGTCTCTTCAAATGCATTCCAGCAAAATCTGCCATCCAAAAACCATATGGCACGCCTCACCTTCTGTGCCCGAACAGCGTTATACGACCTCATATGGAGTTTTTCTGCAAACTGCAGAATCAAGGTAATAAATATTGAGGTTTTTTTTTTTGTTGTTAACCCTTGTTGTGTTCCAGGAAAAAACAGATTAAAATGGAAAATCTGCAAAGAAAAGTGTCAATTTTGAAATTTCACATCTATTTTGCTTTAATTCCTATGGAATACCTAAAGGGTTGACAACATTTCTAAAACCAGTTTTGAATAGTTAGAGGGGTGTCGTTTCTAAAATGGGGTCATGTGTTGGTTCTATTATGTAAGCCCCACAAAGTGACTTCAGAACCAAACTGGTCCTTAAAAAAACTGACTTTGGAAATTTTCTTAAAAATTTCAAAAATTGCTTCTAAAATTCTAAACCTTCTAAAAAAATAAAATTACAATTACTAAAATGATGCCAACATAAGGTAGACATATGGGGAATGTTAATTAATGAATATTTTAGGAGGCATCACTATCTGTCTTAAAAGCAGAGAGATTCAAAGTTAGAAAACAGTGAATTCTTTCACATTTTCGTTAACTTTTGGATTTTTTTAATAAATAAAAGGTAAAAACAGATTGACTCAAATTTACCACTATCATAAAGTACAATGTGTCACGAGAAAACCATCTCTGAATGACTTGGATAAGTAAAAGTATTCCAAAGTTATTACCACAAAATGACATGTCAGATTTGCAAAATTAGGCCTGGTCAGGAAGGGGGTAAATGGTCCAGTCTGGAAGTGGTTAAGGACCAGTTCAGTTATGAAGTCACTGTGGGGCTTACATAATAGAAACCACCCATAACTACATTTTAAAAACTACACCCCTCAAAGTATTCAAAACTGATTTCACAAACTTTGTTAACCCTTTAGGTGTTCCACAAGAATTCAAGGAAAATGTAGATTAAATTTTCAGAATTTCACTATTTTGGCAGATTTTTTATTTTATTCAATTTTTTTCCAGTAACAAAGCAAGAGTTAACAGCCAAACAAAACTTAATATTTATTACCCCAATTTTGTAGTTTACAGAACCACCCCATTTGTGATCGTAAACTGCTGTACGGGCACACGGCAGGGCGCAAAAGGAAAGGAGTGCCATGTGGTTTTTGGAGGGCAGATTTCACTGGGAGCTGCCATGCCATATTTGAAGCACCCCTAGAGTAGAAACTACAAAAAAGTTACCCCATTTTGGAAACTACAGGATAAGGTGACAGTTTTGTTGGTATTATTTTAGGGTACATATGATTTTTGGCTGCTCTATATTACACTTTTTGTGAGGCAAAGTAACAAAAAATAGCTGTTTTTTTACAATGTTCATCTGACAAGTTAGATCATGTGCTATTTTTATGGAGCAGGTTGTTATGGACACGACAATACTAAATATGACTACTAATAAAGCATTTTTGAAAATAAATCTATATCTCAATATTCTGAGAGCCATAGTTTTTTTTTTTTTTTTGGGCGACTGTCTTATGTAAGGGCTCATTTTTTGTGGGATGAGGCGACGGTTTGATTGGTACTAATTTGGGGTGCATATGACTTTTTGACCGCTTGGTATTACACTTTTTGCGATGTAAGGTGACAAAAAAATTGCTTTATTGACACAGTTTTTCTTTTCTTTCTTTTTTTTAATCTGTGTTCACCTGGGAGGTTAGCTCATGTGAGATTTTAATAGACGGACGCGGTGATACCAAATATGTCAACTTTTTTTTTTTTTCACTTTTAACACAATAAAAGCATTTTTGAAACAAGAAAATTGAAAAATCATGTTTTATTGTCTCCATATTCTGACATCCTGTATAGTAATGCATTGCCTAAGGCTCAGTTCAGACCTGAGCGTTCTGAAAGGAGCGCTCTGTATGCGCGATTGTACGGGCGTTTACAATCGCGCATACAGAGACAAGCGTACACACATTGTCGCGCGTTCCCGAAAGTCTATGTACGGGAACGCGCGACAAGCGCCCAAAAAAACGCTCCTGTACTTGTTTGAGCGTCGGGCGTTTTACAGCGCGATCGTACGCGCTGTAAAATGCCCAGGTGAGAACCATTCCCATAGGGAAGCATTGGTTTCTCCTTGTTGAGCGTTTTACAGCGCGTAGGAACGCGCTGTAAAACGCTGAGGTCTGAACTGAGCCTAAGGGTCTGGATCTCACAGGCTTCCGTAGAAGGCAAGCCTCGATGCCTATGGAAGGCATCAGGCTGCGTTCTCTGCCATCGGGTCCTTGCACTGCAGCGCGGGGACCCGATGGGGAAGCAGAGGGAACCCGTACCCTCCACATGCCGCGGCATACAAGGGGTTAATACACCGGCATCTGTGTTTTCACCGATGCCGGCGTATGCAGCAAGGGCCAGGTTGTCAGTGACTACTGGGTCCATGCCGTTGATCGGGCGGGCGCTGGTCCTTAAAGGAATTCTGTCACCAAGTTTTGGGCTATAGAGCTGCGGAAATGCACGGCTAGATCGCCGTAATCTTGAGATGCGCGAGCTCGCGCAGTTCTTTCCCTGAGGCTGATGCCAGCACAGGGAAGGAACACTATACCGGCACTGCGCATCGCGAGATTACGGCAATCTATCGTTGATGAAAGGAGGAGATTCGGAGGACATAGGCGGTGCTGGGCTCCTTCACAGGCGGGCGTGGCTGGGCTCCAGGAAGGTTCGTACAGCCCCTTGGACACATACAAGACTAATTTACATATCTCTAAAATCCTTTTTTAAAGAAAATAAAAGCACACAGCCCTATAGGACCGGTATATTGCAGACATGCTAGCGGCGATCTAGCCGTGCATGTCCGCAGCTCTATAGCCCAAAACTTGGTGACAGAATCCCTTTAAAGGGTTTCTGTCACCCCGCAAAACTCTTTTTTTTTTTTGGATAGTTAGATTCCTCATAGTGCGATATAGCAGAATATAATGCTCTTACTTACTTTCATGCGGCCGATTCTTTATAAAACGAACTTTTATAATATGTAAATGAGGGCTCTACCAGCAAGTAGGGCGTCTACTTGCTGGTAGCTGCTGCAGAAATCCGCCCCCTCGCCGTGTTGATTGACAGGGCCAGCCGGGATCTCCTCCTCCGGCCGGCCCTGTCAGTAATTCAAAAATCGCGCGCCTCGCGTCATTCGGCGCAGGCGCTCTGAGATGAGGAGGCTCGTATCCTCAGCACTCCCTCAGTGCGCCTGCGCCGATGACATCACCGAAAGAGAAGACGTCATTGGCGCAGGCGCACTGAGGGAGTGCTGAGGATACGAGCCTCCTCATCTCAGAGCGCCTGCGCCGAATGACCAGAGGCGCGCGATTTTTGAATTACTGACAGGGCCGGCCGGAGGAGGAGATCCCGGCTGGCCCTGTCAATCAACACGGCGAGGGGGCGGATTTCTGCAGCAGCTACCAGCAAGTAGACGCCCTACTTGCTGGTAGAGCCCTCATTTACATATTATAAAAGTTCGTTTTATAAAGAATCGGCCGCATGAAAGTAAGTAAGAGCATTATATTCTGCTATATCGCGCTATGAGGAATCTAACTATCCAAAAAAAAAAAAAATGAGTTTTGCGGGGTGACAGAAACCCTTTAAGTCACGTCCACCAGCGTCGTACTTGTATGGCGGGGGTCCTCTACGGGTTAAAGGGGTTGTCCCACGAAAAATGTTCCAGTGTTTTCAAACCAGCACCTGGATCTGAATACTTTTCTAATTGCATGGAATTAACAATTTAGCATAGCCACTGAGTTATTCAATAAAATGCATCTGTATAGCGCCACTTATTTTCTTATTTCTTTGTCCTTGTCACGGAGATGGCCGCACATGCTCAGTTTCATCCTTCAACTGCCTCCTGAGCTGTGATAGGGCGAGCATGGACACGCCCCCTTAGCTGCAGCAGAAAAGACACTCCCCTTGACCTGTCAGCTTGATATAAATCTAGCAGAGCAATGAATGGGGAGATCTCTGGATCAATGTGAGGTACAGGGCTGGTTCTAGCTTTGTTAGACAGAGGTTGGCATGTACTATATGATGTCTGATTTTCATTTTTTACTTTAGTCATAGGATAACTCCTTTAAGGAACCTGCATGGGAAATCAGTGCTCCCTCATTCTGTGGTAACTGGAACAGGTACATGGTGAGTATGGGCAGCTCTCTGTAGTCTGGTAACTGAGGGGTGTATAAAGATGGCAGCTGCAAATCTCCCTCAGATCTGTGGCTACAGGGTCACACGTCAAGTCATTTTAGAGCTGATGTTCCTCATCTCACACATACAAGTCATTGGGGAAGAAGACCTCCTACCAAGATGCTGGCTTTTTGAAACCAGTAGATATAATCTGAGCACCCGTGTGATGCCAGTAGGTCTTTAAGGTTTTGTGGCTGGCTGGGCTAGATTTCAAGCAGTGGGCTGAGAGCTGTAAGAAGGGTAGGGGGGCATCCTGCGGTCCCTACTTTATATGTCGGACACACATGTATGTACAAGGCACAATGTAATATAATGTTCCTTCTCCTTTTCACTAGTGCACTGGGTGCTGGCGATGTAATATAATGTGCCTTCTCCTTTTCACTAGGGTGCACTGGGTGCTGGTCATACAATATGCTCCTTCTCCTTTTCACTGGGTACTGGTGATGTAATATAATGCTCCTTCTCTTTTTTACTAGGGTGTACTGGGTGCTGGCAATGTAATGTACTCCTTGTATTTTTCACTAGGGGGTGCTGGTCATGCAATATGCACCTTCTTTCTCACTAGGGTGTACTGGCGATGTAATACAACGCTCCTCTTTTTCACTAGGGTGCACTGGGTGCTGGCGATGTAATACAACGCTCCTCTTTTTCACTAGGATGCACTAGGTGCTGGCGATGTAATATAATACTCCTCTTTCTTACTACAGTGTACCTGTTGCTGGTGATGTAATATAATGCACCTTCTCTTTTTCACTAGGGTGCTGGCAATGTAATATACTCCTTGTATTTTTCACTAGTGAACTGGGTGCTGGTCATGCAATATGCTCCTTCTCTTTTTCACTGGGTGCTGGTGATGTAATATAATGCTCTTTCTCACTAGGGTGTCCTGGCGATGTAATATTATGCACCTTCACTTTTTCACTAGTGCACTGGGTGCTGGCGATATAATATAATGCGCCTTCTCTTTTTCACTAGGGTGTACTGGGTGCTCGTGATGTAATACAATGCTCCTCTTTTTCACTAGGGGGTGCTGGGGATGTAATATAATGCCCCTTCTCTTTTTCACTAGGGTGCACTGGGTGCTGGGGATGTAATATAATACCCCTTCTCTTTTTCACTAGGGTGCACTGGGTGCTGGGGATGTAATATAATACCCCTTCTCTTTTTCACTAGGGTGCACTGGGTGCTGGCGATGTAATATAATACCCCTTCTCTTTTTCACTAGGGTGCACTGGGTGCTGGCGATGTAATATAATGCTCCTTCTCTTCCTCACTAGGGTGCACTGGGTGCTGGCGATGTAATATAATGCTCCTTCTCCTTTTCACTAGGGTGCACTGGGTGCTGGCGATGTAATATAATGCTCCTTCTCCTTTTCACTAGGGTGCAGTGGGTGCTGGCGATGTAATATAATGCTCCTTCTCCTTTTCACTAGGGTGCAGTGGGTGCTGGTGATGTAATATAATGCCCCTTCTCTTTTTCACGAGGGTGCACTGGGTGCTGGCGATGTAATATAATGCTCCTTCTCACTAGGGTGCACTGGGTGCTGGCGATGTAATATAATGCTCCTTCTCACTAGGGTGCAGTGGGTGCTGGCGATGTAATATAATGCCCCTTCTCTTTTTCACTAGGGTGCACTGGGTGCTGGCCATGTACACTTTGGGCTAGCAGTCAGGTGTGGCCGGATTTCTGTGATGATGAGGTTTCTCATACAGAAGTGAGGTCTCCCTGGTCTTAGACAGTGAATACTTGAGCCCCTCACACTGCTTTCCTGCTGACGGCACTGTCCACACGAACTGCTTGCACACCATGGGCACGGCTGCTGCCACAAGTGCCATGACTTATTAGGTAGAACAGCCGCCATTACATAGAGACACAGGTGTTCAGCCGCCGGCAGACACAACAAGCACAAGAACTGTAACGGAGCAGTCACTCACCTCCAGCTTCCTCCAGTCTCCTGTCAGCTGACGGGACGCCACAGTCACCTGACCCGCTCTAGAATACTCGTCTTCCGGGAGTCCTCGGCGGCCATGCCTGTTGAGGGCTGGGCACAGTCAGACTATGGGCGGGGCTATCAGAGCAGGGCGATGAATATATCCGTACCTTGTAATAAGGAAGCGAAACTATAACTCCCAGCATGCACCATTGACACACTGGAGCATATGTGCATGCTGGGAGTTGTAGTTTCACAACAGCTGAGTGCCGGAGGCTGCTCACCTATGTCATGTGTGTAGCCTGCACTAGAAAATTAGTGTGCACCCAAAATGACATAGCCAGTATTAAGTCCTTCACAGTCCACCTCCTTACAGTCTGGCAGTCTTGAGATTGCTGTGAAAGGTCTTGTTTTTGCAGGAAGGGTTTATTATATACTTTGGGGTACACATATTATTTCAGTCATGTTCATGCACTTAACACGTAAACGTCATTGGATGTTTGGGTTATGTGGAGACCAAATACGTATTTGCTGTTAGAAATCATGGCTGATTTTTATTTTTGAAACTTTTTACTTACATTGTAGTAGAATATCTGTATGTGCAAACATATTACACCTGCACATAATACGACAGTACAGGGGCTTTAGGACGTCTACACTAATATGGCTGCCATGGAAGTCCATGAGACATCTACTGTTCCTCCGGACGGCTCAGATTTTTTTTTTTACAGAAGAAAGAAATACCTGTTAAGTATTATTCTCCCCACAAGTATTGCTTCTAGGGAAGAATATCTCCATACACATGGAGTCTCTAGAGAAGAATATCTTCTTACACATGGAGTCTCTAGAGAAGAATATCTCTGTACGCATGGAGTCTCTAGAGAAGAATATCTCTGTACGCATGGAGTCTCTAGAGAGGAATATCTCTGTACGCATGGAGTCTCTAAAGAATATATCTCTGTACACATGGAGTCTCTAAAGAATATCTCTGTACGCATGGAGTCTCTAGAGAAGAATATCTCCATACACATGGAGGCTCTAGAGAAGAATATCTCTGTACGCATGGAGTCTCTAGAGAAGAATATCTCCATACACATGGAGGCTCTAGAGAAGAATATCTCTGTACGCATGGAGTCTCTAGAGAAGAATATCTCCGTACACATGGAGGCTCTAGAGAAGAATATCTCTGTACGCATGGAGTCTCTAGAGAAGAATATCTCTGTACGCATGGAGTCTCTAGAGAAGAATATCTCTGTACGCATGGAGTCTCTAGAGAAGAATATCTCTGTACGCATGGAGTCTCTAGAGAGGAATATCTCTGTACGCATGGAGTCTCCAGAGAATAATATCTCTGTACGCATGGAGTCTCTAGAGAATATCTCTGTACGCATGGAGTCTCTAAAGAATATCTCTGTACACATGGAGTCTCTAGAGAAGAATATCTCTGTATGCATGGAGTCTACAGAATAATATCTTCTTACACATGGAGTCTCTAGAGAAGAATATCTCTGTACACATGGAGTCTCTAGAGAAGAATATCTCCTTACACATGGAGTCTCTAGAGAAGAAGATCTCTGTACGCATGGAGTCTCTAAAGAATATCTCTGTACACATGGAGTCTCTAGAGGAGAATATCTCTGTACGCACGGGTCTTTAGAGAAGAATATCTCTGTATGCATGGAGTCTAGAGAATAATATCTTCTTACACATGGAGTCTCTAGAGAAGAATATCTCCTTACACATGGAGTCTCTAGAGAATATCATCTCTGTAGGCATGGAGTCTCTAGAGAAGAATATCTCCTTACACATGGAGTCTCTAGAGAAGAATATCTCTGTACACATGGAGTCTCTAGAGAAGAATATCTCTGTATGAATGAAGTCTAGAGAAGAATATCTTTGTATACATGGAGTCTCTAGAGAAGAATATCTCTGTACGCATGGAGTCGCTAAAGAATATCTCTGTACACATGGAGTCTCTAAAGAATATCTCTGTACGCATGGAGTCTCTAAAGAATATCTCTGTACGCATGGAGTCTCTAGAGAAGAATATCTCTTTACGCATGGAGTCTCTAGAAAATAATATCTCTGTACGCATGGAGTCTCTAGAGAAGAATATCTCTGTACGCATGGAGTCTCTAGAAAAGAATATCTCTGTATGAATGGAGTCTAGAGAAGAATATCTCCGAACACATGGAATCTCTAGAGAAGAATATTTCTGTCCACATGGAGTCTCTAGAGAAGAATATCTCCTTACACATGGAGTCTTTAGAGAAGAATATCTCTGTTCGCATGGAGTCTCTAAAGAATATTTCTGCACGCATGGAGTCTCTAGAGAAGAATATCTCCGTACACATGGAGTCCAGCACAGCCTGTTGGACAGTGCACGAAGACTGTAGGACACTGTATGAAAAGGAGCTGTACAGACTGCACATCAATGTGACCCCTTAGGAAGTAACTCTGTAGACATACCTAAGATGTTAAAGGGGTATTCCCACCATATCATATATTCCCATCATATAACATATTTACCACAAATGTCTGGTAGATGTTAGTCCCAGAGGTGGGTTTCCTGTCCCACCTAGTGGGTAATAAATGGCTAGGGCACACAGGCAGCATGGTGGCTCAGTGGTTAGCACTGGCGCCTTGCAATGCTGGGGTCCTAGGTTCGAATATGACCAAGAACAAGACCTACATTGGAGCTAGTATGTTCTCCCTCTGTTTTTGTGGGTTTCCTCCGACACTCCAAAAAGACATAAGGATAGAGAACTTAGATGTTTCCAGATAGAAACATAGAATGTGTCGGCAGATAAGAACCATTTGGCCCATCTAGTCTGCCCAATATACTGAATACTATAAATAGCCCCTGGCCCTATCTTATATGAAGGATGGCCTTATGCCTATCCCATGCATGCTTAAACTCATCCACTGTATTTGCAGCTACCACTTCTGCAGGAAGGCTATTCCATGCATCCACTACTCTCTCAGTAACGTAATACTTCCTGATATTACTTTTAAACCTTTGCCCCTCTAATTTAAAACTATGTCCTCTTGTAGCAGTTTTTCTTCTTTTAAATATTCTCTCCTCTTTTACCTTGTTGATTCCCTTTATGTATTTAAAAGTTTCTATCATATCCCCTCTGGTGTGCACAGAAGCAGTAGCTTGGAGCTCATTGGGCTACCAAAATGAATTCTTGTTGTATAACTACAATTTCTAAGGGGGTTTAGGGAACAGTCAAGCAAACTTTAAGTAACAGGTCCCAGTGGTGGGACGTGCACCTATCACACATTTATGGCATATCCCATAAATGTCTATGAGGCATCCGTGTGCTGTCCATTTTTTCTGCTTACCCATAGAAATGAATAGGTCGGTGTGCAATCCGCAAAAAATACGGATCAGGCACAGATGCAAAATACGGTTGTGTGCATGAGGTCTTAAAGGGATAATTCTTTAAAGTGGCTTTAGGTGCAACACTCGGCATGCAGTTATGTCTCAGGCAGATATGTAAATGATTACAGGCATGGTCTGATTAGACACTGAGGGGGTCATTTATCACACTTTTGTCGCAATTGCGGGCGAATCTGCCACTTTTACCCGATCGTGTCACTTTTCCAAGGTGGCAGAAAAGGGGACATGGTGTGGGCAGGGAAGGAGGCGGGCCTGGCAGACCCGTCTGATTCATCATTTTCTATGCCTGTTTTTGGTGTAGAAAATTACTTACGGTAAATCTACGCCAGCAAGGGAGCTGGCATAGATTTAAGGAACTCTTGCAGCCATTATGCGGTCATCTATGAAGACCAGCGTTTTAGATGCTGGTAATACCCCTTGCGCTGGCGCATGATGCACCTAAGTTATGTAGAGACGCCGGCCTAAATCTACGCCAGCTCCCTTGCTAGTGTAGATATAGATCATTTTCTACACCTAAAACAGGCATAGAAAATGATAAATGAGACGAGCAGCGGACAGCTCGCAACACATTGCCCCAACTGCTGGTGTGATAATGTGTGGAGCCATCACATAGGACAGTCCGTCACCCCTAGTAATGACACAAGGGACAGTAACAGCTCAGTGATGTGTACAGGACATCCTGCAGCCACACATGGTGCCTCTCATGGCAGGGCTTCAGCAGGATAATGCTCGCCCACACACAGAAATATCTCTGCCAGATTGCAACACTTCCTGGGCCTGCCTGGCCGCCAGATTTAATTGCCAATCAAGCATTTATGGGATCAGCAGAGATGCCAACTTCAGATTCCACCTTGTGAAATGCATGGGGTGAAATGCTTGATAAATCCGCTACACATTCTGCAGCATCCATTTTACCATGTGTGAGGAATACAATGCCAAAAACGGATTATAAAACTGATGTACTTTGGCATCACTTTGAGTATCATAAAATGAACAAAAGGGACTGGAGGTGGCACTGAATGGGCTATGTTAACAGAGATCCGTTTCCGTACAGTATTAGAATGTACGGGCTCTGGTGAGCCAAAGTTAGTTATTCGCGAAGTCGTGCGTGACTTTGAAGTGGAAAACCACTTTAAAACTTGAAACCGAACTCGGCTTGGGTTCTGAGGTACCAGTTGGAACCGAAGCCGAGTTCGGTTTTGAGTTTTAAAGTGGTTCCCCACTTTAGAAAATCAACTACCGAAGTTATTCACCGGAGCCCATACATTTTAATACTGTACGGAGACGAATCTTCATACAGTATTAATCCGAAGTTATGGACAAAGCGACTTCAGATGTAACATCCAAAGCTCGCTTCGCTCATCTCTACGTGTGTGTGGCCGCCTCTCCATTCAACCCCCTTCTTCCTGGATATGGTGGCCGACTGCTGCAGCACCAGGTGGTGGTGGTGATGCCCACACCTATCAGACATTGATGGCATGTCCTGTGAATATATGTCAAATGCCTATGACCACAATAAGCCTTTTTTGTAAGTAAAAAAGCCTTCACGAAGAAAATAATTTTATTCCGACTTTACACTTTACAGAAAATACAATAAAAAGAAAAACGGAAGTTTTCACTGGTACTTATCCCCCTGCATACATTTCTTTAACATTGCAAGGCGTGCAAAATGCCAACATAGATCTGAAGCAAGGCATAACACAGAGGAGAAGAAGGGTGGTGACATATAACGTGTGTGTGTATATATATATATATATATATATACACACACACACACAACATCTGATGGAAAGCATTCCAGAGAAGTGTTGCCATTAAAGGTCTTGTGTTCGCAGGTAACATGAGGTATGAGTTGTAAGGAATGCTTGATAAAGATAACAATGAACCAAGATATAAAATACATTACACAGATGAACTTGTCCTTAATATAAGGACCAGTGTAATATAAAATCACCAACTAGAAAATAATTCACACACTAGCATTTTAGTTAACACCATAAGGCCTCATGCACACGGCCGTTGTGCGGCCGTTCCGTGCTTTGGGGGCTGCAATTTGTGGTCCCCAATGCACGGGCAACATCCCTGTGGCGGCCGGGACGGATCGAGACCCATTCAACTTGAATGGGTCAGTGATCTGGCCGCACCATAAAAAATTAGAACATGTTCTATTTTTTTGCAGTGCGGAGGCATGGACAGAAACGCCACGGAAGCAATCCATAGTGCTTCCGTGGGGTTCCGTGCCTCCATTCCAAATGAATGGGTTCCGCATCCATGATGCAGGGAGCACACAGCCGCTGTTTGCGGACCTAGCAACGGCCGTGTGCATGAGGCCTAAGGCTGGATTCACAGTTTTACTGGCGTTTTTCAGCTCTCAGCATTTTATGGCAATTTTTTTTAGGAGGTTAGGTGAAAGTCTATGGGAAACATAAAAATGCAGGATACACACATGTTTTTGCCTAATAGCATTTTTTTTTTCAATTTGGTAGCATTATTTTGTGAGGTTTTTTATGCAGCATGGGTAGTTTTTCATTTATTTGTGGTCTTTGTCATGCCATTCAGTCAAAAACACAAAAAGGCAAAAAAAAAAAGACCATACAAAGCGCATAAGCTATATGCAAAAAAAAGCAAGTTTTTTAGAGGTATTGGTCCTTGCATTTTTTTTTAAGGGGGGGGGGGGGGCAAAAGAAAAAAGCCTCAGAAAAACTCCTGTCTTGATCTGTTTTTTGTATTTTTTTAATTATAGGAAAATATGTGCCCCCCTGTAATATCACTTCGTCTGTAATGCTGTATGGGGGAAAAAACTTGTATGTCCTGTGTTTCTTATTTCCTATAAACTTTCAGCTGACATCTGGAGCTGGCATTTTTAGAGCAAAAATGCGGGTGCAAAAAAACACATTTTGGGTGTAAAACTTGGGGTGGGTGCACACATAGGTTTTTAATAGCATTTTGTTCACTTTCATATTTTGTAAAAACGCCAGCTCAAGATTTTAGGTGAAGGTCTATAAGAAATACAGGTGAAACTCCAAAAATTTGAATATCGTGCAAAAGTAATGCAACTTAAAATTAGAATTTTGTGAAATGGTTCAATATTCTAGGCTCAAAGTGTCACACTCTAGTCAGCTAATTAATCCATACCCCCTGAGCAAAGGGTACCTCAAAATTGAGACTTAGGGGTTCCATAAGCTGTAAGCCAAAATCATCCAAATTATAACAAATAAAGGCTTGGAATATCTCGCTTTGCATGTATCGAGTCTCTCTCATATGTTAGTTTCCCCTTTTAATTTGCATTACTAAAATAAAGGAACTTTGCACGATATTCTAATTTTTCGAGTTTCACCTGTATAGAAACGCAGGACAAACCCTTTTTTTCACTACTGGCATCATGCAAATAAGGGCTCATGCACACGGCCGTTGCCCTGCCGTGGCCGTATCGCGGCCCGAATACAGCGGGTCCGCAATAAACAGGGCACTGTCTGTGTGCACCCCGCATCACGGATGCAGACCCTTTCACTTGAATGGGTCCGCAAACCCGGAGATACGGTGCGGAAGCACAGATTGGAACCCCACGGAAGCACTACAGTGTGCTTCCGTGGTGTTTCTGGCCGTGCCTCCGCACCGCAAAAAAGTAGTGCATGCACTACTTTTTTGCAGTGCCGGCCGTCGAATGCAGATCGTGGACCCCATTCTAGTGAATGGGTCCACGATCTGCATGCGGCTGCCCCACGGTTGGTGCCCGTGCAACAAGTTTTCCCCATTATTCTGCACTCAGTACCCCATAGTGACAAAGTGAAAACAGAATGTTAGAAATCTTTGCTAATTTATTGAAAAGGACAAAAAAAAATTGCATTGACAAAAGTTTTCAGATCCTTTACTGAGGACTTACCGTATTTTTCGCCCCATATGACGCACTTATGTGCGTCTTATGGGGCGAATGCTGCCATTCCACTTTTACATCGCTAACGCTGATACATCGCACAGCGCAGCGATGTATCAGCGAGGAGGGGTTGGAGGCCGGCAACTTGCGGCGGGGCCCGGTGCAGTTACTATACTCTTACATCGGGCCCCACCGCTACCAGCAGTATACATATCTAAACACTAATCCTTAACCTCCAATAACTTTAAAGCAGCGCTATCCTGTTTGTTTACTACTTACAATCAAGCTCCGGTAACAGGCAGAGCGGGCGGCGGCGTAACGTCACTCACTCATGTCACGCGCCTGCTCCTCCCACTTTATGAATGAAGCAGGCGGAACAGGCGCGTGACTTGAGTGAGTGACGTTACGCCGCTGCCCGCTCTGCCTGTTACCGGAGCTTGATTGTAAGTTGTAAACAAACAGGATAGCGCTGCTTTAAAGTTAAAGTTACTGGAAGTTAAGGATTACTGTTTAGATATGTATACTGCTGTGAGCAGCGGGGCCCGGTGTATTGGGGGACACTGTAATGGGGGGGATATGTGGATGACACATATAGCATAAGATGCTATAAAGTGTCATCCACAGATCCCCCTATAGCATGGTCATCCACAGATCTCCCCCGTAACAGTTTCATCCACAGATCCCCCTCCCTATAACAGTGTCATCCACAGATCCCCTCCCCATAACACTGCCACTCCCCTCCCTATAACAGTGCCATCTACAGATCACCCATAACAGTGCCATACACAGATCCCCCCTCCATAACAGTGTCATCCACAGATCCCCCCATAACTGTCATGTTCGGCGTGCCGATCACATACGTGACGCAAAGGGAGGGAAATGGGAAGGCCCTGTCCAAGGGAGAGGGAAAGGTGGTGACCCCTAACTCACCTTGAGGCTGGCACCTGACTGCCCTGACGTCCCTGGACGGGTTTCTCACCCGTACGCCGATCACGTGCCTAAACCCTGGCTTTCCCTGAGATGAGCCCTACGTAGTGAATAGGGCGGTGGGAACACTAGTCCGCACCACTAACACTAAAGGAAAACACCAAGGAGAGGACAGACAATACAGACAAACATATAATCCCAGGTGGGCGACAACAGTGGACAACAAAAGCCCAACAGGGATCCGGAGAGTAACGCTCTGGAACGACAACCAGGAATCACAGCTACACAGCTCCAGTGGGTCAGTATAGAAGTCCAGGCAGGAAGCTCTATATCTGGCAACCAGAGAAGTGAGAGATGGAAATATAAGGAGGTTGGGATTGCTGGACAAGAAACAGCTGAGGAGGAGAAGCTACGGATCCCTGAGTGAGCCAAAAAGGATTGCAAGGCAAACCCAGAAAGCTACGATTAAGAAACAGAACTGTCTTTAGACATAGAGTGCGCATCCACCCACTGCGACTTCCTGACCCCGGGTATAATGGAATCAGACGTGGCTCTTGACACCCTCGTGACAATAACAGTGCCATCCACAGATCCCCCCCATAACAGCGTCATCCACATATTCCCCCCATAATAGTGTCATCCACAGACCACCATTAGTTCAAAACCCACCAAAAGCACACCTTTTGGTTCAAAATATTGTTTTTCTTATTTTCCTCCTAGGTGCGTCTTATGGGCAGGTGCGTCTTATAGGGCAAAAAATACGGTAGTTGAAGCTCCTTTGGCAGTGATTACGGCCTCCAGTCTTCTTGGGTATGATGCCACAAGGTTTGCACACCTGCATTTGGGGGTTTTCTGCCATTCTTCACAGCAGATCTTCTCAAGCTCTGTCAGGTTGGATGGGAACAGCCATTTTCAGGTCTCTTCAGAGATGTTAGATTGAGTTCAAGTCAGGGCTCTGGCTGGGCCACTCAAGAACATTCACAGAGGAGTCCCTAAGCCATTCCTGTGTTGTCTTTGCTGTGATTAGGGTCAGTATCTTGTTTAAAGGTGACCATTAAGCCCAGTCTGAGGTTCAGTGCACTCTGGATCAGGTTTTCATTAAGAATATCTCTACACTTTGCTCCACTCTGCTTTGCCTAAACTCTGACCAGTCTCCCTGTCCCAGCCTCTGAAAAACACCGCCTCAGCATAATGCTGCCACCACCATGCTTCACTGTAGGGAAAGTATTGGGCAGCGCAGAGTTTTCTCCAAAAATGACGCTTTGAATTGAGGCCGAAAGTTCAATCTTTGTTTCATCAGACCAGAGAATTTTGTTTCTCACAGTCAGAGTCATTTACGTAGGTACTTACGTAGTTTCTTGTGTCTTTTACTAAGGCCTCTTGCACACAAATGTTGTGCATCCGTTCCGTGCACTGGGCACCGCAATTTGCAGTCCCCGATGCACGGGCAACATCCGTGCAGCGGCCGGGACGGATCGAGACCTATTCAACTTGAATGGGTCAGTGATCCGTCCGCCCCGCAAAAAATATAGAACAAGTTCTATTTTTTTGCGGTGCGGAGGCATGAACAGAAACACCACGAAAGCACTCCGTAGTGCTTCCGTGGGGTTCCGATCCGTGCTTCTGTTCTGCATCTCCGTGATTGCGGACCCATTCAAGTGAATAGGTCCGCATCTGTGATGCGGAGTGCACACTGGCCAGTGCCCGTGTATTGCGGACCCGCAGTATGCGGGCCGCAATACGTCCACAGGCACATAACGTTTGTGTGCAAGAGGCCTAAGGGGAGTTTTTTTCCTCTGGCCACACTGCCATAAAGCCAAGTCTGATAGAATGCTGCAGTGAGGGTTGACCTTCTGAAAGTTTCACCCATCTGCACACAGGCTCTTTAGAACTCAGCCAGAGCGGCTATTTGATTCTTGGTCACTTGTTTTACCAAGGCCACTTACTTAGTTTGGAGGGGTGGTCAGCTCTAGAAGGTTGTTCCAAACTTGTTCCATTTAAGAATCATGGAGGCTACTCTGCTCTTGGGAACTTTCAGTGCGGTAGAACTTTTGTTGTATCCCACTCCAGATCTGTGCCTCCACACGATCTTGTCTCCGAGCTCTACAGGCAGTTCCTTCCTCCTCATGGCTTGGTTTTTGCTCTCATATGCATTGTCATCTGTGAGACCTTGTACAGACAAGGGTATATCTTTCACAATCATGTCCAACCAACTGAATTTACCACAGGTGGACTCCAAGCAAGGTGTAGAAACATCTCAAAGATGATTGAGAAATAGGAGGCCCACAGAGGTAAGTTTCAAGTGTCATAGCAAAGGGTCTGAATACTTCTGTCCATATGAAATTTGAGTCTTTCTCTTTCTAAAATGTTGTATTTACTTTCTCATAATGGAGTATTGAGTGCAGATTAATGGGATCATTTTATTTATTTTTGCAACTTAAAATGTGAAAAAAAAAGAAAGGCATATATTATAAAATTTTATGTAATCTGTAAGCCATGGATGCTGCTCAGCTGCAAATTAATTTCCAAAGCATCTCCTATCAGTCTTTATTGAAAGACGGATGCAACACTGATACTATCCGTGTTGTGACCGTGATTTTCATGGATCCACAGACTTCAGTGGGTGTGTTTGGTCTGCATTACGGACCAAAGTGGTGCATGTCTCCGTTATTTTTTTTTTACTGACCCATGGTCAGTAAAAAAAAAAAATACTGTTATGTGCACAGACACATAAAAATAAATGGGTACGTGTGCTGTCCGTGGAAAATGCAGACAGCACACGTCAGTGAAAAATGGAAATGTGAAAAAGGCATAACACCCGTGCGAGAAAAAGTGAAAATAGTCATTGTGACAACAGTTTGTACAATTTCACGTGTCCAGGAAAAATGGCCTGTGTGAAAGTCACATTTGTCAGACCACTCATGGCTCAGCTGACCCAAACTTACTGCATCATTGTGATTTATAATGCTGTGAGTTCCAGACGTTCCCCTTCAGCTCAAGACTCGCTCTCCTTTCACTCCGTTTATACACATTGCCTGTCCGGGTGCTCTATGAAATAAGCAGAGTTTAAAGGGGTTGTCCGGTTTCCTCTTGAAACTCAGGGGATTCACCTACAATACAGAAGTGATCATTACTTAGACAGCCGCTCTGATTCTCCCAGCTGGGATCTGTTTACCTGGCTGTTGCAGTGACGTCACGTCAAAAACACATGACCTTTGCAGCAAATTATTGGCCTCAGCAGTGCACCGAAGAGGCCAGGGGCTGGCTGCAGTGGTCAAATGTTATCAAAGGGACATCACAGTTGCAGCTGGGCTGGGAGAACCACAGCAGCTGTGTGGGATCTGCCAGGTAAGTAATGATCACTTTTTTAATGCAGACAGATCCCCTGTGTTGACAGGTTTCCTCCTGAAACTGGAGAACCCCTTTAAGAACACACAAAAAACAAACAAACATATAAATGTAGTATAAGCATGCTAAGGGTGGGTTCACACATAGATTTTTGCTGGTAATTTTTCAGCACTTCTGCGTTTTTGGTGCATTTTTTGCAGTAAAAATACCAGCTCCATATGATAACTGAAGATCCATGAGAAATATTAAATGCAGGACACACACAAACGCTTTTTTGCTACTAACGTTTATGTCAATTAGGTGGCTTTTTTTCCGTCTCTAGACTTGTGAAAAACGCAGCATGCTGAAGCTTTTGGTGCTTTGACATCTCTTAGGGCTGTTTCACACGAGCGGATGCCGTGCGTGACATCCGCTCCGTGAATGACAGCCAAGACCCGATGCAGACTGCAGAAGCACGGAGCATTAACATGACTGATAATGCTCCGTGCCTCTCTGTGATCTCTTTACTACGAAATCACAGTGAAATAAAGTTGTCACTGTGATTTCGTAGTAAAGAGATCACAGAGAGGCACGGAGCATTATCAATCATGTTAATGCTCCGTGCTTCTGCAGTCTGCATCGGGTCTTGGCTGTCATTCACGGAGCGGATGTCACGCACGGCATCCGCTCGTGTGAAACAGCCCTTATAAAGGGAGGAAACATAAAAAATAAAAATAAAAAGTTCAAAAGTTATTTAGAAAAAACGCTACTTGAATATGGCCAGAAAAAGCACTATAAAAACCACATGCGGTATGGAAAAAAATGGAAGCGTTTCTATAGCCTTAAGGCCTCATGCACATGGCCGTTGAGTGGCCGTTCCGTGCATCAGGGACCGCAATTTGAATGGGTCCGTGATCCGTCTGCACCGCAAAAAAATAGAACACAGCAGCTCCGGATTGTGGACCCATTTAAGTGAATGGGTCTGCATCCGTGATGCGGGGAGCACACGGCCAGTGCCCGCATATTGCGGGCCGCAATACGGCCACGGCCGTGTGCATGAGGCCTTATAATAGAAGTTTCAATAAAAAAAAATTGAAATGCTGCATTTTTTGAGCAATGTTACATGCTGGACAATATAAAATTATAAAACATGCTACAAACACTTTTTATAGTGGTTTTAAGACCATTTCCTTACATTTTTATGCTCCCTTGAAATTGCAGCAAGTTGTTATTTTTTTCTTAAATGGTTTCCCATAGACTCTATAGGGGAAAAAACAACTCAGTGCAACATGAAAACGACACCCTAAAAAAAAAAAAAAATTAAGAAAACGCATGAATTTCCAGATTTTTTATTTTTTTTTACAAGCAAAAGAAAGATGTAGTGTAGCAGAACAGTTATATACGCTGATGTTTTGCTAGATATTGATATTTCAACTGTGGATAAGGGGTTTTCCGAAACATTTATAATAATGGCCTATCCTCAGGATAGGCTGTCAATACGTGCTCGGTGGGGGTCTGACTCCCAGCACCCCTGCCCATCAGTAGTCTGAAGAGATTGCAGCGCTCCGGTGACTGCTGTGGCCTCTTCCTAGGTCAGTGACGTCACATTCATTGGTCGCATGGCCCAATCCTATTCAAGTGAATGCGGCTGAGCTGCAATACTAAGCACAGCTGCTGTACAATGGATGGCGCTGTGCTTGGTGACCTGCAAGGAGATCACAGAGCTCTTACGAATGCTGCGGCCTCTTCAAACAGCTGTCCGGCAGGGGTGCCAGGAGTTGGACCCTCACAGATCCTGCAGATAGGCCATCAATATAAAAATCCTGGAAAACCCCTTTAATGATGGAAACTACAGTGCGGAACTACACTTCAGTATAATATAAGGGTATATTCAGACAAGACGAATTTTGCAGTGCAAATTTGCAGAAAATCAGTACAGTACACAAGGTTTTGAAAAACCATTCACATGTAGCAGAAACTTTCCATTTGGAAAAACAAGCAGAATGCTTATTTTGTTCCGTAAATGAGGAAGAGTTTCCCCGTGGATTTCACCCCTTATGCATAAGGGTGGAATCTGCAGTGAATTTGCAGCACAAGCCACATGTAACGTGTGTGGCCTTTCACATGTTCAGGAGTAGATTCCATGCTGAAAATTCTTCTCTTACCCTTGTTCAGATGATGTGAAAAAATCCAGGCAGACTTCTGGCCGTACCAAAGAAAAAAAAAAAAGATCATGTTCTAGAAGAAAAATGCCTTAGGACTCATTCACACGACCGTATGAATGGGTCCGTACATGTTCCACAATTTTGCTGAAGGGGTGCGGACTTATTCATTTCAATGTCCGCATCTGTTGTTCCGTTCCGAACATGTCCTATTTGTATATAGCACCGGCCCTGTGCGCAAAGGTTCTTGGCGCCGTGATCTGCGACTTCTCCCCCTCACGCCAGAGCTAAAAAAGTGGGCATGACGAGGGCGGGGATGGGCCGGCAGGCCTGTTTCGTTTACCGTTTTCTACACCTTTTTTAGGCGTAGAAAATGGTCTAAAAGTAAGACAGCAAGGAAGCTGGCTTACATTAAGGCCTCTTTCACACAACCGTATGGCTTTTTCAGTGTTTTGCGGTCCATTTTAAACGGATCCGTTGTTCCGTTTTTTGTTTCCGTTGTGTTTCCGTTCCGTTTTTCCTTATGGCATATACAGTATACAGTAATTTCATAGAAAAAATTGGGCTGGGCATAACATTTACAATAGATGGCTCAGCAAAAAACGGAACGGATACGGAAGACATACGGATGCATTTCCGTATGTGTTCCGTTTTTTTTGCGAACCCATTGACTTGAATGGAGCCACGGAACGTGATTTGCGGGCAATAATAGGACATGTTCTCTCTTTTAACGGAACGGAAAAACGGAAATACGGAAACGGAATGCATACGGAGTACATTCCATTTTTTTTGCGGAACCATTGAAATGAATGGTTCCGTATACGGACCGTATACAGAACGCAAAAAACGGCCCGCAAAACGGAAAAAACAAACGGTCGTGTGAAAGAGGCCTTAGAAGTAGCGGTGCATTTGCTGAAGTTATGTAGAGGCCGGCACCTCTTCATAACTTCGGGGGATACACAGCCAGGTAAGGGGCTTATTAGGACTGGCGTCTAAAACACCGGTCTTAACCTCCTCAGGACCGCCGTACGCAGGATTGCGTCTTTGCGGCGGTCCTGTTGTTCTGGGTGGACGCGCCGGTGCGTCCTCTCGCGAGACGCGAGATTTCCTGTGAACGCGCGCACACAGGCGCGCGCGTTCACAGGATCGGAAGGTAAGCGAGTGGATCTCCAGCCTGCCAGCGGCGATCGTTCGCTGGCAGGCTGGAGATGTGTTTTTTTTAACCCCTAACAGGTATATTAGACGCTATTTTGATAACAGCGTCTAATATACCTGCTACCTGGTCCTCTGGTGGTCCCCTTTGTTTGGATCGACCACCAGAGGACACAGGCAGCTCAGTAATATGTTGCACCAAGCACCACTACACTACACCCCCCCCCCCCCGTCACTTATTAACCCCTTATTAGCCCTTGATCACCCCTGATCACCCCATATAGACTCCCTGATCACCCCCCTGTCATTGATCCCCCCCCCTCTGTAAGGCTGCATTCAGTCTTTTTTTTGGCCCAAGTTAGCGGAATCCAAATGCGTAAAATTTTTTAGACATTTATATTCCAGACTTCTTCTCACGCTTTAGGGCCCCTAGAATGCCAGGGCAGTATAAATACCCCACATGTGACCCCATTTCGGAAAGAAGACACCCCCAGGTATTCCGTGAGGGGCATATTGAGTCCATGAAAGATTGAAATTTTTGTCCCAAGTTAGCGGAACGGGAGACTTTGTGAGAAAAAAATAAAAAATATCAATTTCCGCTAACTTGTGCCAAAAAAAAAAAATTTCTATGAACTCGCCATGCCCCTCATTGAATACCTTGGGGTGTCTTCTTTCCAAAATGGGGTCACATGTGGGGTATTTATACTGCCCTGGCATTCTAGGGGCCCCAAAGCGTGAGAAGAAGTCTGGTATCCAAATGTCTAAAAATGCCCTCCTAAAAGGAATTTGGGCCCCTTTGCGCATCTAGGCTGCAAAAAAGTGTCACACATCTGGTATCTCCGTACTCAGGAGAAGGTGGGGAATGTGTTTTGGGGTGTCATTTTACATATACCCATGCTGGGTGAGATAAATATCTTGGTCAAATGCCAACTTTGTATAAAAAAATGGAAAAAGTTGTCTTTTGCCAAGATATTTCTCTCACCCAGCATGGGTATATGTAAAAAGACACCCCAAAACACATTCCCCAACGTTTCCTGAATACGGCGATACCAGATGTGTGACACTTTTTTGCAGCCTAGGTGGGCAAAGGGGCCCACATTCCAAAGAGCACCTTTCGGATTTCACTGGTCATTTACCTACTTACCACACATTAGGGCCCCTGGAAAATGCAAGGGCAGTATAACTACCCCACAAGTGACCCCATTTTGGAAAGAAGACACCCCAAGGTATTCCGTGAGGGGCATGGCGAGTTCCTAGAATTTTTTATTTTTTGTCACAAGTTAGTGGAAAATGATGATTTTTTTTTTTTTTTTTTTTTCATACAAAGTCTCATATTCCACTAACTTGTGACAAAAAATAAAAACTTCCATGAACTCACTATGCCCATCAGCGAATACCCTAGGGTCTCTTCTTTCCAAAATGGGGTCACTTGTGGGGTAGTTATACTGCCCTGGCATTCTAGGGGCCCAAATGTGTGGTAAGGAGTTTGAAATCAAATTCTGTAAAAAATGACGAGTGAAATCCGAAAGGTGCTCTTTGGAATATGGGCCCCTTTGCCCACCTAGGCTGCAAAAAAGTGTCACACATCTGGTATCTCCGTACTCAGGAGAAGGTGGGGAATGTGTTTTGGGGTGTCATTTTACATATACCCATGCTGGGTGAGAGAAATATCTTGGCAAAAGACAACTTTTCCCATTTGTTTATACAAAGTTGGCATTTGACCAAGATATTTATCTCACCCAGCATGGGTATATGTAAAAAGACACCCCAAAACACATTCCCCAACTTCTCCTGAATACGGAGATACCAGATGTGTGACACTTTTTTGCAGCCTAGGTGGGCAAAGGGGCCCACATTCCAAAGAGCACCTTTCGGATTTCACTCGTCATTTTTTACAGAATTTGATTTCAAACTCCTTACCACACATTTGGGCCCCTAGAATGCCAGGGCAGTATAACTACCCCACAAGTGACCCCATTTTGGAAAGAAGAGACCCCAAGGTATTTCGTGATGGGCATAGTGAGTTCATGGAAGTTTTTATTTTTTGTCACAAGTTAGTGGAATATGAGACTTTGTAAGAAAAAAAAAAAAAAAGAAAAAAATCATCATTTTCCGCTAACTTGTGACAAAAAATAAAAAGTTCTATGAACTCACTATGCCCATCAGCGAATACCTTAGGGTGTGTATTTTCCGAAATGGGGTCATTTGTGGGGTGTTTGTACTGTCTGGGCATTGTAGAACCTCAGGAAACATGACAGGTGCTCAGAAAGTCAGAGCTGCTTCAAAAAGCGGAAATTCACATTTTTGTACCATAGTTTGTAAACGCTATAACTTTTACCCAAACCATTTTTTTTTTACCCAAACATTTTTTTTTAATCAAAGACATGTAGAACAATAAATTTAGAGCAAAATTTATATATGGATGTCGTTTTTTTTGCAAAATTTTACAACTGAAAGTGAAAAATGTCATTTTTTTGCAAAAAAAATCGTTAAATTTCGATTAATAACAAAAAAAGTAAAAATGTCAGCAGCAATGAAATACCACCAAATGAAAGCTCTATTAGTGAGAAGAAAAGGAGGTAAAATTCATTTGGGTGGTAAGTTGCATGACCGAGCAATAAATGGTGAAAGTAGTGTAGGTCAGAAGTGTAAAAAGTGGCCTGGTCTTTCAGGGTGTTTAAGCACTGGGGGCTGAGGTGGTTAATAAATGTGCCCAACTGACTGACTCTCATAAGCATATTCTTTTTTTCTTGCAGATTCCACACTGAAAAGCCACCAATTAGTCTGAGCTAATGAATGGAGCTAATCCTCATGTGGATCCATGGCACATCTACTGCACATGTGTGGCGGAAATTGGTGCGTCAGTCTTGTATTTTTTGCCATAGGTAAAGCGTGAACATACTCAGCTTAAGGCTAGGTCTACACGACGACATTTGTCGCGCGACATTTTGTTGCACCAAAGTCGCGTGACAATTTTTATAATGGCAGTCTATGGTGTCGCACTGCAACATGCAACATGCAGTATGTTGCATGTTGCAGTGCGACACCATAGACTGCCATTATAAAAATTGTCGCACAACATTGGTGCAACAAAAGTCTCGTGACAAATGTTGCAGTGTAGTTGTGCCCTATCTGTCGCGCGACAATACCTAGCCTAAACCATTGGTTCAAAACCATCTCTGCAGCAGCCTTGAGAGCTGTAGAAGAATATAGCTACATGGTCTATCTTCAAAACATATACATACATGTAGTTTGGTGAAACGTGTACATACGCTAGATACTGAGAATCATATAGGCCCCTCCAGTATAGTCCATGAAGAAAATTGACAACGGCTCTGGCACCATATTGCATTGCCCATTGCAGTTGAGATACTGATTGCTTCCTTGCCTAAGAATACCAATTCCTTGGAGGTACTGTTTAATAAAATATCGTTGAGATAATGGGCCCTCATGTAAACTGTTAGATTACCACGCTATGGAAAAGAATGTTCTAATCTTCATATCCTCTGGCCAAATCTAAAGGAGACAAGACAGAAGTGTGGAATTCACGCTTTATTCCAAGGTGGTCTACAAACAAACAACCCAAGTGATTCTCACTAGTGCCTGGCATGGATACTGTATGTCCTAGCATGAAAGCTAGTATTAGTGATGACTAGGGATGAGCGGACCTGTGGATGTTCGGGTTCGCCGGAACTTCGGGTTCGGGACCCGAACTTGACCTCCATTGAAGTCAATGGGGACCTGAACTTTGGTCTACTAAAATGGCTGTAAAATAGTTGTAGTGAGGGATAGAGGGCTGTAAAAGGAAGCAAAATGGGGGTAAGAGCAGAACAGTTACCCTGCAAACAAATGTGGATAGGGAAATGACTTAAAATAACATAGAATAGAAAAAAAAAAAATAATAATCTTGAACTAGGAGGCGGAGAAAGTGGAGTAGGTTAAGGAGGCGGTGGACATGGCGGTGTAGGTAGAAGCGGCGGTGGAGGAGGTAGCCAACACGGTTTTTGTTGTTTATTTTTTTTATTTATTTATACATTTAGGAAGACCCCAAAACATTGGGAAATAGAAAAGAGAATGCAAAGAGAAAGTGCGCTGCAGTATAACAATGGCTGTTTAGTGCCGGTATACATGTCTACTCAGCACAAGGTACGGACAAGTCCTGTGGGATCCATGCCTGGTTCATTTTAATGAACGTGAGCTTGTCCACATTGGCTGTGGACAGGCGGCTGCGTTTGTCTGTGATGATACCCCCGGCTGTGCTAAACAAACGTTCAGACAATATACTGGCTGCAGGGCAGGCCAGCACCTCCAAGGTGTAAAGGACAAGCTCAGGCCATGTGCCTAATTTGGAGACCCAGAAGTTGAAGGGGGCAGACCCGTCATTCAGTACGTGTAGGCGTGTGCACACATACTGCTCCACCATGTTAGTGAAATGCTGCCTCCTGCTAAGACATTCCATATCAGCTGGTGGTGCTGGTTGTTGTGGCATGCTGACAAAGCTTTTCCACATTTCGGACATGCTAACCCTGCCTGCTGAGGTGCTGGCAGTGCCCCAGCTGCGTTGGCGACCTCTTCCTCCTCTGCCTTCGCCTTGTGCTTCCACTGAATCCCCGCTGTCAGGTGTGAATGCCATCAGCAGCGCGTCTACCAGCGTGCGCTTGTACTCGTTGTGCAGGCACTGCAGCATGTAGTCGCTCATGTGTGCCAGGCTGCCCAGAGGCAACGACAAGCTGTCATCTGTGGCAGGTGTATCATCTGTATCCCCACACTCTATTGATGTCCATAAGCTGCTTTGGGTGCTACCCTGCTGTGAACACGGTTCCTCCTCATCATCATCATCATCATCATCCTCCTTCTCCTCATCCTGCAGAACTGTGCCCTGGCTGGACAGTTGTGTACCTGGC
The DNA here is from genome assembly GCF_905171765.1 of Bufo bufo. NCBI lineage: Eukaryota > Metazoa > Chordata > Amphibia > Anura > Bufonidae > Bufo > Bufo bufo. Next base: position 576,241,948 of record NC_053390.1, read on the forward strand.
CTCTGTTGGTTCAGGAACCCACCCTCTGAGCCACTTGTGAATGACTGGCCTGATAACCGGGGAAATAATCCCTCTTCCTCCTGTGTCACATCCTCTTCTATCATCGCCAAAGTGTTTTTTCAAGGAGACAGAAGTGGGATAATAATGCTGAGGACTGTGTCATCGGCACTGGCCATGTTGGTGGAGTGCTCGAAACAGCACAATACGGCACACACGTCCTGCATGGAGGCCTACTTGTTGGTGGTGAAGTGGTGCTGTTCCGCAGAGCAACTCACCCGTGCCTGCTGCAGCTGAAACTCCACTATCGCCTGCTGCTACTCACACAGTCTCCCCAGCACGTGCAAGGTGGAGCTTCACCTTGTGGGTACGTCGCATATGAGGCGGTGAGCGGGAAGGCCCAAGTTACACTGCAGCGCTGACAGGCAAGCAGCAGCAGGGTGAGAACGCAGCAGCTCTGACATACAGGGTAATTTTTCAGGAACCTCTGCACCACCAAATTCAGCAAATGCGCCAGGCAAGGGATGTGCGTCAAACCGACTAGCCCCAGAGCTGCTGGTGCTGTGTGACCACCACCTCTTCCTCCAAACTGCACACGTCACTCGCATGACCTTGATTCCATGTGGGGGTCTAGGACCTAATCATCCTCCACATCATCTTCCACCCAATCTTTACCCCTGCCCTCCTTGCCGGTCTGCAGACTGCAGAAATCCGCAGCAGTTGGCACCTGTGTTTTGTCATCATCAGAGACGTGCTGCGGTGGTCTTCCCATGTCCTCATCCTGAAACATAAGTTATTGGGCATCAGTGCACTCAGTCTCTTCCACTTCTGGGGCAGGGCTAGGTGGATGGCCCATGGAAACCCCGCCAGCAGAGTCATCAAAAAGCATAAGAGACTACTGCATGACTTGGGGCTCGGACTGCTTGGCTGCTTTGCAAGGGGGTGAGGTGAAAGACAAAGATGCCCATTGGCTGCAGGTGCCAACTCTGCGGTTTCAGCAGGGGACCGGGTGGGAGACAATGTGAAGGAACTGGAGGCACTGTCAGCCATCCAATCTACTACTGCCTATACTTGTTCTGGTCTCACCATTCGTACACCGATATTTGGGCCTAAAAAATGACACTGCACGTCCTCTAGCCTACATGCACCTGAGGAAGGGGTTTCATTTGGGAGTGTAGCTGGGATAGATCGACCACGTCTTCTCCCTGCAACAGGAGCTCCACCAGCACCACATCCCTTATTTGATGCTCTCCTCATTCTTTGAGGTCACCCACCGAACTAACAGACAGATTAACTATATTAATTTCCCTGTCACATATAAAGTAGTGTTGGGCGCGAATATTAATCGCGAATATTGGCACTTCGAGAATTCGGGAATATTTAGAATATAGAGATATATATTCGTAATTTCGAATACCGTATTTTCGCCCCATAAGACGCACTCCCCTCCCCCCCAAAATGGGGGAAAATGCCCCTGCGTCTTATGGGGCGAATGCTGACATGTATGTATGCGATAGCGGGGAGGGACTGGGAAGAGGAGCTGGGGGCCGGCAATTGCGGTGGGGCGGTGCAGTCACTGTAGTCCGGCCCCGCCGCTCCAGTGCTGTAGTATACAAATATAAAATGTATCATTCAATTAAAAGTGATTACACATGCCCCCCACTCCGAATATTACCGTACATCCTAACAGCTTCTGTAGAATGCAGGAAGGCGGGCCGGGCGGGTGGCAGCGTAACTCCCTGATATCATGTGCCTGCGTCGACTACTTTATGAATGAAGCAGGCGGCGCAGGTGAGTGACGCGCCGGCCGCCCGGCCTGCCTGGGTTGTACAGAAGCTGTTAGGATGTACGGTAATATTAGGAGTGAGGGGGCATGTGTAATCACTTTTAATTGAATGAGACATTTTATATTTGTATACTGCAGCACTGGAGCAGCGGGGGGGGGGGGGGGGGTCTGTGGATGGCACTGTTAAGGGGTGGGGGGTCTGTGGAGCCACAGATACCCCCCCCTGTAACAGTGCCATCCACAGATCCCCCCCCTGTAACAGTGCCATCCACAGATCCCCCCCCCCTGTAACAGTGCCATCCACAGATCCCCCCCTGTAACAGTGACAGCCACAGATCCCCCCCTGTAACAGTGACAGCCACAGACCCCCCATAACAGTGCGTCATCCACAGATCTCCCCCATAACAGTGCCATCCACAGACCACCATTAGTTCCAAACCCACCAAAATCACACCTTTTGGTTAAAAATAGCTTGAAAAATGTAGCTATAGTGACCCAAGCCTGTATTTTGCACGGATTACGCTAATATTACATTGCCGATTTTTCGCGATCAAGAAAATAATCTCGAATTCGCAAATATATGACGAATATTCTACCAAATATTCGCAAGATATCGTGAATTTGAATATTGTCCCTGCCGCTCATCACTAATATAAAGTGCATGTGCACCAAATGGGTATATGTCACCCACCGAACTAACAGTCAGATTAACTATATCAGTTTCGCTGTATCTCACACCAAAAATGGGTGTATGTCACCCATCGAACTAACAGACGGATAACTATTATATTTTTGTGTCGGGTACAAAAATGATGCATTGCCCCCACAAAAAAAAAATCATTCTAGGTCACCCAGAATTAGGCACAGTGAGTGAAGGACGCTCGCCTGCTGCCGTCCTTCAATCACTGCGCCTAATACTAAAATGGACGGCGTGGGATTTGCGGGGCACGGAGGAGACCGAGGATGTCAATCACCTTTACAAGGGCGTGCCAAACAGTGAGAAGACGGAGCCTCTGGGTGCTGCATATTATAAAAGTTATTATTTAGCGCAATCGGCAGCGGGCAGGGAGATATAAGTCATACAGTTATGTTCTGCTGACATTAGCACATCGCTAATGTCAGTCAGCTACATAAGGATTTTTCTGATGAGCTTTGATAAACCCCTAAGCAAAGTTATGAAGAGACGTCGGCCTCACCATAACGTGGCAGATCCTTCACCAGTTCTAAATGTAAGACTGCTTCCAAGCTGTCTTACATTTAGACCATTTAGACTGTTTTAGGCATAGAAAATGGTAAATGAGAAGGCCTCTCGGACCGCCTCCTTCCCCGCCACAATTTTAGACCTGGTGCGAGTGAGGAAAAGTTGCAGTTTGCGACACAACTAACCTTTGTGCCGCAATCTGCACCTGAAATATGCCTGATATATGCGTATTTCAGCATCATAAATGACCCCCAAAGTTTCTGACACCTGTAGAATAGTGGATAGGTTTTATCTAGAAGCCCAGCACTATTAACACTGCAGCAAGGGCGCAGGTATGTACTGCAGAATACATTCAATATCTAGGAAGGTCCCTCAATGCCCCCAGGCATTTAAATTCTATAATGGGGAAAATCCCCTAATTGGACTTAGACAATGGGTGCCAAAAAGTGCATAGAATAAGATGGAAGCAAGTGGCAGCTCAAGGACGCAGAAGGGCGGAATACACATGGAGAGGGTAAAGGCACAATGAGGGGCATTAGTAACACTGGGACAGATTTAACAATGCTACTGTTTAGACAGCGCAAACTTAGAGGCGGTCAAAAAAAAATCTATCGCCGCACCTTGGGGGAGATTTATCAAAATTGGCTTAGTTGCCCATAGCAACCAGATTGATCCTTTCATTCTTCAGGGGTCCTTAGAATCTGTGGAATCTAACCGGTTGCTATGGGTATCTAAGCCAGTTTTCCTCTGCATCGGTTTTGATAAATCTCCCCCATTGTGTGATGGATTTGTTGCATCTTGAAAGGTGTTAGACGCGTTTGTATTCTTTAGCCACCTCAAGCTTGGTCGACTTTGCTCCATTATTTTGCCCTTGTACACATCCTTCTAGCCATGCTTCACAGAAGTGCCTAGTGATGTGCAAAATGCCTCACTTTGGAGCATTATGGAAACCTTCCCTGCTGTTTTTTAGGTGCATTATGGACCACGGGAGGTTATTGCCATTTCAGTCACAGTTCTAGCCGTGTCATGTGATTAGAAGGGCAAGATGTGAACTTTACACAGCTTTTTATATATATATATATATATATATATATATTTATTAATAATTAACCACTTAAGGACCACATGTTTATTAATTAACCACTTAAGGACCACAGGTTTATACCTCCCTAGTGACCAGACCCTTTTTTACAAATCGGCACTCCACAACTTTAACGGTTTATTGCTCGGTCATGCAACTTACCACCCAAATGAATTTTACCTCCTTTTCTTCTCACTAATAGAGCTTTCATTTGCTGGTATTTCATTGCTGCTGACATTTTTACTTTTTTTGTTATTAATCGAAATTTACCGATTTTTTTTGCAAAAAAATGCCATTTTTCACTTTCAGCACCTGTCATGTTTCCTGAGGTTCTACAATGGCCAGACAGTAGAAAAACCCCACAAATAACCCCATTTCGGAAAGTAGACACCCTAAGGTATTCGCTGATGGGCATAGTGAGTTCATAGAACTTTTTATTCTTTGTCACAAGTTAGCGGAAAAAGATTTTTTTTTTATTTATTTTTTTCCTTACAAAGTCTCATATTCCACTAACTTGTGACAAAAAATAAAAACTTCCATGAACTCACTATGCCCATCACGAAATACCTTGGGGTGTCTTCTTTCCAAAATGGGGTCACTTGTGGGGTAATTATACTGCCCTGGCATTTTAGGGGCCCAAATGTGTGGTAAGTAGTTTGAAATCAAAATGTGTAAAAAATGACCTGTGAAATCCTAAAGGTGCTCTTTGGAATGTGGGCCCCTTTGCCCACCTAGGCTGCAAAAAAAGTGCCACACATCTGGTAACGCCGTACTCAGGAGAAGTTGGGCAATGTGTTTTGGGGTGTCATTTTACATATACCCATGCTGGGTGAGATAAATATCTCGGTCAAATGCCAACTTTGTATAAAAAAAATGGGAAAAGTTGTCTTTTGCCGAGATATTTATCTCACCCAGCATGGGTATATGTAAAATGACACGCCAAAACACATTGCCCAACTTCTCCCGAGTACGGCGATACCAGATGTGTGACACTTTTTTGCAGCCTAGGTGGGCAAAGGGGCCCACATTCCAAAGAGCACCTTTAGGATTTCACAGGTCATTTCAACCTACTTCCCACACATTAGGGCCCCTAAATTGCCAGGGCAGTATAGCTACCCCACAAATGACCCCATTTTGGAAAGAAGACACCCTAAGGTATTTCGTGATGGGCATAGTGAGTTCATGGAAGTTTTTATTTTTTGTCACAAGTTAGTGGAATATGAGACTTTGTAAGAAAAAAAAAATATATATCATTTTCCGCTAACTTGTGACAAAAAATAAAAAATTCTAGGAACTCGCCATGCCCCTCACGGAATACCTTGGGGTGTCTTCTTTCCAAAATGGGGTCACTTGTGGGGTAGTTATACTGCCCTGGCAATTTAGGGGCCCTAATGTGTGGGAAGTAGGTTGAAATCAAAATGTGTAAAAAATGACCTGTGAAATCCTAAAGGTGCTCTTTGGAATGTGGGCCCCTTTACCCACCTAGGCTGCAAAAAAGTGTCACACATCTGGTATCGCCGTACTCAGGAGAAGTTGGGGAATGTGTTTTGGGGTGTCATTTTACATATACCCATGCTGGGTGAGAGAAATATCTTAGCAAAAGACAACTTTTCCCATTTTTTTTATACAAAGTTGGCATTTGACCAAGATATTTATCTCCCCCAGCATGGGTATATGTAAAATGACACCCCAAAACACATTGCCCAACTTCTCCTGAGTACGGCGATACCAGATGTGTGACACTTTTTTGCAGCCTAGATGCGCAAAGGGGCCCAAATTCCTTTTAGGAGGGCATTTCTAGACATTTGGATCCCAGACTTCTTCTCACGCTTTAGGGCCCCTAAAATGCCAGGGCAGTAGAAATACCCCACATGTGACCCCATTTTGGAAAGAAGACACCCCAAGGTATTCAATGAGGGGCACGGCGAGTTCATAGAATTTTTTTTTTTTTGGCACAAGTTAGCGGAAATAGATTTTTTTTGTTTTATCTCACAAAGTCTCCCTTTCCGGTAACTTGGGACAAAAATTTCAATCTTTCATGGACTCAATATGCTCCTCACGGAATACCTTGGGGTGTCTTCTTTCCGAAATGGGGTCACATGTGGGGTATTTATACTGCCCTGGCATTTTAGGGGCCCTAAAGCGTGAGAAGAAGTCTGGAATATAAATGTCTAAAAATTTTTACGCATTTGGATTCCGTGAGGGGTATGGTGAGTTCATGTGTGATTTAATTTTTTGACACAAGTTAGTGGAATATGAGACTTTGTAAGAAAAAAAAAAAATATATAAAATTTCCGCTAACTTGGGCCAAAAAAATGTCTGAATGGAGCCTTACAGGGGGGTGATCAATGACAGGGGGTGATCAGGGAGTGTATATGGGGTGATCACCCCCCTGTCATTGATCACCCCCCTGAAAGGCTCCATTCAGACGTCCATATGTTTTTTACGGATCCACGGATAAATTGATCGGATCCGCAAAACACATACGGACGTCTGAATGGAGCCTTACAGGGGGGTGATCAATGACAGGGGGGTGATCAGGGAGTCTATATGGGGTGATCACCCTCCTGTCATTGATCACCCCCCTGTAAGGCTCCATTCAGACGTCCGTATGTGTTTTGCGGATCCGATCCATGTATCCGTGGATACGTTAAAAACATATGGCCGTCTGAATGGAGCCTTACAGGGGGGTGATCAATGACAGGGGGGTGATCAGGGAGTCGATATGGGGGTGATCAGGGGTTAATAAGTGACAGGGGGGGGGGTGTAGTGTAGTGGTGTTTGGTGCTACTTATTACTGAGCTGCCTGTGTCCTCTGGTGGTCGATCCAAGCAAAAGGGACCACCAGAGGACCAGGTAGCAGGTATATTAGACGCTGTTATCAAAACAGCGTCTAATATACCTGTTAAGGGTTAAAAAATAAATCGCATCTACAGCCTGCCAGCGAACGATCGCCGCTGGCAGGCTGTAGATCCATTCGCTCACCTTCCGATCCTGTGAACGTGAGCGCGTTCACAGGAAATCTCGGCTCACGCGAGATGACGCCTATTGGCGTTAGTGTGACCTGGGAGAGCCGCAGCAATGACGCCTTTCGGCGTTAGTGTGACGGGAGGTGGTTAAAGGTGCTTTAGGGATTTAAAAAAAATGTGGCTACATGCAGAGAATATGATTAAATAGGCAATAATTACCTCTACCATTCCCCGCACCTCCACTTTAGTGATCCCATCTAGTCTTTGCTCATTTCTCCTGCAGTGGTGACAGCCTGGCCTCAGCAGTCTCAGGCCATACATGAAAACATCATTGGGCGAGGCCAATGCATGTTTGGCACAAAGACTGGCAGACCACCAGAACAGTGGTGCGAAACCTAAGGGGACACTGAATTGGTGGGTATTAGTTATCATTTATTTTTAAACTTTTCTGGCATTCAAATTTTTTAATCCAGGACAACCACTTTAACATGTCTTTTAATAGCTTCATGCATCCTCACGTAATATCAATTCTGGAGCATCTATCCTTATGACTCTATGCTGTGCCATTCCTGTATTATTTCTACTAAAAGTTATGAATGAATTGCTAGCAGTCTGCAGTAAGGGTACAGAGTTGGGGGGGGGGGGGTGTACCTGCACAGTCTGACTCTAATCAATTAGTGCTGCCATTGTCAGACTGTGTAGTGTGGGGTTTCGCTCTGGTAGATAGGGTAAGCGGGCGCAGTGCAGAGGCAAAATACAAAGTTCTTAACTCAAAACGTCAGTGTTTATTCACACTTGAGGCAATTGCACAAAACAGCACGTAACTGCAGTCTTGGTGTTAGTTCACACACAATGGAAAGTTCATGTAACACAAGTCACCTTGCTGGCAGTTCTGCCTCCAGTAGTCCACAGCAGGCTTTAGGGGGCCTGTTTCCCCAGCATGCGGCTCTCAGCTCTCCAGCACGGCACAAAGTCACAGATCCTAAAAACAGAGACATCTTTGCTGAGACCAGCTGCCTATTTAAGGACAGCCAGGCGCTGCCAAAATCCTGACCGGCACTTAAACTCCGGTCCGGTATTTGACCTCACCTGGCTGGAAACCAGCCCAGCCGCACATGCTGGGAGGAAAATACCTGCCTTGCCAGACAACCCCTCACTGTGTCACAGTAGGTACACACCGCCAACTTGTTACCACCCCTCTGTACCCTTACTGCAGACTGCTAGCAATTCATTCATAACTTCTAGTAGAAATAATAAAGGACCAGTACAACAGAGTCATAAGAATAAATGTTCCAGAATTGTTATTACATGGGGAATGCATAAAGCTATTAAAACGGACATGTCAGGAGCGGTGAAAGGTCCTCTTTAACCTCTTAAGGACACATGACGTACCGGTACGTCATGTATGATTCCGATCACCGCCGTGCGGTGATCGGAACCCGGTGCCTGCTGAAATCATTGAGCAGGCACCTAGGCTAAATGCGCCGGGGGGTCCTGTGACCCCCCCACATTCCTGTTTCATCCGCGTCCTCCTCATCATCTAGCGATGATGATGAGCCCCCAAGGCGGCGAAGACGCCGCCAGGCGGAGCAAGGGGACCGCCATGTTAGGGACCCTGTGGCCCAGCCTAGTACGAGCAGCTCTGGGGCTCGTACTGGTTTCCCGGCCCACCGGTTAAATCCACCAGAGCACCCTGCCGGTGAACTTGTCTGGTGTAGCCCAGAGCGATACGAGCCCGTGATTCCTGATTTTGTAGGCCAATCAGGAATCCAGATTTCCACAGTGGGCTACACTGAATATGACTTTTTTTTGTCATTTTTTCAGTGACCCACTGGTAAATCTGATGGTGGAGCAGACGAATCTGTATGCCCAACAGTTCGTCGCTCAACACCCGGGCTCATTTTTGGCCAGGCCTGGTGGCTGGATGCCGGTCAGTGCAGCCGAAATGAGGACATTTTGGGGCCTCGGGCTGCACATGGGCCTGGTCAAGAAACCCAGTGTCAGGCTGTACTGGAGTGGGGACGTCCTATACCAGACCCCACTTTACAGTACGGCCATGACACGCTCCCGGTTTGAGGCCATCCGGAAATGTCTGCATTATTCAGACAATGCAGCATGTCCCCCCCGAGGTGATCTTGCCTATGACCGTCTGTATAAGACACGGCCGGTCATCGATCACTTTGGGGCCAAATTCATGGAGGCCTATGTACCTGGAAGGGAGGTCGCGGTTGATGAGTCTCTCATTGCGTTCAAGGGGAGACTCATTTTCCGCCAGTATGTGCCCTCCAAGCGGGCGAGGTATGGCGTGAAGCTATACAAAATTAATGAGAGTACCTCAGGGTACACTTACAAATTTTGTATATACGAGGGGCGAGATTCCCAGATTCAACCCCCAGAATGTCCCCCCACTCTGGGTGTTACCGGGAAACTTGTGTGGGACCTTATGCACCCACTGCTGGATAAGGGTTACCACCTGTACGTGGATAACTTTTATACCAGTATCCCCTTGTTCCAGTCCCTTGCCGCCAGATCCACGTTCGCTTGTGGGACCGTGCGGAAAAATCAACGTAGCCTCCCTGCCCTCCCCCTCCAGGTACCTATCCCCAGGGGTGAGACCCGTGCCCTTACCACTGGAAACCTGTTGCTGGTCAGGTATAAGGACAAGAGGGATGTTTTTATGCTGTCCACAATTCATGGTAACGGCATCACCCCTGTCCCTGTGTGAGGTACCGCGGCAACGGTCCTCAAGCCCGATTGTATCGTCGCCTACAATCGGTATATGGGAGGAGTTGATCTCTCTGATCAAGTCCTCAAGCCATATAACGCCATGCGCAAAACCCGGGCATGGTACAAAAAAGTTGCGGTCTACTTGGTACAGGTTGCCATGTACAACTCTTTTGTACTATACCGAAGCGCTGGCAGCACAGGGACATTCCTCCAGTTCTATGAGGCAGTCCTCAAGGACCTGATCTTTTCGGACCAGGAAAGAGCAGGCCGTAGTACCTCGGTGCAGAGTGTGTCACAGGAGGGGGATACGGAAGGACACCACTACTCAATGTGACACGTGCCCCAATCATCCGGGCCTCTGCATTGACGGTTGCTTCAGGGAGTATCACACTTCCATGGAGTACTAAATTTATATCCCAATTTATGGTTCAATTTGTTTTTATTGAAAACCATATACATTTGAAAACATGCAGTATGAGCTAGTTACATTTGAGTATATGTATTTTGTGGGTATTACAATAGTACATATCAAGTCAGTACAAAGAAAAAAGAGTCATCAAACATCAATATTAGACGGATGAGGTAGAACAGGGGGAGACAAGACAAGGGATCCGGGGGGAAGGGTAAGGAAGGAGGGGGGGGGGAATGAGATTGAATTGGCAATCTATATAAGCTATGACTGCAGTCAGACTGGATAGAATATTTTAAGTGGTAGATCCTGAGGACAACCAACCCGAGAAACCTGCTGATGCACGGAACTGGTACCAGGCCTCCCATTGTTTAGAGTGAGCGACTCCAAGACCTTGATCTTCGGCTCCCAGCTCCTCTAGACGTGCTAGAGAGTCCAAAGCATTAACCCAAGTGATCCTAAGGGGACTATCTGGTGATCTCCACGCTCTGGGAATTATTTGACGCATTGCTATAACAAAAAATCTAAGAATGCCCTTCTTGACTATCCTAATTCTGCCCGGGTAAACTGAAAGGAGAGCTATCTGGGGCGACATAGGGATATGGATTTTGTACAAATATTTGTGTAGCTTGAAGATGTCATTCCATAGTGTTGCTACTCCTGTACACTCCCACCAGATGTGTAGCATAGTGCCTCTATCTTTCGAACACCTCCAACACGTGTCTGGAACCAAAGGATAAAACTGGTTAAGTTTAACCGGGGTCCTATACCATCTAGACCAAATCTTATAATTAAGTTCCTGAATCCTGCAGGAAATTGAAGATTTATGGGTGAAAAGGAGAGATCTTTTCCATTGATCAGGTGCGAGAGGATATCCCAACTCAGATTCCCATGAAAGCATAATTTTCTTAGTTGGGGAAGGGAACTCTTCTGTGTCATCCCCGATCTCTCCCGAGTTCAGAATGGCATATATAAGAGATATAGAATGCCCAGGAGCAGAGGAAGCTAGGCATAGTTTCTCAAAATCAGTCACTGAGGATTGAAGTTGCATACCGGGTGCCAGAGATCCAGTGAAACTGCGTAATTGTAGGTAGTGAAACCATCGCCCTGGTAAGTCAGGTATAATATGGTCTAGGTTTTTAAGATCTTTCAACCCTCTGAGTATATATCTTTGACTCTAATCTGGGGTCTGGCATGTAAGCTGAGGGCTGGTAGAGCTAACAGTGCGGCTGGCATCAACGGATGACCAGATATGTTTGTGAGAGGGCCAGGGATCGTAACCATTCGAGTTGTAGAGGCGAACCTGATCCAAATGTGTACTAGAGAAGATAGAAAAGGTGATAACCTTTGAATGGGCATTTGAGTCAGTGTACTTATCGGATACCAGAAAACGCCTGGGATAAGACCAGGGGCTAGAGTGTGTTCTAGTTCAACCCAAAGTTTTCCCTCAAGATTATGGGTAAGGTCAATCACGCAGTTGGCGACCGCTGCTCTGTAGTATGATAGGAAGTTAGGCAAGCCTGTGCCTCCGTGTTCCTTGGACTTGATCATAAGATTGTAGCTCAACCTGGCTTTGGATCTACCCCATATAAAACGAGAAGTGAGTTTCCTTAAACGTGTGAAGTAAGAGGCTGGGATCCGACAGGGGATTGTCTGGAATAAATAAAGAAGTCTGGGTAGAACGTCCATTTTTAAGGTGTTTATTCTGCCAAACCATGAAACATTTAAAGCTGACCAAGTTTGTAAGTTATTTTCAATGGTGTGGAGTATAGGGAGGAAGTTGAGTTTAAACAAGTGGGAAGTGTCAGAAGAGATGTAAGTTCCCAGGTGTTTAAGCTTACTTGAGGCCCATTTAAAAGCGAATGAATCTCTGAGTGCAGTGACATCTCGAGAAGGGAGAGAAATATTTAAAAGTTCAGACTTCTGGACATTGACCTTGAAGTTGGATAACTTCCCAAAAATCTGAAATTCCTTTAGTACTGAGGGAAGGCCGATTCTAGGGTTTGTTAAGTACATCAAGAGATCGTCTGCAAACAGTGATAGTTTATGTTCTATATTGCCAATGTGAAGGCCTTTAATTGCGTCATTGGCTCTCAAGGCATTCGCTAGAGATTCCATAACAAGAATATAAAGAAACGGAGAGAGAGGACATCCCTGCCGTGTTCCATTTGAGATAGGGAAGGAATCCGACAGGACACCATTGACACGAACCCGCGCGGTAGGGCCAGAATACAAGGCCATGATTCTATTTATCATCTTAGGACCAATCCCAATATGAATCAGGGTCCTTTCTAGGAAGTGCCAACTGATCCTGTCGAATGCCTTCTCCGCATCTACTGAAAGAAGGCACATGGGAATCTTTAGTTGTTTAGCTTTAGATATCAGGCTTATGGATTTGATGGTGTTGTCACGGGCCTCTCGTCCTGGGACAAATCCCACTTGTTCTCTATGGGTACATTTTGGTATGTGGGGATGTAATCTTAAGGCCAGAATTTTAGCAAATAATTTCAGGTCGATATTAAGAAGGGAAATGGGCCTATAATTGGAGCAAAGGGAATGGTCCTTGTCTGGTTTGGGGATGACTGTAATATGGGCCTGTAAGGTTTGAGATGGAAAGGGGCATGTGGCTGATATAGAATTAAATGCATCTAGGAGAATGGGGGCCAGATCCTCTGTGAAGAATTTATAGAAACGTGCAGATAACCCATCAGAGCCGGGGCTCTTCCCATTTTTGAGGTCCTTAATGACATGCAAGAGCTCTGATGAAGAAAAATCCTCCTCCATACCAGTAGATGCATCATTCGGTAAATTCGGGGGGCCAAATTGGGATAGATAATTTTGTATGTTTTGGGATGACAATCTCGGGCCGGATGTATGTGTGTGATCTAAATTGTATAGGTCTGTGTAATATGACCGGAACTCACTAGCAATTTCAAGCGGTGCATGTATCTGACCCCTCGAGCCTATGTTCAAAGAGGGTATATGTGTGAGCGGAATACGTGGATGTAAAGCTTTCGCCAACCATTTCCCACATTTGTCACCGAACTCGTAGTAACCTCGTTTAATCTTATCTCTCATGCAAAGAGATTTCTGATCTAGAATTTTTAATATCTGTTGTCTAATGGAGGAAAGTTCAGCTTTAAAAGAATCTGACGCAGAGGTTTTATTAATGGACTCTTTGGCCTCCAGTTCTTTAAAAAGCGCGGTTAACTTATGTGTCCTTTCTCTTTTAAGCCGAGACCCATGGGACATAAACACGCCTCTTACCACACATTTGAGTGCTTCCCATTTTAGAGGAGAAGCAGTGGTATCCGATCGATGGTCAGCAACAAAATCAGCAATGGCCTTTTTTATAGCTGCCGAGCAAACCGCATCATTTAGTAGATTATCGTTTAATCTCCAAGTAAATGAGCGAGGAGATGTGTGAATTGGAGACAATAATCCAAATACCGGCGCATGATCCGACCATATCATAGAATCGATCGAGCATCGGGGATCAAGATCCAGGAAGCTCTGCGATACGAAGAGGTGGTCTAGTCTGCTGTATGTGTTATGTGCTGCAGAGTAGTAACTATAATCTCTGACACCCGGGTGCAAGACCCTCCAAAGATCAACCAACCTGAGGGATGTGAGTGCTGTTCTGAACTTACGTAACGACGTGGGAGAGATCGTGGACTTACCCACCGAAGAATCAAGCTCTGGGTTCATAGTCATGTTGAGGTCACCTCCTAAAATAATACGTGAGCCCTCGGCGAAGCTAGCAAGTCTTCTCAACATCTTGGTTCCAAAGGAGGCCTGGCCCTGATTAGGGAAGTACAAATTAGCAACAGTAAATACTTGATCATTAAATGCAAGCTTAAGAAATATATAGCGCCCCTTAGTGTCAATGTCAGAGGCCAAAACCTTGTGCTGGAAGGCTTTGTGGAAAGCTATGGAGACTCCACCTGCTTTTTTATCTGGGTGTGAACTATGGAACCAGGTGTGGTAGTACCTGTTTCTGCAATTTGGGATGGATGAAGTTTTGAAATGAGTCTCCTGAATCATCGCTATCATGATCCTTTTTTTATGAAACCGGTATAAGATTTGACTGCGTTTCTCAGGCTTGTTAAGGCCCCTGGCATTAAAGGAGCTAAACGATAACAATCCCGCCATGATGAATGAAAGGAGTAAGGGTTAAGGATGCAAGGAAAGATTACACACAAGGGGGAAAGTAGGGGGAAGACGTAAGACAAACAGATAATACAATTAGGAAACGCTTAGGTTTCAGTGAACAGACAATAATGATCTGAGGGGTAATAGGAACCAAACAATCGGTTCAACGGTCACTAAGTTATGACTATTCGTCATATACAACACTCAGTGGGTGCTGTAGAACCTAGTGGGGGTAAGAGAAGACAAGGGCGCTACGGCTGCCCGACTTGTCTCCGGGTAAGCATTGAGATAAGTGGTTATAACAGGTCACAATTAAACTGTGAGAACATTTAGTATTATGTTAGAAGCATTCTAAAGAGCCTATGTAATTAGGCTTCCTTGGAAAGAAAAACAGATTGCAACTAGAGGCTGGAACCTCACAATAGCTAGACAGTTCAGTCTTTAGGTGAACGGGATCTTCTAGGTGGCCTCTGCTGTTTTGGGAGCGCCGTCTGCCAAGAGTCTCTGCGCGGCACAGGAACCAATTCCTTTTGTCTGGGCCAATCTGGAAGGTTGACAGATGGTAAATTGAAAACGTCCAATAGCTTCTGAAGGTCAGTGATGGACTTGAAAGTGGCGGACTTCCCATCTTTTCTGGCGAAGAGCTGGAAGGGGTAGCCCCAGCGGTATATAATATCATTGTCCTTAAGGAGGATCAATAAAGGTTTGAGAGCTTTCCTTAACATAAGCGTACGCCTAGCTAAATCTGGCAGAATGAGTACTCCGGGGTAATCCGGAAGACTTGGCATCATATTTCTTGAGGCCTTAAGGATCTCCTCCTTCTCTTTGTAAAAATGAATTCGGCACACTATATCACGTGTGCGAGCTGGATCTGCAAGTTTCGGACCCAGGGTTCTGTGAATCCTGTCAATTTCGACCGGAGAATCTGGGCTTCTGTTAAGTAACTTGGCAAATAGATCTTGAGCCCAGTGATCCAGGTCCTGTGGGAGAACAGATTCTGGGACTCCCCTTATGCGGAGATTATTTCTCCTATTTCTGTTTTCTATGTCATCAAGGTGACTTAGTATGTCCTGTATCTGACCTGTGTGATCTTGCAGGATCTGTTGGTGAGACTCCAATGTCTGGAGGGTTTGTTCTTGGATAGCTTCCACATCCTCCACTCTGTGGCCTACTTGCTTGATATCTGTATGTAAGCCAGCAATATCTTGCTTGTGTGAGGCTTCAAGCTTAATAAAAAGATCATTCAGCTCATGCTTTGTGGGCAGAGCTTTAAGATGGACTTTCCAGTCCCATTCCTCCTCTTGTGAGGACGGTATCGCCTGCATGTCAGCGTCTGGGCAGCTTGGTGAGCGGTGGGACTGCGGTGAGGAGCTGGGTGAGGAGAGCCTGCTCTCTGTCATGGCAGGCGAGGAAGGAGCCGCTGAGGACGGGCTGCGAACTGCCCCTGCATATGACCGTGTGATCGGTGTGCCCGGCGGTGATCGGCTGGGGTCAGGGGATGCGGCCGCCGCTGTTTTCTCACCATGAGGTGCGTCCGCCATCTTGGGTCTCATGGCTGTCTTGGCGGCACTTGCCGGCTGGGAGCTGGACGCTAAATATCGCTCCATGGCGCCTGATTTTCGGTCCACCGGTGCTGGAGTGGATGAGGTTCTTTTCCCTCTGTTTTTCATGGCGGAAGGTGAGTCGCTTGTGACCTGTAGTCTGAAAAACTGCCGGAGATGGTCAGGAGCTCTGAATGCGCACTGCTCACTCGGCCATTGGCAAGCTCCGCCCCCCAATTTATATCCCAATTTAGCACTGACATCGGATAAAATAAAAACTGGTTCTCAGACTTGACACCCAAAAAAACTAAAATAATTTATTAAAAGTAGACATATTAGGTATTGCCGCGTCGGTAATCTCCTCTATAAAAATACCCCATGACCTAACCCCCCAGATTAACACAGTCAAGGAAAAAAAAAAAAAAAAAGTGCACAAAAAGGTTTTTTTTTTTGTCACCTTACATAACAAAAAGTTTTATTGCAAGCGATCAAAAAGTCATATAGCCCCCAAAATAGTGCCAATAAAACCGTCCGCTCGTCCCGCAAAAAATGAGCCCCCACATAAGATAATCGGATAAAAAAAAAAAAAAAAGACAGACTTTAGAGATACAAATTATTATTTTTGTATCAAAAAGGATAATATAGTCTAAAACCTAAATAAATGTAAAAAAAAGTAGACTTATTAGGTATCGCCTCGTCCGTAAGAATCTCCTCTATAAAAATATCCCATGAGCTAACCCCCCAGATTAACACGGTTAAAAAAAATATTAAAAAACGGTGCCAAAAACGCAATTTTTGGCACTTTTCCATTTCAATCCGTTTTTTCCGGTAACAAAACAAGGGTTAACAAACAAACAAAAGTTAATATTTATTACCCTGATACTGTAGTTTACAGAAATGCCACATTTGTGGTCGTAAACTGCTGTATCAGTAAAAGGGAGGCCGCAAAAGGAAAGGACCAACATGGTTTCTGGAAGGCCGATTTTGATGGCCTTTTTTATTGACACCATGTCCCTTTTGAAGCCCCCCTGATGCCCCCCTAGAGTAAAAACTCCCTAAAAGTGACCCCATCTAAGAAACTACACCCCTCAAGGTATTCAAAACTGATTATACAAACTTTATTAACCCTTTAGGTGTTCAACAGTTAATGGCAAATGGAGATTAAAATTTCAGAATTTCAATTTTTGGTAACCTTGCCTCACAAAAATGTAATATATATAGAGCAACCAAAAATCATATGTACCCTAAAAATAGTCCCCCCAAAAATGCCACCTTATCCCGTAGTTTCCAAAATGGGGTCACTTTTAGGGAGTTTCTAATCCAGGGGTGCATCAGGGGGGTTGAAACAGGACACAGTGTAAAAAAACCGGTCCATAAAAATCAGCCCTCCAAAAACCAAACGGCGCACCTTTCACTCTATGCCCCGCTGTGTGGCCGTACAGTAGTTTACGGCCACATATGGGGTGTTTCTGTAAACGGCAGAGTCAGGGCAATAAAGATACAGTCTTGTTTGGCTGTTAACCCTTGCTTTGTTAGTGGAAAACATGAGTTAAAATGGAAAATTAGACAAAAAAAATGAAATTCGCAAATTTCATCCCCATTTGCCATTTGTGCAACACCTAAAGGGTTAACAACGTATGTAAAATCTGTTTTGAATACCTTGAGGGGTGTAGTTTATAGAATGGGGTCATTTTTGGGTGTTTTTTTATATTATGTAAGCCTCGCAAAGTGACTTCAGACCTGAACTGGTCCCTAAAAATTGGGTTTTTGTAAATTTCTGAAAAATTTCAAGATTTGCTTCTAAACTTCTAAGCCTTGTAACATCCCCAAAAAATAAAATATCATTCCCAAAACAATTCAAACATGAAGTAGACATATGGGGAATGTAAAGTCATCACAATTTTTGGGGGTATTATTATGTATTACAGAAGTAGAGAAACTGAAACTTTGAAATTTGCTAATTTTTCCAAATTTTGGGTAAATTAGGTATTATTTTGTGCAAAAAAAAATAATTTGTTTGACTTCATTTTACCAGTGTCATGAAGTACAATATGTGACTAAAAAACAATCTCAGAACGGCCTGGATAAGTCAAAGCGTTTTAGAGTTATCAGCACTTAGGCCTCATGCACTCGACCGTATTTTTTTGCGGTCTGGAAAAAACGGGTTCCGTTTTTCCGTGACCGTTTTTTCGTCCGTGGGTCTTCCTTGATTTTTGGAGGATCCACGGACATGAAAAAAAAGTCGTTTTGGTGTCCGCCTGGCCGTGCGGAGCCAAACGGATCCGTCCTGAATTACAATGCAAGTCAATGGGGACTGATCCGTTTGAAATTGCACCATATTGTGTCAACGTCAAACGGATCCGTCCCCCATTGACTTTCAATGTAAAGTCAGAAGTTAATATACCATAGGATCTGAGAGTTTTCTCCAATCCGATGGTATATTTTAACTTGAAGCGTCCCCATCACCATGGGAACGCCTCAATGTTAGAATATACCATCGGATTTGAGTTACATCGTGAAACTCAAATCCGACAGTATATTCTAACACAGAGGCGTTCCCATGGTGATGGGGACGCTTCAGGTTAGAATATACTAAAAGAACTGTGTACATGACTGCCCCCTGCTGCCTGGCAGCACCCGATCTCTTTCAGGTGCCGCACCTAAGGGGTTAATTGTGCGGAACTCAGTCCCCTGATCAGGTGCTGCAGCCCCCCCCCCCCCTGTAGTTAACGCATTGGTGGCCAGTGCGGCCGCCCCCCCCCCCTGTAGTTAACTCGTTGGTGGCCAGTGGGCCCCCCTCTCTCCCCTGTAGTTAACTCATTGGTGGCCAGTGGGCCCTCTCCCCTCCCTCCCCCTCCTATCATTGGTGGCAGCGGAGAGTACCGATCGGAGTCCCAGTTTAATCGCTGGGGCTCCAATCGGTAACCATGGCAACCAGGATGCTACTGCAGTCCCGGTTGCCATGGTTACTTAGCAATTTATAGAAGCATTATACTTACCTGCGAGCTGCGATGTCTGTGTCCGGCCGGGAGCTCCTCCTACTAGTAAGTGACAGGTCTGTGCGGCGCATTGCTTAATGATCTGTCACCAGTAGGAGGAGCTCCCGGCCGGACACAGACATCGCAGCTCGCAGGTAAGTATAATGCTTCTACAAATTGCTAAGTAACCATGGCAACCGGGACTGCAGTAGCGTCCTGGTTGCCATGGTTACCGATCGGAGCCCCGGCGATTAAACTGGGACTCCGATCGGTACTCTCTGCTGCCACCAATGATGGGGGGGGGAAGATTTTAATTAGGAGGGGGAGGGAGGGGAGAGGGCCCACTGGCCGCCAACAAGTTAACTACAGGGGAGGGAGGGGGGCCCCACTGGCCACCAACGAGTTAACTACAGGGGAGGGAGGGGGCAGTCATGTACACAGTTCTTTTAGTATATTCTAACCTGAAGCGTCCCCATCACCATGGGAACGCCTCTGTGTTAGAATATACTGTCTGATCTGAGTTTTCACAAAGTGAAAACTCAGCTCTGAAAAAGCTTTTATGCAGACGGATCTTCGGATCCGTCTGTATTAAAGTAACCTACGGCCACGGATCACGGACACGGATGCCAATCTTGTGTGCATCCGTGTTCTTTCACGGACCCATTGACTTGAATGGGTCCGTGAACCGTTGTCCGTCAAAAAAATAGGACAGGTCATATTTTTTTTGACGGACAGGATACACGGATCACGGTCTCGGCTGCAAAACGGTGCACTTTCCGATTTTTCCACCGACCCAGTGAAAGTCAATGGGTCCGCGAAAAAAAAACGGAAAACGGCACAACGGCCACGGATGCACACAACGGTCGTGTGCATGAGGCCTTAAAGTGACAGTGGTCAGATTTGCAAAAAATGGCCTTGTCCTTAAGGTGAAATAAGGCTGTGTCCCTATGGGGCTAAGCTGTACTTCAATAGAAGGGAATAGCAAATATGGTAAGGCTATTGCAGTCATATAACATTTACCGTGCACATCACAAGTCTGAGGCATCTCGAGAAAGCAATTGAAGTTAAGGCTACTTTCACACTGGCGTTTCAGGGTCCGCCTGTGAGATCTCACAAGCGGCCCCAAACGGATCAGTTTAGCCCCAATGCATTCTGAATGGATGCGGATCCATTCAGAATGCATCAGTTTGGCTCCGTTCCGCCTCCATTCCGCTCTGGAGGCGGACACCAAAACGCTGCTTGCAGCGTTTTGGTGTCCGCCTGGTGGTGCGGAGCCGAACGGATCCGTCCTGACTTACAATGTAAGTCAATGAGGACGGATCCGTTTACATTGACACAATATTGGTGCAATTGTAAACGGATCCGTTCCCCATTGACTTTCAATGTAAAGTCAGGAGTCCCTATTAATATACCATCGGATCGGAGTTTCCTCCAATCCGATGGTATATTTTAACCTGAAGCATCCCCATCACCATGGGAACGCATCTATGTTAGAATATACCATCGGATTTGAGTTAGATCGTGAAAACTCAGATCAGACAGTATATTCTAACACAGAGGCGTTCCCATAGTGATGGGGACGCTTCAAGTTAGAATATGCTAAGAACTGTGTACATAACTGCCCCCTGCTGCCTGGCAGCACCCGATCTCTTACAAGGGGCTGTGATCCGCACAATTAACCCCTCAGGTGCCGCAGGCTAACAACCCCCCTCCCCCCCCCATCATTGGTGGCAGCGGAGCGGCATTTCCGATCGGAGTCCCAGTTTAATCGCTGGGGCTCCGATCGGTTATCATGGCAGCCAGGACGCTACTGCAGTCCTGGCTGCCATGGTTACTTAGCTTATACTTACATGCGCTGTCTGTGGCCGGCCGGCGCTCCTCCAACTGGTAAGTGACAGGTCTGTGCGATGCGCCGCACAGACCACCAATGCTTTTAATACTGGGGAGGGAGGGGGGGGGCCGCACTGGCCACCAATGCTTTTAATACTGGGGAGGGAGGGGGGTCTGGTCCCTGCTGCCTGGCAGCACCTGATCAGGGGACTGAGATCCGCACAATTAACCCCTTAGGTGCGGCACCTGAAAGAGATCGGGTGCTGCCAGGCAGCAGGGGGCAGTTATGTACACAGTTCTTAGTATATTCTAACTTGAAGCGTCCCCATCACCATGGGAACGCCTCTGTGTTAGAATATACTGTCGGATCTGAGTTTTCACAATCGTGAAAACTCAGATCTGAAAAAGCTGTTATGCAGACGGATCCGCACTGAACGGATACCATCGTTTGCATTTATAGGTGCGGATCCGTCTGTGCAGATACCAGACGGATCCGCACCTAGCGCAGGTGTGAAAGTAGCCTAACCAATTTGGTCACAAACTGAATTCTGTTCTGAGAAATGTAAATGTGTCCGCACGTTTCGTGTAGAATAGTATTTTGTAATTAGATAGTCCATACTTTTCAGTTTCTTTATTATTTTGTATCTTAAATAGGAAAATAAATTACTATAAAACATAAGATAAATCCATAAAAAGAACCATCATAGTTCATTAACAATATGGTCAAACTGTGGCAAACAACATGATAACTGCAACATGTGAACACAGCCTTATCCCAACTGGAGCAAGGGAGTCCAGCTCTCACTTTCCAGAAAAAAAACAAAATCTCTATTTGTTACGGTAGGAAACTCGTCTATTAGCTCAGATAACGCTCCTCTATTACATTTTCCCCATACATTTTATCAATGTTATCGTTTTTGTAATATTATTTCTTGTAAAAAACTATAATGCAGTGTATGGCTATACACAAGAGCTGAAAGTGGTACCCTTATCCAAGTTGTCTGCTTTTATATACAGTTCTTCTATAAAAGTGATCTACGTTCTGGAATGATATTTAGATTGCTTTACTATTATGTTTAATATTATTTATAATTATTATTTTTTGGTTAAAGGGAACCTGTCACTGGGATTTTGTGTATAGAGCTGAGGATATGGGTTGCTAGATGGCCGCTAGCACATCTGCAATACCAAGTCCCCATAGCTCTGTGTGCTTTTATTGTGTAAAAAAAAAAAAACGATTTGATACATATGCAAATTAACCTGAGATGAGTCCTGTACGTGAGATGAGTCAGGGACAGGACTCATCTCAGGTTAATTTGCATATGTATGAAATCGTTTTTTTTTTTACACAATAAAAGCACACAGAGCTATGGGGACTGGGTATTGCGGATGTGCTAGCGGCCATCTAGCAACCCATGTCCTCAGCTCTATACCCAAAATCCAGGTGACAGGTTCCCTTTAATGCAACAGCAAGAGACAGAACAAAAAGTTTGATTTACAGGGATTGTCGAGCTGGTTTCTTCCAAAACAGCACCAAACCTGTCCTCAGGTTGTGTGTGGTATTACAGCTCAGCCCCATTCACTTCATTGGAGCTGAGCTATAAAACCATGGACAGGTGTTATAGCTCTTCTGAAAGAAAGCAGCCACGTTTGTGTAGTCCTGGACAATCCCTTTAAATGCTGTCCAGCACTTTGCCAGTCCATTATCCTCTGCACTTACCAGAGTAATCTGAGACAAACTGATTTCTTAGGATGCGATGCTTGGCAATCCTATTTAAAAATGGTAGTGGTTAGGCTCTGTTCACACTTGTATAGTGGTTGCTGTTAGGTTGTATATACAGTATATTAGATCCCCAGTATATGTATAAAAGCTAACGAAGCCTGATGATTTGAGGTTCACCATGTGATGGGATGCACAGTGACTAGGGATGAGCGAATTTCATATTTTGAAGTTCGTGTGCGGGTTTGTGTTGTGGTATTTACTGAATTGCATTATGGATTCCGTTACCACGGACCATAACGCAATTCAGTAAATACCACAACACAAACCCGCACACGAACTTCAAAATATGAAATTCGCTCATCCCTAACAGTAACGCATTCAGCGGTAATCTTCCCCTCATATGATGGAATTTGTGATGGAGAAGCAAATGCAAATATGTGAACAAAGCCTTCAGGTGGCTATACACAATAGTCTAAAAAGTTGATCAAAATGGACCATTGCAACCAAAATGAACATTCATTGGGTGAAATTTAGCAATGAACGATCGGTTTAGCCGACCTATGATGGGCCATTATCGTTAGAATAGAAGTCAGCCATGTTTAGTATTTTCGTCTGATAGTTGTTCATGAACGAAAGAACTTTCACAGATAGATCTTTTGTCCATCACCCGGTTTCATTAAACATACATGTGCAGTCTGAACAACTGGACCGGTCAACATGGACTAAGATGTGTATGGCTGAGTCTACAAAACGAAAGTTCACCAGATGTTTGTTCAACCATCAACCAACTTCTATCTGATGTGTGTGGTCACCTTTAGGCAATGTATCTATAGTCTGTTTGTATCAAGTGAGGATGTCGTGCTCAAAAGCTGGATTGGCGTTGTGCAGATGGCATGGACTGACTGCAGCCATGCTGCTTTTCCCATTCTAGACACATTTACACGCATTGAGCAGCAGCAGAATGTCAGGAAGGAAGTGTTCCTTCCCAACAGTCAGCTGCTCGTTTAGCGGGGGTGAAGCTCGGCAGTTACATGCAGAGATCACCTCCACAGTATGAGGACGAGCGGTCACTATTACCATGCCTCGTCTTCATACAGCTGCATTGTTTCTGGGCAGCAGATCACTGTTTAGACTGCACAATCTGCTGCCCAGAAACCATAATTTAGGTGCCTACACAAACAACAAGATCCCCAGATGAACAAGCGTTTCATTTATTAATCGGGTGACTGGCTTCCCCTTTACACCGGCAGACTGTCGGGAACGAGCGTTCGCAGTAACGTTCATTTCCGATAATCTGCCCCGTGTAAATCCCCCTTAAGGCTGCTGTAGTAATCAGATTTCTGTGAAATAAGATTTAGGCAATGGAATGTATATTTAGCTGGTTCTCGGCTGTCCAGGTCCTTTCTAAAAGTGCACTGACTAGAAGAAAAATCCTACTCCGACAATGGATTCACAATAAAAAAAATATTCTTATATAGAGAATAAGAACTGTTCTCAGCTCTTACTGAGGAGAGGCAATAGCAAGACACAGTATGTTCTAGTAATAACAGAGGAAAGACCCCTTGAAATATTCCTACTGGTTAATATTAGAAGGTTAAAATGACACTGGAAGTAAAATAGTCTTTAGTGCGGAGATTCTTCATAGTTACTGGAAATGAAAGAAACAAATCCCATACTTCACATATAAATTCATTAGCTCTTATATACAGGACAATGGAGTGCCATATTTACAAGATCCCCATGAACGGAGGAAAAATCAGGCTCATGGCGCGTTATACTTTTTTTTTTTTTTACACTTTTCAATTAGTTACCAAGTAAATGGAACTAAAAAGAAAAACAAGGAATTAATGGACTGAGTGACCTTCAAGTTGTGTCAGGAAGTCATAAGATGAGCCACGTTATCTTGATGGACGGGTCACTTCCCACTCCCTCCTCATGATAAAATGTATAGTTCGTATATACAGGGAAGAAAGTACGGATGCTTGGCGGACCACTGTGATCCATCATCCTCCTCGGTAGATTGAGGTCAGCCGCTGCAGTTCTTTACAATTATCCATAGATATTGACTCTGCTTTCACTTTCAGTCTATTATCCCGGTAAACCTTTGCTGCATGTATTAAATCTGCTTCTAAAAAGAAGAAAATAAATATTACAATAAGAAAGTAATTTC
The DNA here is from genome assembly GCF_905171765.1 of Bufo bufo. Lineage (NCBI taxonomy): Eukaryota > Metazoa > Chordata > Amphibia > Anura > Bufonidae > Bufo > Bufo bufo. The sequence goes on from NC_053390.1 coordinate 576,266,512, forward strand.
AACATTTCAATTTTAAAGCATCCACATTAATCCAGGGAAAAGCCCTCAGCTTTAAAGGGGTTCTCCAAGAATTAAAAAAAATAAAATTAAATAATACTTTAATGAAAGGTATTTGGGAATATATTTATAATAGTTATAGTGGCAGGTTTGTCTAGGGAGCAATCATCAGGAGAAATAAAATGGCCGCTGTCCTATTAGTACACACAAAACCTGTCCTAATCACACAGTAGGACAAGTTACTTCACAACACTGAGGTAAAGAGCTGCCTTATCCTTCTCTCCTAGTTGTCAGGGATTATAATCCTGAATACAGATGAGAAGATCTTCAGCTGAATCTCTGTAGGAATGAAGTTCATGAGGAGAAAGTCCGGTGAGGAGGTGGGGATGTGGCTGATGAGCAGCAGCACTTGTATGCAGTCTCCATTACCACAGTCTGTCCTGCATGTCCTCACTGTACTTCATGTCTCCTCATGAACTCCATTCCCACAGAGATTCAGGTGAAGGCCTTATCAGCTGTATTCAGGATCATAATCCCTGACAAGCAGAGCAGTGCTGTGAAGTAACTTGTCCTGCTGTGTGATTAGGACAGGTTTTGTGTGCACTAATAGGATGACGGCAATTATATTTCTCCTAATGATTGCTCCCTAGACAAAATGAGCCATTATAACTAATTAATTTGGGATTATATTTATAATAAAGTAATATTTACGTATTTTCATTTTCTTAATTCCCGGAAAACCCCTTGAAAGAGTAGCTGTCATCTTTCGTGACATTTTAGTTTTAGTTAAAATAGTTATGTCATGAAACACAATCTACATTTTTTCCAAAACTGGCACAAGAATTAAAAATTTAGTTTAGCCACTGAGCTATTCGATAAATTGTATCTGTATAGCGCCACCTGCTGTTTGTTCTTTTCCTGACTTCTACATGATGCTGTATGCATATTGTGGGGTCCTTTGTCTAGGATTAAACCAACTTCTAAAATTATTTTTTAATTATGCTCTTTGCATCCTTTGAAGCAAACTTATTTTACGTCATAACTGCAGTTACAACCTACGAACTTCATTTTAATTAGCACTCCGACAAAAATGTTTATTCTCTGACCTGTTAGAAAAGTACGTGATGTAAACTATAGTGAATGGAATCTTCTTACCAGTGACCATATTTGAGTTATAACTTCCCTTCTGATTCTCAGCTGTGTCGCGTGATCATCACTCTGCCTTTCCAAATAACACAAGACAGCAAGTCAGTTACTTCTCTATTCACTCCTATGAGACGGACATTGAGGCTCCCATAGGAATACATAGAGAGACTGGCTTCCAGTCCACACAACATGCTGAGCGATTTGAAGAGTCTGATTGTTGGTCACATGACACAGCTGAGGATCAGAAGGGAGGTTATAAGTCACAAATACAGTCACTGGTAACAAGATTACCTTCACTACAGATTGCATCATGTACCTTGGAGTGCTTCTCTCATCATAAATGCAGATGTGACTATAGCCTTACTTAATCAGTCTTCAGTGTAATCCGTTTAGCTTCTCTACATTGCTCTCACCACAGTGAGATTTGGGCCCTGTTCATACATTAGAGGCTTCCTTCAAGCATATACATTGGGTGCATTGCCCAACATATACGTTCAATGAAAGGCTCGATGTATGCCAGTGTATAATACATCACTCACACACCCAGATTCAAAAAACGTATACAACGCAATATACTTTTTTGTGGAATACTTCTGCATAGAAAATCCTAGTCGACTCCTGCTCACTATTCTATACAGAAAAAAAAGGTAGACCTATCCGATGAAGACCAAAAGGACATTGCCTCTGGCAGAGGAATAAAGCCCTATGAATATGCAGAGATAGCGGCTGGGTGACAGGTTCATGGCTGCTCCATGGTATAAAGTTCTGTAACGCCGTCAGCGTAGGGAGGCTTATCTGTCATGACTATGCTGGGTGTCAACTATTAATATATCTTGACATGCTTTCCACAGCCAGCTGCAGTAAGCCTATCTTCAGTAAGTGAGCTCTAGTACGAGTTACCATGGCTAAAATCAATGGTGGCACTTACTCTGCTGTCTCTCTCTCCAGCAGTTATTCCGGACATTAGCCACATAATCCTCTTCAATGTTCTTCTCCAGCTTCTGTAGTAACATCCTGCTGTATTCAGACTGAAAGTCCTTGCTGACATAGTAAGCAACGTGAAGGTTTTCTGTCACACGCTTTATGGTCTGACCACTGGAAGAAGAGAGTCATACATGTAAATGACTAAAGGATTGGTATTACTTCTCTAATAAGCAGGGTAAAAGACTACTGTACCTAAAAATTATGCTTAAAAGTTACAGATCCTGCAAAAACAAATAGTAAACAGCCAAAATAACTACCATTCATTTTGAAATCGGCTATAACATTTTCATCTGGTGCTAGGCCAGGTTCACACAAGGCAGGCTGGTGCGCTGGATTCCGAAGAGAAGAAGAGGAACGCAATACTGAGCCGTGTTGGGAGCCAGTCTGAAGATCCCCCTTCAATGCGTCGTATATAGTGTTGAGCAAACTTCTGTTTTAAGTTCGGCGTCTAAAGTTCGGCTTCCGGTTAGCAGAGAATCCCGATATGGATTCCGAATTCCGTTGTGGTCCGTGGTAGCGGAATCAATAAATCGGCCATTATTGATTCCGCTACCACGGACCACAACGGAATTCGGAATCCATATCGGGATCCTCCGCTAACCGGAAGCCGAACTTTAGACGCCGAACTTAAAACAGAAGTTCGCTCAACACTAGTCGTATATGTCAAAAAACCGCAGCACTCACTTGTCTTCAATTATGCAGGATTTATTCGCCAACAAAAATGCGACGTTTCGAGCATCATGGTCTTTCTCAAGCAACGTTGCTTGAGAAAGACCATGACGGTCGAAACGTCGCATTTTTGTTGGTGAATAAATCCTGCATAATTGAAGACAAGCGAGTGCTGCGGTTTTTTGACATATACGACGCATTGAAGGGGGATCTTCAGACTGGCTCCCAACACGGCTGGCACCACCACAAGAAAGGTTTCATTTTTTCGTCGTGCTGCTATAAACATTTTTTTCTCAGGGACAGGACTCATCTCAGGTTAATTTGCATGTGTATCAAATAGTTTTTTACACAATAAAAAGCACACAGAGCTGTGGGGACTGGGTATTGCGGATGTGCTAGCGGCGACCTAGCAACCCATGTCCTCAGCTCTATACACTAAATCCCGGTGACAGGTTTCCTTTAAGTGTCAAGTAAAAATAATAATATTGTAAAAATTATTTTGGTAGTCAAACAAGAAAGCTACGGTGACTAAACCACCACGTGCACAAAATCATAAAAAGTTGCCTGGACATTCAGGCCTTTTCTGGGCCCGGTTATGAAAGGGTTAAATACCTGGTGACCCCCTTTTCAGGTGCAGATCTGCCAATTCTCAGCTCCTTTTCTGTCATCTAAGATGGCCAATGCTTCTCAGACTACCGGAGGTACACTGTGCATTTGGTAGTTCAAATCACTTCCTGTTGCCCTTTGATTGGCCAGTGTTGCTCACATGAGCCAATCCAAGAGCAGGACGGGACAAGAATCGGTGCGGCCATTCTGGATGACAGAAATCGGCGGATCTGCAGCAGAAAAGGTGGTCACCAGGTAAGTATTCTGTTCTTTCCCTAGTTGATGTGAATTTTTTTTTCTAGAACCGGAGGTTCCCTTTAAGTTCACTTGACAATGTAAATTCATGTATATGGCATAAGCCATTTCAATGTTTTTGTGGCATCTATGGCTTTACTTACGATCTGGGATACAAACTGTAAGGTGCATTGGAGACCAATAACTGGCTAAGCAAAGACACAAGTATCAAGACAATTATAGGCAGTAGCTGGATCAGCATGGAGAAGCCACCCTGTAGGGAGAAAAATATGATAGGCATTATAAATGTGACACACGTAAGGATATTTTGAAAGAGCCACCTCCCTCCCCTATGTCCAATGCATTAGACATACTTACATCACCCCTCTCATCTTCTCGTTCGTGAGCACTGTGATGCTGATGTTGGTGGTGGTTACATGTGGTCCGTCCATTGGAAAACTTCCGGACATTTGCTGATGAGAATAAAATACGGATTTTATTTCTGCTATAGCACCAACATATTCTGCAGCACCGTACAGACACAGTAATCATGCCACGGCCACTGTAGTGAAATACTCCTCAATAGGTGGTTTAAGCAGCATTGATTGTAGGGACTTCTGCAGAGGGTGAGGTTTTCAAGGCTTCATTCATAATTCTCCTTTTTAGGGGTGGGCAATTATGGGGAGAAGATTAGGGATATTCTGGATAGATTATGTTTTAGGCACTTGGTTATTTTAGTGAGGAACCATTGAACCCGGGGGCGACTATGGCTTGAGGATTCATCAGAACTGTGTGTTCGGTGACACAATATCTCACATACTAGGGCCGCTAGAAAGCACCTTGTGTGTTTTAAGTGTTGAAGAAAATCCACATAAAGGAACAAACTCCATGAAGATGTGGTCCCTTGTTAAAAAACAAAAAAAAGGACCACAATGCTACAAGGCAATTGTGCCATCTTCTAAGATGCCATTGTGCTCATATGTTCCAACTGTGAGCTTACAGGAACAGTAGAAAAGATTTTGGATGGCACACTTTTGGAAACTCCATACACATAGGCCCAGACTTACTAATCCTATAGATGCTGTAAACCGACAGGTTGTGTAGACCTGCACCAGATTTATCACTGGGGCTCAGGCTGGAGGATAGATCTGGTCCAGCGATAGAAACTTTTGTCTAGCTTTATACCAACCACCCTTTCTCCCATATTGTTGAATGGATTAGGCAGTGGCTGAGGGACAGGCAACAGAGGGTTGTAGTCAATGGAGTATATTCAGACCAAGGTCTTGTTACCAGTGGGGTACCTCAGGGATCTGTTCTGGGACCCATATTGTTTAATATCTTTATCAGCGAAATTGCAGAAGGCCTCGATGGTAAGGTGTGTCTTTTTGCTGATGACACAAAGATTTGTAACAGGGTTGATGTTCCTGGAGGGATACACCAAATGGAAAAGGACTTAGGAAAACTAGAGGAATGGTCAAAAATATGGCAACTAAAATTTAATGTTGATAAGTGCAAGATAATGCACCTGGGACGTAAAAACCCAAGAGCAGAATATAAAATCAGTGATACAGTCCTAACCTCAGTATCTGAGGAAAGGGATTTAGGGGTCATTATTTCAGAAGACTTAAAGGTAGGCAGACAATGTCATAGAGCAGCAGGAAATGCTAGCAGAATGCTTGGGTGTATAGGGAGAGGAATTACCAGTAGAAAGAGGGAAGTGCTCATGCCGCTCTACAGAGCACTAGTGAGACCTCATTTGGAGTATTGTGCTCAGTACTGGAGACCATATCTCCAGAAGGATATTGATACTTTGGAGAGAGTTCAGAGAAGAGCTACTAAACTGGTACATGGATTGCAGGATAAAACTTACCAGGAAAGATTAAAGGACCTTAACATGTATAGCTTGGAAGAAAGACGAGACAGAGGGGATATGATAGAAACTTTTAAATACATAAAAGGGAATCAACAAGGTAAAAGAGGAGAGAATATTTAAAAGAAGAAAAACTGCTACAAGAGGACACAGTTTTAAATTAGAGGGGCAAAGGTTTAAAAGTAATATCAGGAAGTATTACTTTACTGAGAGAGTAGTGGATGCATGGAATAGCCTTCCTGCAGAAGTGGTAGCTGCAAATACAGTGGAGGAGTTTAAGCATGCATGGGATAGGCATAAGGCCATCCTTCATATAAGATAGGGCCAGGGGCTATGCATAGTATTCAGTATATTGGGCAGACTAGATGGGCCAAATGGTTCTTATCTGCCGACACATTCTATGTTTCTAAGTAAAAAAAAAAAAAAAAAAAAAAAAAAAAAAGTGTAGAAACACTAGTACCAAACTGTGCCAAAATTGCTCCATTTTTAGACAGATTTTAAACGCAAACTCATTAGTGCATGTGGACCACAGACTTCCTCAACTAGACATACCTGAAGGGAAACCTCCTCCAAAGAACATGTTAAACAGATCCTCTGGGGTAATGTCTGCTTCAAAGCCCCTGTGATAGTCAAATCCACCGTTTCTGTGGTTGCTGTGGACTTGGTCATCGCTTCCAGTTATATCATATTGCCTGCGTTTCTCTGGATTGCTTAGTACTGCATAAGCATTTCCAATCTCTATGACAGAAAGAAAACACTGAGTGATTTCATTACCCACAAATGCACATAGGACCATGGACCTCATAAAAGGCAGTCTGGTACCCACAACAAAAAAATAGAAATGGGTGTCATTCTAAATAAAATGATGAAACCAGCAGAACGTTTCCCACTAATTTCCTCAAACAATTACATTCAGCGGATGTCAACCAGGCTCCAACTGTACTGAATCCCAAACAAAACCTTTAAAGGCTGAGGACACCTTTGAACTGGGAAAAATATTTCACATGTTTAACTGGTTACTTTGAGGACAAAAAAAAAAAAAAGTTGAACTTCAGGCTGCAATTTTCATTCCTCCATTGATCTTCAGATGCCCCTTACAACCTGCCCCTAGTTGCAGACTTTTCTCATGTGGGAATGTCCACCCTAATAAGTTTTGGATGCCATACCGGTGTGTCCAGGATGCTGCTACTTTGACTAGCTCTAAATGCATCAGCAAAGCTTCATTCCTGTATGGATTTCCCTTCTATAGCCCATGAGGGCTCTCCTCTAAATTGTGCCGACAGTAACGGACACTGAGGAGTGTGTGATTCCCATCCCTCTTTAGGGTGGTGCCACACACAGCTTTCTGTGGCAGTTTTTTTGAAGCAAAGTCAGAAGTGGGCTAGAGTAAATGAGAACTATAAAGGAATGACTTATACTACTTCTTCCTGCTGGATCTACTTCAAGATTTGGCTCATAGAACTGAAAGAAAAAACCGCCACACAAAAAGCTGCGAGTGTCACCATCCTTAGGCCTCTTTCACACTACCGTTTTTTTTTCCATTTTGCGGGCCGTTTTTTGCGTTCCTTATACGGAACCATTCATTTCAATGGGTCCACAAAAAAAAACAGAATGTACTACGTATGCATTCCGTTTCCGTATCTCCGTTCCGTGCAAAGATAGAATATGTCCTATATTTGGCCACAAATCACGTTCCGTGGCTCTATTAAAGTCAATGGGTCCGCAAAAAAACGGAATGCATACGGAAATGCATCCGTTTGTCTTCCGTATCCGTTCAGTTTTTTGCGGAACCATCTATTGAAAATGTTATGCCCAGCCCAATTTGTTCTATGTAATTACTGTATACTGTATATGCCATACGGAAAAACGAAACACAACGAAAACAAAAAACGGATCCGCGAAAAACGGACCACAAAACACTGAAATAGCCATACGGTAGTGTGAAAGAGGCCTTAGTTTGCACTGAGTGCTTGGCTTTATCTTCACACTTGTAAACATCCTGTGTGATTTCCATTGCTTGTGTCTGCTTTTCTCTACTTCCATCTACAGTCTGTGCGAGATGTCCTCCATGAAGACCTGGATGCCTCCCCCTTTTAAGACCTTATCCCCAAGACCATGTCCGTATTGTGGTCTGCAAATCACTGATCTGCAAAATACAGATACCTTCCGTGTGCAGTCTAGAAATAGCTATTCTGGTCTGCAATACGGACAAGAATAGGACATGTCCTACAATTTGCTGAACGGACACACGGGTGTAGACAGCACATGGATGACACCCATGTGCTTTTTTTAAAAAAAAAAAACATTTTTGGCAGGCCCATAGAAATGAATCGGTCCGTCCGTGTGCAATCCGGCAAAAAATTTGGATCATACATGGATGCTAAATACGGTCATGTGCATGGGGCCTTAAGCTTATTGCACACGAACGTGTGCGCCCCGTGGCCGTGCTGTGGCCCGCAAATTACAGCCGCAATGCACGGACACCGACCGCGGACCCATTCACTTTAATGGGTCCGCGATACGCCCATTCCGCAAAAAGATAGAACATGTCCTATATTTTTGCGGAACGGAAGTACAGGACAAAACCCCACGGAAGCACTCCGTAGTGCTTCCGTGGGTTTCCGTTCCATGCTTCTGTTCCGCATCTCCGGACCCATTGAAGTGAATGGGTCCGCATCCGTGATGCGGAATGCACACAGAACGGTGCCCGTGTATTGCATTTTTTTGTCTCCCTGGCTGTGAGATCTGCGCTGCGATTGGACAGAGCTACAGCCTGGGAGAAGGAACGCCCAGGGAGAAACAGGGCAGACTCCTCTCAGTATAACCAAATCAGCGAAAATACCAGGGGACATAGCGGGAGAACGGAGCGGCACCCCAGAATAATAGTAAGTGCAGTGAGATCCCGGGGCGCCGCTCTGCACAGCCTGATAGTTATCTTACAATGTTTGGACCGATGAAAGGTCCTCTTTAACTTTGGATAACGGAATATTAATCACTGTATAGGTAGCATGGAATCTGTCATGTGATTGATAGAATATAGATCCAGCCCGGAGTGCAGGCATGGGCTTCATGAAAGTGTGCGCTGGAAAATGCCCAGACAGCCCTTCCAATACAAGGACTCAGAAAAGAGTAGTTTATTTTAAGATCCTGCTGTGAGGGAAAATGTGATGCTTTACCATAGGTTCTGCATTGCAGGGCTCTCGGAAAACTGAACATGTGATTAGAAGATAACGATGAACACGCAGAATGACACAACCAGCCGTGCTTACTTTTAAATGCCTCTGTGGCTCCCGGAGCATGATTTTTATCTGGATGAAACTTAAGTGCAAGCTTCCGATAAGCTTTCTTCAAGTCCTCCTCCCCTGCATCTTTACTCACTCCCAGCGCCTCATAATACGTTTTGCAGCTCTTTATCCTGCAAAAGACGCAAAAGCAAAATACTGATAGATATACACATACAGTGGATATAAAAAGTCTACACACCCCTGTTAAAATGTCAGGTTTCTGTGATGTAAAAAAAATGAGACAAAGATAAATCATTTCAGAACTTTTTCCACCTTTAATGTGACCTATAAACTGTACCACTCAATTGAAAAACAAACTGAAATGTTTTAGGGTAGAGTGAAGAAAACAAAAAGAACTAAAATAATGTGGTTACATAAGTGTGCACACTAGGGCTGCAGCTAACGATTATTTGAATAATCGATTAGTTGTCGATAATTTCATCGATTAATGATGAAAAAACACCAAAATGACAAAAAAAAAGGGGTTTATATGATTTTACTTGAAAAATTATGTTCAAAGGCCATATTAAAACAAATTGTGGATGACACACTGTTATGGGGGGGGGGGGATCTGTGGATGACACACTTATGGGGGGGGGGATCTGTGGATGGTGCTGTTATGGGGGGGGGGTTGTGGATGGCGCTGTTATGGGGGGGGGGAATCTGTGGATAGCGCTGTTATGGGGGGGGGGGGGGGAAATCTGTGGATGGCGCTGTTATGGGGCCGAGGGGGGGGAATCTGTGGATGGCGCTGTTATGGGGCCGGGGGGGGGGGGGGGTCTGTGGATTACACTTATTGGGGGGGGGGGGGGGGGAATCTGTGGGTGTCACTGTTATGGGGAGGGGATCTTTGGATGACCATGCTATGGGGGGGAAAATCTATGGATGACCCTATATAACATCTTATGCTATGTGTGTCATCCACAGATCCCCCTCCCATAACAGCACCATCCACAGATCCCCCTCCCCATAACAGCGCCATCCACAGATCCCCCTCCCCATAACAGTGCCATCCACAGATCCCCCTCCCCATAACAGCCCCGGCTCGGCACTAACTTTTACTTTAACTTTAAATCAGCACATCTTTATTACCTTATAACGAAGCTCCAGTAACCGGCAGAGCGGGCAGCGGCGTAACGTCACTCACTCACGTGACACGCCTGTTCCGCCCATTTTATGAATGAAGCAGGCGGAACAGGAGTGTCACGTGAGTAAGTGACGTTATGCCGCCAGCCGCTCTGCCTGTTACTGGAGCTTCATTGTAAGGTAATAAAGATGCGCTGATTTAAAGTTAAAGTAAACTGCCCACCCACAAAGCAACGAATTGGCCGATTATTCGATAACTGGATTCGTCGACAACGAATCCAGTTATCGAATATTATCGATAACTTTGATTAATCAATGCAGCCCTAGTGCACACCCTCTTATAACTGGGGATGTAGCTGTGTTCAGAATTAAGCAATCACACTAAAAATCATGTTAAATAGGAGTCAGCATACACCTGCCATCATTTAAAGTGCCTCAGATTAACCCCAAATAAAGTTCAGCTGCTCTAGTTGGTCTTTCCTGAAATGTTCTTAGTCGCATCCCACAGCAAAAGCCATGGTCCACAGAGAGTTTCCAAAGCATCAGAGGGATCTCATTGTTAGAAGGTATCAGTCAGGAGAAGGGTACAAAAGGATTTCCAAGGCATTAGATATACCATGGAACACAGTGAAGACAGTCATCATCAAGTGGAGAAAATATGGCACAACGTGACATTACCAAGAACTGGACGTCCCTCCAAAATTGATGAAAAGACGAGAAGAAAACTGGTCTGGGAGGCTACCAAGAGGCCTACAGCAACATTAAAGGAGCTGCAGGAATATCTGGCAAGTACTGGCTATGTGGTACATGTGACAACAATCTCCCGTATTCTTCATATGTCTGGGCTATGGGGTAGAGTGGCAAGACGAAAGCCTTTTCTTACGAAGAAAAACATCCAATCCAGGCTACATTTTGCAAAAACACATCTGAAGTCTCCCAAAAGCATAAGGGGAAAAGGTGTTATGGTCTGATGAAACCAAGGTTGAACTTTTTGGCCATAATTACAAAAGATATGTTTGGCGCAAAAACACTGCACATCACCAAAAGAACACCATACCCACAGTGGTGGCAGCATCATGCTTTGGGGCTGTTTTTCTTCAGCTGGAACTGGGGCTTCAGTTAAGTTAGAGGGAATTATGAACATTTCCAAATACCAGTCAATATTGGCACAAAACCTTCAGGCTTCTGCTAGAAAGCTGAACATGAAGAAGAACTTCATCTTTCAGCATGACAACGACCCAAAGCATACATCCAAATCAACAAAGGAATGGCTTCACCAGAAGAAGATTAGAGTTTACTTTAAAAATTATGTTCAAAGGCCATATTAAAACAAATTGTGGATGACACACTTATGGGGGGGGGATCTGTGGATGGCGCTGTTATGGGGACGAAAGGGGGGGGGGGGGGGGAGGGAAGATCTGTGGGTGGCACTGTTATGGGCAGGGGATCTTTGGATGACACTATATAGCATCTTATGCTGTATGTGTCATCCACAGATCCCCCCCCCCCCCCCCCCCCCCATAACAGCGCCATCCACAGATCCCCCTCCCCATAATAGCGCCATCCACAGATCCCCCCCTCCCCATAACCGCGCCATCCACAGATCCCCCCTCCCCATAACCGTGCCATCCACAGATCCCAACAAAGGAAAGGCTTCACCAGAAGAAGATTAAAGTTTTGGAATGGCCCAGCCAGAGCCCAGACCTGAATCCGATTGAAAATCTGTAGGGTGATCTGAAGAGGACTGTGCACAAGTCAAAATGTGCCATGCTGATAGACTCATACCCAAAAAGACTGAGTGCTGTAATAAAACCAAAAGGTGCTTCAACAAAGTATTAGTTTAAGGGTGTGCACACTTATGCAACCATATTATTTTACTTTTACATTTTTTCTTCCCTCTACCTAAAAGATTTCAGTTTGTTTTTCAATTGAGTTGTACAGTTTATAGGTCACATTAAAAAGGTGGAAAAAGTTCTGAAATTATTTATTTTTGTCTCATTTTTTTACAGCACAGAAACCTGACATTTTAACAGGGGTGTTGCCCTTCCATTACAGTCTGGGCTTGAGGACAGCAAGGCGGAGTGATTTCTGTCGATTCTCCACTGAATGCTGTTAGATCACACTACTCACAAAAAGTTAGGGATATTTGACTTTCGGGTGAAATTTATGGAAAACTTAAAAAGTTCCTGCTACAGTGATATCATGAAAGTAAGGCATTTAAGTGGAAGCATGCAATGGTGATTTCCTCATCTCAAACAATTTATTGAAACAAAAGCCAACAACAGTGGTGGGTACCCCCACAAAAAGTCATGGTCTCAGTAACTTGTCATGTGGCCTGGAGAAACAATTACAGCTTGACAAGTGACAACCATGTCTCATGCTGTTCACAAGTGGACTTATTTTCTGTTGCGGAATGCCATCCCACTCTTCTTGAAGGGCGGCACTTAGGTTATTGAGGTTCTGGAGTACAGAGTTATGAGCCTCTACACGGTGACTCAGCTAATCCCATAGATTTTTAATGGGATTCAGGTCTGGAGAAAGTGCAGGCCACTCCATTTGAGGTACCCCAGTCTCCAGCAGCCGTTTCCTAATGATGCAACCTCGATGAGCTGGCGCATTGTCGCCCATGAAAACAGAAGATGAAATTAGGCCTGTGTTGTTCATGCAGAGGCACAATGACTGGATTAATGATGTTATTCAAGTAGTATGGGCTTGTCACTGTACCATTCACAAAGTGTAGGGCAGTTCTGTGTTGACTAGACACACTTGCCCACACTGTAACACCACCACCACCAACGGCTCGTCTGGTGACAACAGTGTCTGATGCATAGCGCTCTCCTTGACGTCTCCAACATCGTTGGTGGCCATCATTTCTGCTTAGTGTGAATAGACTTATCAGTGAACACTGAGACCCACTGGTCCCTCGTCCAGAGTGGATGCTCCCTAGGCAAAGGGATAAAAATAAGAACAGAGGCTCACCTCTATGTAATTCTTAAAAAAATTACAAAAAATGAGAATGTGATAGAAAATGATAGTAGACCACCTGTAGTAGAGTACAGTACATATTTTAAAAATGCCGTCCGTGTTCATGATGCAAGGAATCACATGGTGACAGTACGGATTACATCAAATTTAGGGCTCATGCACATGACCATGTGCTGGGCGGGCCTGCAAACAGCCGGTCTGCAATATACGGACACCGGCTGTTTGTGCATCACTTGAATGGGTCTGCAATCAGGAAGGTCAGTGTGGAACGGAGGCACGGAACCCCAAGGAAGCACTATCGCCCAGCCCATAATACACTCACGTGACCCCGTCCAATCTCCTCCCTCCAACTCCCCCACCTTCTCACCTGTGGTGTATTCTGGAGCGTGAACGCCCATCCACTTAGAATGGATAGGGAATAGGTGTATCCCCCAGATCCTCCTGTTCCCTGTAGTGAAGCAGGGAAGATCCAGTGCATGCGCTGTTGAGCGCTCTTCAGCAGAATTATCAGCTAATGGACGTGATGTCAGAGGAAGTTGGAGAAAGGTGAACGGACATGTGAGCGCGTTCCGGACCAGGTAATAAGGACAGAAATAGTAAATAAAGTACATTACGAAGAGAAAAATGGCTGCCTATTAGAGTTAATGAGAGGTAGCATCCCGTTGAATGCATATATACCATTGTGGCGGCTAATAAGTATGCAGCTCAGACCACGTTTATACCCAGACACGTGTGCACTAATCATGCTTTCACACCGTCATCTGCCTAGAGACATGAAATAAAACCGCTTACCTTTTTACACCTTCCAACTGTTCCTTGGTAAAACTTTTGATGCTATCCCCAGTGGCACCGTCTTTCTCTGCGCTGGTTTTATTCGGCTCCACCCCATTCGACATCTTTGCACATTTTGGTCCATTTCCCGTCGCTCCATCTTGCTTTTCAAGCTTCTCCAGAAGTTCTTAAAATAAAAGTAAAGACCATTAGTGAGAGATAAGAGGTGAATGCAATTATTTTATAGCCTTGAAACACATTTCAAACAATGAACCTCAAAATCATCTAGATTTTTACTAGAACTGCATTTCTATGCCCTTCCCGGTCCACCACTGTTAATAAATGGTCATATCCTATAGAAATCCATCTAGACTGGAAGAGAACTATACCCTACCAAGGTGCAATAGTATGCTGGGAGAAGTCCACAGGATTCGGCAGTACAATCTTCAGACGTCTGATGTCCTAGTGAGACATTAGGGCACAGAGCTACTGCCCCTTCATTTCAATGATCAGCGGGGGCGTCAGTGTTTGGGCCGTGCATGCGAATACCCTGCCTGTTTTACCGTGAACTAACAGTTTTTTAATGTGTTACCACCTTCCATGTCCATTTTTTCTTGCTAACCTAATGAACGCTTGTTCGTAAGCAGAACATAACGAAAAAAAAGCACAAAGCAATGAATGCAGGAACTGGACGCAGCCTACAGATGACAGGATGAAGGACCCATGGAAAGTGAGAAGATCCAGCTGAAGAGGCTCGATCATAAGCAGTCCCATAGTAGTCTGCTAGCACCCATCTCCCAGCATTCACTGCAGCGTCACTGTCTATACGCCGTTTGCTCTGAGATGTGTGGCCTTCTTTAGATCAACAATTTTAGAATAATCTGATGGGGGGCAACTAACTGTCCCAAAAGGCAGTGCACTTTATGGCAAAAACTTTCCTTAAAAAGCATCTGTCAGCAGATGACACTGGCTGACCTGTTACATATGCACTTGGCAGCTGAAGGTATCTGTGTTGGTCCCATGTTCATATGTGCCATCATTGCTGAGAAAAATGATGTTTTCATATATGCAAATTAGTCTATAGGAGCAACGGGGGCGTTACCATTACACCTAGAGGCTCTGCTCTCTCTGCAACTGCCATGTCCTCTGCACTTTGACAGGTCCAGGCAGCGAAAACATCATCATCCTGTCAATTAAAGTGCAGAGGACGCGGCAGTTGCAGAAAGGTAGACTATAGGTGTAATGGCAACGCCCCCGTTGCTCCTAGAGGCTCGTTTATATATAGTAAAACTTAATTTTTCTCAGCCATGCAGGCACATATGCACATACGACCAACACAGATGTCTTCAGCTGCCAAGTGCACATGTAAGGCTACTTTCACACCTGCGTTAGGTGCGGATCTGTCTGGTATCTGCACAGACGGAGCCACACCTATAATGCAAACGCTTGTATCCGTTCAGAATGGATCCGTTTGCATTATTCTTTAAAAAAAAAATGTCTAAGTCAAAACGGATCCGTCCTGACTTACATTGAAAGTCAATGGGGGATGGATCCGTTTTCAACTGCACCATATTGTGTCAGTGAAAACGGATTTGTCTACATTGACTTACATTGTAAGTCAGGACGGATCCGTTTGGCTCCGCATCGCCAGGCGGACACCAAAATGCTGCAAGCAGCGTTTTGGTGTCCGCATCCAGAGCGGAATGGAGTCTGAACAGAGCCAAACTGATGCATTCTGAACGGATCCTTATACATTCAGAATGCATTGGGGCTGAACTGATCCATTTCAGGGATCTCACAAACGGATCTCACAAACGGAATTCAAAACGCCAGTGTGAAAGTAGCCTAACAGTTCAGCCAGTTTCAAAGGTACAAAACTGCTGACAAATGCCCTTTAAAGAGAACCCCCAGCAGACAGATGAAGTCATTACCCACTCCCTGATCTGGCCCATATTCACTATTGACTTTGTCTACAATTTTGTCGCAAAAAGTTGCATCTTGTGTTTTAAGCAGTTTTTTCTACATGCCTAAAATCTGACTTTTTGTGCCCAAATTTCTGTTGTCAAAATCTCAAAGAAGGTAAAACAACTAAAACTTGTCTTAAACGTTTATCATATCTGATTTATCATATCTGGCACGATCTTCTGATTTCCTCCATGCACCCTTGCTTTTCAGAGGAGAACCATCCAGCTTCTATCATAGCTGTCTATCGTCAGCAGTTCTATTCCATGTCCCACAAATTTCTGCAATATATGGCCAGATCACATCCGGCAGGAAGTACTGGATGCTCAGGAACCAGTGAGGTAGAGAAGACTGTTCCCTGCACAGCAGCATGCATGTCACAGGCGGTAGGTGGCAGATTTACGGCTGTAGGTGTTGCTACGCAGCTAAGAATCGCTCAAAGAAACTCAGGGGTGAAGACCTACAGAGTATTAAGCACTAGTGTCACACTGGATAGTTTACAGCAGAATTCACTAAAATCTATGCAATCTGCCTGCTGGCTCAGAGCCAGCACAACCCAGGGCAGGGATTTCATCAGATGGAGTATGAAAGACCAAGCCATCCTGTGCTGTCCTGTTAGATCTCCACATCATAGGAGCACCAAGTGGAGACTGATCCTACTGAGGACGGAGCGACCAATTCAGTGTTTTTCCCATACTGTATAAATGATGCAAATAAAGTCGTCTTATCGTTCTGAAGCACTTGATCACCAGACGGAACGCTAGAAGGCATCTCAGTAAAGTGTTAATCAATTAATAAAAGCACCGGGTCCTATTACTCAGTCAGAAGCCAAGTCATTGCATATAGTACAGACACCATCACCTGAGCCAGTCTAACCTCTCAAACTTGTTTAGGTCACAACCTAGAAGAAATTTCGCAAGACGTTGACATACAAACATATGCATGTAACATACCCAAGGAATACATACAAAAATATATAAAAAAACAGGTCTCAGTACAGCTCCCAGACTCCCACCATGTAAGTTTGGGTAACAGTGCATATGAAGAACACTCAGTGAACTCCCATGTGCCCAACAGATCCCAAATCGTCCGGTTGGCATCCACCAGGCAGTTATCAGTATATCCAGCTAAGATTTCCAACACTGTTGGTTATAAAAGAAAAAATACCATTCAGTACCTGCTTCTATTACAAGGTGGTCTGTGAACACAGTATGGTACACACGGTATGGAAGTTTTATGTGCAACTAATGCGCCCAACATGATCCAGGAGGAACCTAAGCATAATTATACTTTATACCCAACTTGAAGGGGTTATGCCACGATTGATGTGAATCAAGACAGCGAATAATCTTCTGAGGAGTGGACGTCCCAGCAATTTCACCCCAAAGTCAGACCATTTAATGCAAAACTGCAAAAGACCCAACAGCTACATCTAAGCCTACAGGCATCAGTAAGGAAGTTCAAGTTCATGAGAGTAGAATTAGAAAAAGATTAAACAATGATAGCTTTTTTGAAGGGTTGTTTTGAGAAAGGTTCTTCTTTCTAAAGAAAAAAAATCATGACAAAAGAACAAAATGCAAAGTTGCATCTGAACAAAACCAGAAGACTTCTGGAACAACGGTCTTTGGATAGAGAAGCCCAAAGTGGAGATGTTTGGCCACAACACACAGGGACACATTTGGCAAAAACCAAACAAAGAAAATCAGCACAAATACCTCATATTAACTGTCAAGCACGATGAAGGGGTGATGATTTGGGCTTGTTTTGCAGCCACAGGACCTGGGCAACTTGCAGTCATTGAGTCGACCCTGAACTCCTCTATATACAAAAGTATTCTAGAGTCAAATGTAAGACCAAGTATCCAACAACTAAAGCTTGGCCCAAACTGGGTCATGCAACAGGACAATGATCTCAAGCCCACCAGCAATTCTACAACAGAATGAATGAAAAAGAAAAGCATCCAGGTGTTGTAGTAGCCCAGTCAAAGTCTAGACCTCAACCCAATTGAAATGCTGTTGCAGGATCTTAAAGGGGTTGTGCACATTTAGGAGGGTTTGGCAAACCCTCCCTCCTGGTCAGACCTGTGAATGAAAGCATACTTCCTGGCATTGGCTCCCAGCACCACGGCGATGTAAACTTCCAATCGCTGGCCGCAGTGGTGATCTGCTCCCCTTGTGTCATGACAAATGGTCATGTGAAGTAAAGGGAGCAGGTCCCCGCTGCAGCGGCGTCAATCTCAGAGAAGCAACTAAAATAAGAAGCAAAGTAAGAAAATAAGGCGACTTTTGTCCCGTGCTACGGGCACACTTGTGATAGCAGATCATCCTTCCCCCCCCCCCCCTATTTACTAACAGAATTTTAGAAACCACATGCGATTTTTGCTGCGAGTTTCCCATAGAAACCTTTGGATCATTAAGGACAGTGCCACCAGCTGTACCTGTACAGACTTCTGTTAATCCTCAGGATAGACCGTCGACAGGAGGGGGTCCCACTCCTGACGATCAGCTGTTTCACTGAAGCTCCAGTGCCGAGTCTACACAGCTCCGTCCATTGCGTAGAAGACAGAGCCGCTAACAGCAGCATTGCTCCCACCGAAGTGAATGGGAGCAGTGCTGCAGTTAAAGGAGTCATCTCACCTAGAACACTGGTGGCACATTGCTAGGATATGCCACCAATGTCAGATAGGTGCAGGTCCCACACCTATCTCTAGAACGAAGCTTCCAAAAAGAACCAGAGCACACCATGCATGTGCAGCATACCTCCATTCATTTATATGGGAGCAACAAAAATAGGCAAGCAGCCCGCTCGGCTTTTTTCGGAAGTCCCATAGAAATAAATGGAGAACGCGGCCAACGCTCCAATAACGTCTATGGAGTGCCACCTCACCATCCCCTCCCTTATGAGCCAAAACAGAGAACCACTATGGTGTACTCCAGCCTTTCATGTATTAGGCTGGGGCTACACGGCGATCTTTGTCACACAACAGGTGTCACGGCAAAGTTCGATGTGTGGCCCCAGCCCTCATCTGAATTTCTTCTGTATCATTTCATCAGCAGTGGCCAATGAAGGGGACAACACTGATGGGTGCCAGGAGCCAGACCCGCAATGATCAGCTGACTCTAGAAGACCACTCTTTGAAGTAAATGGAACTATCTAACGTGAAAAAGAAGGATACTTTCCGGGGGTCTGCAGAGTATTGCTCCACATCAGAACATGACTGCAGGTCGGCCATAAATTATATACAGGCTGGTATAGTCACACCTGATGTATGCAGGAGGCATCTGTGGTTAGTACATGGCAGCCTGTCAGCAGGCCAAAAGGGGTAACTGCTAGGAATGGATGGTGGGTACAGGTCTATAATGTATCAGACTGGATGGCAGAGTGACAGCTGTACTGGTAGTCACCTATGCCAGACCTGAGAGATGGTATCAGCCCCCATATTACAGGACACCCATGTACACGACACCCCTGCCTCCATCCTCATCTGTATGTAGGGTAATGGGTGGTAGGGTATAGGAGGTCTATAATGTATCAGACTGGATGGTAAGTGACAGCTGTACTGGTAGTTCCCTATGCCAGGCCTGAGAGATGGCAGCTGCCCCCATACTACAGGACACCCATGTACATGACACCCCCTGCCTCCATCCTCATCTGTATGTAGGGTAATGGGTTAATGTGAGGCGGGTATAGGAGGTCTATAATGTATCAGACTGGATGGTAAGTGACAGCTGTACTGGTAGTTCCCTATGCCAGGCCTGAGAGATGGCAGCTGCCCCCATACTACAGGACACCCATGTACATGACACCCCTGCCTCCATCCTCATCTGTATGTAGGGTAATGGGTGGCGTGTATAGGAGGTCTATAAGAGGGATCAGCAACCTTCAGCACTCCAGGTGTGGCGAAACTACGACTCCCAGCATGCACTCTTGCTTGGCTGTTCTCAGAACTCCCATAGAAATGAATGGAGCATGCTGGGGGTTGTAGTTTCACAACAGCTGGAGTGCCGGAGGTAGCCGACCCCTGGTCTATAATGTATAAGACTGGATGGTAAGTGACAGCTGTACTGGTAGTTCCCTATGCCAGGCTTGAGAGATGGCAGCTGCCCCCATACTACAGGACACCCATGTACATGACACCCCTGCCTCCATCCTCATCTGTATGTAGGGTAATAGGTGGTAGAGTATAGGAGGTCTATAATGTATAAGACTGGATGGTAAGTGACAGCTGTACTGGTAGTCACCTATGCCAGGCCTGAGAGGTGCTACAGGACACCCATGTACACGACACCCCTGCCTCCATGTAGGGTGACAGCAAAGCCAGTCGTCACCTAAATGCAGACATGTCAGCAGCACACACGTAGGACCCCGGACATGTCAGCAGCACACACGTAGGACCCCGGACATGTCAGCAGCACACACGTAGGACCCCGGACATGTCAGCAGCACACACGTAGGACCCCGGACATGTCAGCAGCACACACGTAGGACCCCGGACATGTCAGCAGCACACACGTAGGACCCCGGACATGTCAGCAGCACACACGTAGGACCCCAGCCATGTCAGCAGCACACACGTAGGACCCCAGCCATGTCAGCAGCACACACGTAGGACCCCAGCCATGTCAGCAGCACACACGTAGGACCCCAGCCATGTCAGCAGCACACACGTAGGACCCCAGCCATGTCAGCAGCACACACGTAGGACCCCAGCCATGTCAGCAGCACACACGTAGGACCCCAGCCATGTCAGCAGCACACACGTAGGACCCCAGCCATGTCAGCTGCACACACGTAGGACCCCAGCCATGTCAGCTGCACACACGTAGGACCCCAGCCATGTCAGCAGCACACACGTAGGACCCCAGCCATGTCAGCTGCACACACGTAGGACCCCAGACATGTCAGCAGCACACACGTAGGACCCCAGACATGTCAGCAGCACACACGTAGGACCCCAGACATGTCAGCAGCACACACGTAGGACCCCAGACATGTCAGCAGCACACACGTAGGACCCCAGACATGTCAGCAGCACACACGTAGGACCCCAGACATGTCAGCAGCACACACGTAGGACCCCAGACATGTCAGCAGCACACACGTAGGACCCCAGACATGTCAGCCGCACACACGTAGGACCCCAGACATGTCAGCAGCACACACGTAGGACCCCAGACATGTCAGCTGCACACACGTAGGACCCCAGCCATGTCAGCAGCACACACCTAGGACCCCAGCCATGTCAGCAGCACACACCTAGGACCCCAGCCATGTCAGCAGCACACACCTAGGACCCCAGCCATGTCAGCAGCACACACCTAGGACCCCAGCCATGTCAGCAGCACACACCTAGGACCCCAGCCATGTCAGCAGCACACACGTAGGACCCCGGACATGTCAGCAGCACACACCTAGGACCCCAGCCATGTCAGCAGCACACACGTAGGACCCCAGCCATGTCAGCAGCACACACGTAGGACCCCAGCCATGTCAGCAGCACACACCTAGGACCCCAGCCATGTCAGCAGCACACACCTAGGACCCCAGACATGTCAGCAGCACACACCTAGGACCCCAGCCATGTCAGCAGCACACACCTAGGACCCCAGCCATGTCAGCAGCACACACGTAGGACCCCAGCCATGTCAGCAGCACACACGTAGGACCCCAGCCATGTCAGCAGCACACACCTAGGACCCCAGCCATGTCAGCAGCACACACGTAGGACCCCAGCCATGTCAGCAGCACACACGTAGGACCCCAGCCATGTCAGCAGCACACACCTAGGACCCCAGCCATGTCAGCAGCACACACGTAGGACCCCAGCCATGTCAGCAGCACACACGTAGGACCCCGGACATGTCAGCAGCACACACGTAGGACCCCAGACATGTCAGCAGCACACACGTAGGACCCCAGACATGTCAGCAGCACACACGTAGGACCCCAGACATGTCAGCAGCACACACGTAGGACCCCAGACATGTCAGCAGCACACACCTAGGACCCCAGACATGTCAGCAGCACACACGTAGGACCCCAGCCATGTCAGCAGCACACACCTAGGACCCCAGACATGTCAGCAGCACACACGTAGGACCCCAGCCATGTCAGCAGCACACACCTAGGACCCCAGACATGTCAGCAGCACACACCTAGGACCCCAGACATGTCAGCAGCACACACCTAGGACCCCAGACATGTCAGCAGCACACACCTAGGACCCCAGACATGTCAGCAGCACACACCTAGGACCCCAGACATGTCAGCAGCACACACCTAGGACCCCAGACATGTCAGCAGCACACACCTAGGACCCCAGACATGTCAGCAGCACACAGGCCGCTCTCTGCTCACCTCGGGCTCCGCTGCTCGGGTACAGTCGCTCCGCTTTTCTGAGAAATTTGCGGGCTTTCCCCCAGTCCCCATCCAGCAGCGCCGCCTTCCCGATCTGCAGGCAGCGGTCAGCCTCGTCCTTGTTACTCTCCATGGTCCCGGGGCTCCTCTCCTCCTCCGGCCCCGGTAGGTCAGTCGGTAGGAAGAAGAAAGGGGAGGGGTTAAGGACGGCCCCGCCTTCGTAAAGCTCCTCCTGGCGGCCGCCATCTTTGTACTCCGGTTAAGCTTGTGCTGTGAGGCCGCGGCTGGAGTCACGTTACCACGCCCACTCCGTCATGTAAACACGGAAGAGCAGGAGCGGGTGATGGCTGTGAGCCCCCGTGTACACCCCGTTGTGTCTTCCTCCTGTGCTCCACATATCCCAGAGGGGAAGATCCTATAAAGGGGTTCACAACCTGCTCTACCATACTGGTGCTGTCTGGGGAATCTGTCACCAGGAAATTCGCTGTTAATCTAGGCACGATGGGGGTCATTTATCATGCCCCTTTTCCCCTACGCCAGTTTTTACCATTAAAGTGGTTATCCGATATCTAAAATATTCACTAAGGCTGCTTTCACACTGGCGTTTTGGCTTTCCGTTTGTGAGATCCGTTCAGGGCTCTCACAAGCGGTCCAAAACGGATCAGTTTTGCCCTAATGCATTCTGAATGGAAAAGGATCCGCTCAGAATGCATCAGTTTGCCTCCGTTCCGCTTTTGGAGCTTGTCCGTCTGACGAAACTGAGCCAAACAGATCTCTCCTCAGACCAGGGCCGGCCTTAGGTGTTCAGGCGCCCTGTGCGAGCTAACCTTGTGGCGCCCCCACCCCTCCTTACACCTGGTCGCATAAACACACACAAAGAGGAAAATAATGTGTTACCTGCAGTCCTATGTAAAACCACAGATAACACTAGTGCTGATAATGTGGTAGTTTTACCTTCGTCCTTAGCAGGGCCGTCTTTAATATTGATTGGACCCTGGGCAAGAATTTACTTGGGCCCCCTGGATCCCGCCTTCCCACACCTTAAAAAAAAAGCGAAAATCTTATACTCACCTGTTTCCTTTCACTGGCGCTCACTAGCTGCTGGTACGGCGAGGGATGGTGCAACGCAGACGCGCACACCTCACCGCGTCCTGGCACAGGCGGGCGTGATGACATCATCACGCCTGCCTGCGCTGGGATTTCACTACCAAATAGACCTCAGGCCTGTAGTCTATGACAAGTCTTGTCGCCATCTGCAAATTTTAAGGCACATTGGCGACCATTTTGCTCGCCATCTGGAGCGCTGTATTGCATCAGTGACATGAACACTCTCCACATATAATGATATATTACATCAGTGACATCACCGCTCTCCACATATAAGTGATATTTTACATCAGTGACATCACCGCTCTCCACATATAAGTGATATATTACATCAGTGACATTACCGCTGTCCACATATAGGCGATATATTACATCAGTGACATCACCGCTCTCCACATATATGTGATGAGCGGTGATGTCACTGATGTAATATATCACTTACCGGTATATGTGGACAGCAGTGATGTCACTGATGTAATGTATTACTTATGTGTGGAGAGTGGTGATGTCACTGATGTAATATATCACTTACCGGTATATGTGGACAGCAGTGATGTCACTGATGTAATATATTACTTATGTGTGGAGAGTGGTGATGTCACTGATGTAATATATCACTTATAAGTAATATATTACATCAGTGACATCACCGCTGTCCATATATAGGTGATATATTACATCTGTGACATCACCGCTCTCCACATATAAGAGGCATATTACATCAGTGACGTCATCCCTTGGCGCTGGGGTGCGCAGCCAGGGCCGGCCTTAGGTGTTCAGGCGCCCTGTGCGAGCTAACCTTGTGGTAGTGTTACCTGCAGTCCTATGTAAAACCACAGATAACACTAGTGCAGATCATGTGGTAGTGTTACCTGCAGTCCTATGTAAAACCACAGACAACACTAGTGTAGATCATGTGGAAGTGTTACCTTCGTCCTTAGTGTGCCTCCCTGTGTCTATCGCACAGACTCCATGCTGGCGCTGCCTCCTCTTCCATCTTCTTCCTCTTGTCCCGCACAGAACGTTCTGAAGCAGCTGCGTCAAGACATAGGAACACTGTGGGCATGGTGATACACACAGGGAGAGACACACACACACAGGGACGGACACACACACACAGGGACGGACACACACACACAGGGACGGACACACACACACACAGGGACGGACACACACACAAAGGGACAGACACACACACACACACACAGGGACGGACACACACACACACACAGGGACGGACACACACACACATGGCCGGACACACACACACACACAGGGACGGACACACACACAGGGACGGACACACACACACAGGGACGGACACACACACACACAGGGACGGACACACACACACAGGGACGGACACACACACACAGGGACGGACACACACACACACACACAGGGACGGACACACACACACACACACAGGGACGGACACACACACACACACACACACACACAGGGACGGACACACACACACAGGGACGGACACACACACACAGGGACGGACACACACACACAGGGACGGACACACACACACAGGGACGGACACACACACTGGCACACTCAACATCAGCAGCAAGGAGTTAAAGTCCAACCCTTAATGCCCCCAAGATCCCGGGGGGGGGGGGGGGTTGATGTAGTAGCAGGAAAGCACACACTGTCCCCCTGTCCTATATGAGCCCCCCCCTGTCCTATATGAGCCCCCCCCCCTGTCCTATATGAGCCCCCCCTGTCCTATATGAGCCCCCCTGTCCTATATGAGCCCCCCTCGTCCTATATGAGCCCCCCCGTCCTATATGAGCCCCCCCTGTCCTATATGAGCCCCCCGTCTTATATGAGCCCCCCCTTTCCTATATGAGCCCCCCCTGTCCTATATGAGCCCCTCCTGTCCTATATGAGCCCCCCCCCCGTCCTATATGAGCCCCCCCTTGTCCTATATGAGCCCCCCTGTCCTATATGAGCCCCCCCTGTCCTATATGAGCCCCCCCTGTCCTATATGAGCCCCCCCGTCCTATATGAGCCCCCCCTGTCCTATATGAGCCCCCCCCTGTCCTATATGAGCCCCCCTGTCCTATATGAGCCCCCCCTGTCCTATATGAGCCCCCCCCCGTCCTATATAAGCCCCCCTGTCCTATATGAGCCCCCCCTGTCCTATATGAGCCCCCCCTGTCCTATATGAGCCCCCCCCTGTCCTATATGAGCCCCCCCCTGTCCTATATGAGCCCCCCCCTGTCCTATATGAGCCCCCCCCCCTGTCTGTCCTATATGAGCCCCCCCCTGTCTGTCCTATATGAGCCCCCCCCCCATGGCTACCACATACCTGTAAGTTCTGTTAGTTGCTTGGCTGGCTCAGGCTGTCTGTTGTGGCTGCCGGCTGGGGCTCCGCCTCCTTCTTCTCTCTGCCTGTGCGGCAGCTGCGTCATGCTCCAGCAGCCACTGGTCTGCTCTGTTAAAGAGACAGGCAGGCCAGGCAGCAGAGCGGAGCGCAGAGCGGCCCCGGGCCCCGCCCCCTCCTCACTCTCTCTTTCTATAGTCCGGACCATGACTTTGTTATGTTACAGGGCCAGCGGGCGGCGGCGGCAACAAAATATAGGGGGCCCAAGTAAAATCCAAGTAAAATGCTGCTTGGGCCCCCCAGGAGCAACTGGGCCCGGGGCAGCTGCCCCTTTTGCCCTGCGGTAAAGACGGCCCTGGTCCTTAGGCCCCATTCACACGTCCGCAATTCTGTTCCGCATTTTGCGGAACGGAATTGCGGACCGATTCATTTCTATGGGGACAGACTTTGTCCCGCTCGGATCCGGAATTGCGGATCTGCACTTCCGGGTCCGCACTTCCGTTCCGCAAAAATATAGAACATGTCCTATTCTTGTCCGCAATTGCGGACAAGAAAAGGCATTTTCTATATAGTTCTGGCAATGTGCGGATCCGCAAAATGCGGAAAGCACATTGCCGGTGTCCGTGTTTTGCGGATCCGTGGATCCGCAAAACACATACGGACGTCTGAATGGAGCCTTAGTGTGCCTTCCTGTGTCTATCGCACGGACTCCCTGCTGGCGGCGCTGCCTCCTCTTCCTTCTTCTTCCTCCGCACAGAATGTCCTGATGCAGCTGCGTCAAGACATAGGAACACTGTGGGCATGGTGATGGTGACACACAGGAAGAGACACACGCACACAGGGACGGACACACACACATACATACAATAAATATGATCACATCACAGTTCCTGCCTGTCTGGTCTGGTAAAGCTGGGCATAGCTGGGCTATGCCAGGCTTTAGCAGAGTGGGCACAGGACAGTGGACACAGGGCACGATATGTATGCAAGCACAGCTGAGCGAGTGCAGGGCAAGGGCCCGCATACACATTGCTCCTCCTGCCTGTCATACCCCCCCCCCCCCCCCCCACACACACACACACACCGGGCATTTTGGGGGGCATTAGGGGTTGGATGATGCGGATTGTGCACATAGCCACCAATCATATTCCCCCCTCCTAAAGGTAACTGATGTGCTGGGGGAGAGGAATATCATTGGTGGCTATGTGCACACTCAAAATCAGCAGCAAGGAGTTAAAGTCCAACCCTTAATGGCCCCCAAAATCCCTGGGGGGGGGTTGATGTAGTAGCAGGAAAGCACACTGTCCCCCTGTCCTCTATGAGCCCCCCCTGAGTCCTCTCTGAGCCCCCCCTCCCCCATTGCACACTTCTCCCACTCCATGGGCCAGTGGGCTGGCAGCAGCACATCCCCCCCTTCCCAGTCACCATGGCACATTTCTCCCCTCCAGATGGGCAGCATCAGCACATCTCTGTCCCCCCAGCCCCATGGCACATTTCTCCCCTCCAGATGGGCACTGCAGCATCAGCACATCTCTGTCCCGCCCCCCCCCCCCAGCCCCCATGGCACATCTCTGCCCCCCCCAGCCCCCATGGCACATTTCTCCCCCCCAGCCCCCATGGCACATTTCCCCCCCCCCCCAGCCCCCATGGCACATTTCTCCAAATACCTACTTGTTCTTTTGCTGTGTAGACTGTAGTGCTGCCGCGTGGGCCTTCCTTGCTGTGGCTGCTGGCTGGAGCTCGGGCGCGCTCTATCTTCTCTCTGGGGGCGGACCTCAGTGGCAAAGTCAAAAGGGAAGACGTGCCTGTGCGGCAGCTACGCTCCAGCAGCCACTGGTCTGCTCTCTTAAAGAGACAGGCAGGCCAGGCAGCAGAGCAGAGCTCAGAGCGGCCGCGGGCCCCGCCCCCTCCTCACTCCTTCAATTGTCCGGACCGTGCGCTTTGAGTGCTGTGTTAGTCGACCGCCCGCAGTCGCAGAATAATCGTGAGTAGAGACTCCTCTAGACTTAGTTCACGGCGGGCTGTCGGCTGCCCGGCGCCCCTTTTGCTATGGCGCCCTGTGCGGCCGCACAGCCCGCACACCCCAAAGGCCGGCCCTGCCTGAGACATAATGTAAGTCAATGGGGACAGATCCGTTTTCTATGACACAATATGGCGGTGTGCTGGCGGAGAATAAGTCTAGTGCACTCTTTGCCCCACCTGTCTAACAGGTGGCCTTGATTAGGTGGTACATACAGGTGTGCTTGCTCCTCCTCTCATCAGTTGCGGGATGCACATAGAGGTGACTAGGAGCAGCATACCATATGTGCGGGATCTGCCCTCCTGAATGTAGATGCCCAACAGCATAGGTAGGTTTAGAGTAGGACCTGACTGAGATAACCTTTGCGCGGGTAGGCGGGCACAGATGTGTTTTGATCAAAATATATTGGCTGAGAGTCTCAGATTTTATCATTAGAGTGAACCCCACTCCCTCGCATTAATCACTCTTGCTACCATAAGACCCCTTATCCAAAACCTTTTTATCTTTTTATCTCTGGTTAATGATGGGATACTACCTAAAACGGCGACTTCCAGATTACATGGAAGAGATATTAACCCCTTAAGGACTCAGCCCTATTTCACCTTAAAGGGACACTGACAGGCCCAATAAGCATGATTATCTATATATATGCAGGCATAGGTCTTCTAATGTGTATTAAAAACATATAAGTCTAACCCCTGTCCACCTTACTGCAAACTGATGTTTTATAACCTGAAGTAATAGAAAGCTATGGGTGCCGGGCGCATGCGCAGAAGCTGAAAGTGAGTCCGATGCCCATAGCTTTCTATTAGGCATGTGCCGGATCTCGGAACGTCGGGGACAGCAGAAGCCGCCCAGCGAAGTGAATATTGATGAGCTGGGCGGCGCTTCAAAACGGCGGTTGGGGGGCGGCTGGCTGGGCAGAAGTGAAGCTGAAACGCCGCCCCTTGGGCAGAAAGAAAAGCGATTACTTCAGGTTATAAAACATCAGTTTGCAGTATTTATAAGGTGGACAGGGGTTATACTTATATGTTTTTAATACTCATTAGAAGACCTGTGCATTCATATATATAGATAATTATGCTTATTGGGCCTGTCAATGTCCCTTTAAGGACTTGGCCATTTTTTGCAAATCTGACCAGTGTCACTTTAAGTGGTGATAACTTTAAAACGCTTTGACTTATCTAGGCCATTCTGAGATTGTTTTTTTCTAGTTACAAAGCAAGGGTTAACAGCCAAACCAAACTCAATATTTATAACCCTGATTCTGTAGTTTACAGAAACACGCCATATGTGGTCGTAAACCGCTGTACGGGCACACGGCAGGGCGCAGAAGGAAAGGAATGCCATACGGTTTTTGGAAGGCAGATTTTGCTAGACTGTTTTTTTTTTTACACCATGTCCCATTTGAAGCCCCCCTGATGCAACCCTAGAGTAGAAACTCCATAAAAGTGACCCCATATAAGAAACTACACCCCTCAAGGTATTCAAAACTGATTTTATAAACGTCGTTAACCCTTTGGGTGTTCAACAAGAATTAATGGAAAATATAGATACAATTTCTAAATTTCACTTTTTTGGCAGATTTTCCATTTTAATATTTTTTTTACTTTTACAAAGCAAGGGTTAACAGCCAAACAAAACTCAATATTTATGGCCCTGATTCTGTAATTTACAGAAACACCCCATATGTGGTCGTAAACCGCTGTACGGGCACACTGCAGGGCGCAGAAGGAAAGGAATGCCATACGGTTTTTGGAAGGCAGATTTTGCTGGACTGTTTTTTTTGACACCATGTCCCATTTGATGCACCCCTAGTGTAGAAACTCCAAAAACGTGGCCCCATTTTAGAAACTACGGGATAGGTTGGCAGTATTGTTGGTATTAGTTTAGGGTACATATGATTTTTGGTTGCTTTATATTACACTTTTTGTGAGGCAAGATAACAAGAAATAACTGTTTTGGTACCGTTTTTATTTTTTGTTATTTACAACATTCATCTGACAGGTTAGATCATGTGATATTTTTATAGACCAGGTTGTCACGGATGCGGCGATACCTAATATGTATACTTTTTTTTAATTTATGTAAGTTTTACACAATGATTTCATTTTTGAAGCAAAGAAAATCATGTTTTAGTGTTTCCATAGTCTGAGGGCCATAATTTTTTTCAGTTTTTGGGAGATTACCTTGGGTAGGGTGTGATTTTTGCGGGATGAGATGACGGTTATATTGCCACTATTTTGGGGTGCGTGTGACTTTTTGATTGCTTGCTATTACACTTTTTGTGATGTAAGGTGACAAAAAATGGTTTATTTAGCACAGTTTTTATTTTTTATTTTTTACGGTGTTCATCTGAGGGGTTAGGTCATGTGATATGTTTATAGAGCCGGTCGATATGGACGCAGCGATACCTAATATGTTTACTTTTTTTTTTCCCTATTTTATTTACCAATTTTTTTTTAACTTTATTTGGGGAAAATGACGTTTTTGTTTATTTTTACTTTAAATTTTTAATTTTCTTTGGGGAAAACTTTATTTTTTCAACTTTTTTTTCACTTTATTTTTTGTCCCACTTTGGGGGTCTAATCCTTTACAATGCATTCCAATACTTCTGTATTGGAATGCATTGGCTGTATGAGTAATACTGTGTGTATTACTCATACAGCTTCCGGCCTGTGAGATCCAGGGGGCTGGATCTCACAGGCTATTCACCGGAAGGCAGCGCGATGCCTTCCTTAGAGATCACGCTGCCTTCCATGCCATCGGGTCCCCCCTACAGCCGCATTGGGACCCGATCGCACAGCCGCCTCAACCGCAGGTAAAAGCCGCAATTGACCTGCAGTTTGCGGCGATCGCCGATACGGGGGGGTCACATGACCCCCCCGGCGTTGTGACAGGATGCCCGCTGAATGATAATCTGAGGTTTTGTCTATCAATCTGAAACAGTTGGTTTCCAACCACATATTTACTATGCTTTTCTGTGCTTCTATAGGAACTCGACTTTATGGATTCAATACACAGCAGTCATAGCATCACCAAAATGTATGATGCAGCGACCAAGCAGGTTCAATCACCAACCACACAGAGACGGTTACAACTGTCTTCCTATCTGCGTGGCATGCCGGTGGACGCCAGGCTGATAGTTAAGGCAAGAAGCTTTCAGGATACAAGCCATAGACCAGCGTCCCAGATGGAGAAACCAAGAGTCAACACAATCAGCTGAATCTGGGAGGCTGTGTGGTTATAGGAACATCTATTTTTTGATCCAATTCAATTATGCTAATACCAGATGTTGGGTCAACTGGGCCATTGTGGTATTGTTTAATAAGATGAGCACCAAGTAAATCCCTTAATCCCATGGAAATGTATGGAGGTCTAGAGATAAAGTCTCTACTCACAGCATGAGGTGGACAGGCTGTAGCAGGGGTGGCCAACCCGCGGCTCGCGAGCCGCATGTGGCTCCTCGGATCTTCACTTGCGGCTCTCAGAGGAGCTCGGTCTCCTCTACATATGCGGCTCGCAGGGGAGCGGGCCAGGGATGTCGCAGATTTTCAAAATATTAGCAGCACAGGGGAGAAGGAAGAAGAAAGCAGTCCCCTCCTCCCCCCTGTGCTGCTGCCGCTGCCACCAATGAGAATGCAGAGGGGAAGAGGAGGGGAGGGGCTGTTTCCACTGCCACCAATGATGTTAACTCACTCATTTATTCAAATACAGGAGGCGGGTTCTGACTGCAGAATCATATAGCCCGCACCTGAGGGGTTAAGTGCCGGGGAACGCAGCATAGAGGCCAGGTGTCGGCTTTGTGATTCTGCCGGCACCCGCCTCCTGTATCTGTATTAAAGGTTGTCATTGGTGGCGCAGTGCACCTCCCCCCCTTAATACATGCAGGCCCGCGCTCTGACGCTGTGCACGTCAGGTCACTGAGGAGAGGTCGCCAGTCTTCAGAGCAGCGGCAGCAGAGGTAGGACAAACCTCCTACACAGTTTTATTTTATTAAAGTACTGATCTGGGGGTCTTATCTGACATGGGGGTATTATGAGCTCAGATAAGACCCCCAAATCCTCATCAGACCCACAAAATAAGCCTCCCAGTGCTCACATAAGACACTAAAAATCAGACACCCCATGCTCACATCTCTCCTATGTCAAATCACCCCTGAGCATCTGAGCATGGGGTGTCATCTGAGCAAGGGGCGGTCATCTGATAATATGGGGCATCATCTGAGCATGGGGCGTCATCTGAGCATGGGGCGTCATCTGAGCATGGGGCGTCATCTGAGCATGGGGCGTCATCTGAGCATGGGGCGTCATCTGAGCATGGGGTGTCATCTGAGCATGGGGCGGTCATCTGATAATAAGGCGGTCATCTGAGCATGGGGCGTCATCTGAGCATGGGGCGTCATCTGAGCATGGGGTGTCATCTGAGCATGGGGCGTCATCTGATAATAAGGCGGTCATCTGAGCATGGGGTGTCATCTGATAATAAGGTGGTCATCTGAGCATGGGGCGGTCATCTGATAATAAGGCGGTCATCTGATAATAAGGCGGTCATCTGAGCATGGGGCGTCATCTGAGCATGGGACGTCATCTAAGCATGGGGCGGTCAACTGATAATAAGGCGGTCATCTGAGCATGGGGCGTCATCTGATAATAAGCCGGTCATCTGAGCATGGAGTGTCATCTGATAATAAGGCGGTCATCTGAGCATGGGGCGGTCATCTGATAATAAGGCGGTCATCTGATAATAAGGCGGTCATCTGAGCATGGGGCGTCATCTGAGCATGGGGCGTCATCTAAGCATGGGGCGTCATCTGATAATAAGGCGGTCATCTGAGCATGGGGCGGTCATCTGAACATAAGGCGGTCATCTGAGCATGGGCGGTCATCTGAGCATAAGGCGGTCATCTGAGCATGGGCGGTCATCTGAGCATGGGGCGTCATCTGAGCATGGGCGGTCATCTGTGAATAAGGCGGTCATCTGAGCATGGGGTGGTCATCTGAGCATGGGCGGTCATCTGTGCATAAGGATGTCATCTGTGCATAAGGGTGTCATCTGTGCATGGGGTGTCATCTGTGCATGGGGTGTCATCTGTGCATGGGGTGTCATCTGAACATGGGCGGTCATCTGAGCATAAGGCGGTCATCTGAGCATGGGCGGTCATCTGAGTATGGGCGGTCATCTGAGCATGAGGGTGTCATCTGAGAAATCTTGAAACACATTGTGAAAAACAAAGATTGCCAGAATTCTCACTAAAGCTGTCTACACTACAGGTAGGAAAGATGGTTTAAATGCACTTTTAAATGTTTGATAACTCAATTGCAGTAATACTGTCGTGTGCACGCATATTTGTGTAAACGGATAGCTTGTGGCTCCTGGCAGTCATAAGATTTTTTTTTCTGGCTCTTTGTGTCTGTAAGGTTGGCCACCCCTGGGCTGTAGGAATAGGAATATGAGTAAATATACATATTAGGGCTCATGTACACGGTCGTAAGTGTTTTATTGTCTGTAAATGGCGGATTTCTGTAGAAATTTCCAATCCTTGTCCACAAAACGGACAAGAATAGGACAAGTTCTACCATTCTACAGTTATTGGAGTGACTGTAAACACATTTGTGTGATCCTCTGAGGTGGAAGCAGGTAGACACTGACCCTGTTTTATCCTTAAAGGGGTTATCCTATGACTAATGTAAAAAATTCTAATCAGACATCATATAGTAAAATGACAACCTCTTTCTAACAAAGCTAGAACCAGCCCTGTACCTCACATGGATCCAGAGATCTCCCCATTCAATGCTCTGCTAGATTGATATTAAGCTGACAGCTCAAGGGGAGGGTCTTTTCTGCTGCAGCTAAGGGGGGATGTCCATGCTCTCCCTATCCCAGCTCAGGAGCCAGTTGAAGGATGAAACTGAGCATGTGCGGCCATCTCAGTGAGCAGGTCAAAGAAATAAGAAAAAAAGCAAACAGCAGGTGACGGTACACAGACACATTTTATTGAATAACTCTGTGGCTTTGCTAACTTTTTAATTACATATAAATACAAAAGTACTCAGACCCAGGTGCTGGTTTGAAAACTGTAGAATATTTTCTGTGGGACAACCCCTTTAAATGCTGTGTGGAGAAAAAATGTTTCCCTCTGTAATGGAGATCGCAAATTCGAATAATACATCTGGTACGTCACTGCCACCGCCAGTTCTGTGAGAAGGTCTGGCAGACGTTCTTCTCTACCTCTTGCATGACGTTCTTTGTTTTGGTTTCACTTTCTCATCTCCTTTCCTTCTCCTAGGTGTCACCTATTTAGACTAATTGTCTCCCTTTATATTCCCTCCCATACTGCCTCATTTTGCGGTTTATACTACTTCCTGGATGAGGAGTTCACTGCTGGAGGCTGCTGCTGCTGTTTACTCAGATAAGTCCTTTCCTTTATTTGTGTTTCCTTGCTGGCTTGATTCTAGGTGACCCTGACTCCGTCCGTATTAAGTGCAGGGAGCCGGTGGTCGTGTCCCCTCACTATTATAGGGTTTTCGGGTGTCACACAGTCTTAGGTACATGGGCATGCAATCGTCTAACATTGAGACCCTTGCATGGCCATAGCAGTCAGGGAGAGCTCTTAGGGTTTTATAGGGCTCACCCATATGCTCCTTAGTTTGGGATCAAGCCAGTTGGATGTTTATTTATAAGTTCCAGCTATCTGCAACATCATCCGTGACAGTCACTGTCCATGTTGTGGGACTATTTGTGAGGTATTCCAGCTTCGCTTGCCTTTAAAATGAATGGGGCCCGCCGCGAACTTGCGGTTCGCGAACATTTCATCGCGTTTGCGAACCGACCCGGCCGATGTTCGTCCATCACTTCACCCGGGACCCCCGCCGATCAGCTGTTTGAGAAGGCAGTAGTGCCACAGCTTTCCCTAGGCCATGTGACATCACATTTATTGGTCACATGGGTTTCATGATCCTCCCATCAATTGGTCCAGCAATTTCATTAATTCCTCTTATTAAAAATGTGATATAGCAATATATATGTTAAATTAAAAATATCAATGTTTAATACCCTGAAGCACAAAAACACTTTTATATTGATTCATCCAAACAAAACTAAATAAAAATAAATAAAAAAGGAGGATAAAATTTTCTTTGGGCAAAAACACTTGTCTCACTTCAGCAAATGGCATTTATCATGTAGAGAAATTTAATACAAGGCAATTACTAATGTATTGTTATTGTCCATATTGCCTCCTTTGCCGGCTTGATTCATTTTTCAGTCACATTATACACTGCTCATTTCCATGGTTATGACCACCCTGTAATCCAGCAGTGGTGCTCGTGCTTACACAATATAGGAAAAGGCACTGGCCTATGTGCACTCCCACAGTCCTGGCCACCAGGTGGTGAGGTGACAGGTTCTCTTTAAGTTCTGTTGAAATTAAGGGGCACATTTATTAGGACCGGTGTTTTAGACGCCGGTCATAATAAAAGCCTGTAGCTAGCGGGGTATCCGCCGAAGTTATGAAGAGGCGCATGCCTCTGCATAACTTCAGCGCATCCACTTTCTACGCCTAAAACAGCAACTAAGCATTGACCCGCCACCTGCGCCTGAAATAAGCCTAATTTCGGACTATTTCAGTATAGTAAATGACCCCCTAAATCTATGCAGCAGCTCGAGCCATTCTGACAGCTCCCTGACCGAATGTAGCTGCTTGCAGAATCTTTATATGTAATGTACATTCCAGGGGCATAGCAAGTAACCGTGGGGCTTCATAGCAAAATTGACTTGGGCCCCACTCTATCACGACCACCTTCTGCAGCAATTCCAGTACATGAATTTCATGATTATTATGGTCTCCCTGATGCACAAGGATAATGTAAAAGTTGAAGTCACTTTATTGTACATATTGTAGATAATTTACACAGTTATGTCACAAAATAGCAATAATGCACACAGTGATGTCACTAGTAGGAGAATATATGCAAATAGGTCATTGCATAGGAATGACACACATAGAAAGGTCATCATGTATCCCTTCTCTATGTTGAGAAGGGGTAATACAGGGTGTCCCACGAATTTTTGGGCACGTCGGATTATGTCGGCTGATACTACTTGTAATGTTGTGGATAGTGTTTGTGATATTTTCCTTCAGTTCATCCAGGGATGTGGATTGTTAGCGGACATTTTCTGTTTTGAATTTCCCAACAGATAAAAATTGCATGAGGACAAGTCTGAGGAACGTGGTGGCCATAACCCCTTGCTCACAGTTTGCTCCTACATCAACAAAGTAATATCAGGAAGTATTACTTTACTGAGAGAGTAGTGGATGCATGGAATAGCCTTCCTGCAGAAGTGGTAGCTGCAAATACAGTGAAGGAGTTTAAGCATGCATGGGATAGGCATAAGGCCATCCTTCATATAAGATAGGGCCAGGGGCTATCCATAGTATTTAGTATATTGGGCAGACTAGATGAGCCAAATGGTTCTTATCTGCCGACACATTCTATGTTTCTATGTAACAGTTCATGAATCCGTGCCAGTGAGGTGTGGCATGTTGTCCCCTCTTGTTGGAAAGAGCAGGACATTTTTGTTTCTGCAGCATCACTGCTGTAGAGCTGCAAGCAGTATCGGCCAACATAATCCAATGTGCCCAAAGATGCATAGACCGGAACAGGGACCACTTTCAGCATCTTTTGTGACTTGTGGGTAATTAAAAAAATAACAAGCCATTTGCTCATTCATCTTGTCATACTATCGCTGGAGGTGGGTTACTTTTTCGTGGGCCACCCTGTATATAAGATAGGGGTAAATGTGGAGCCCAACAGTCATTATTTGCTGCACCTTATGTCTGAATGAAAATGTATTTCTGGTATTTTACAGTAGAAACCCATACTCTTCAAAAAGTCTCCCAAGGTGTCCAGACCTAATTTAATTATTTATTTTATGCACTTACCGTATTTTTCGCCCTATAAGACGCACCGGCCCATAAGACGCACCTAGGTTTTTGGGGAGGAAAATAATTTTAAAAAAAATTTACCCAAAAGGTGTGCTTTTGGTGGGTTTGGAACTAATGGTGGTCTGTGGATGGCACTATTACTGGGGATCTGTGGATGGCACTGTTATGGGGGGATCTGTAAAGGACACTGTTATGGGGGGATCTGGGGATGGCACTGTTATGGGGGATCTGTGGATGACGCACTGTTATGGGGGGATCTGTGGATGACGCACTGTTATGGGGGATCTGTGGATGACCCACTGTTATGGGGGATCTGTGGATGACGCACTGTTATGGGGGATCTGTGGATGACGCACTGTTATGGGGGGATCTGTGGATGACGCACTGTTATGGGGGATCTGTGATGGACACTGTTATGGGGGGGATCTGTGGATGACGCACTGTTATGGGGGATCTGTGATGGACACTGTTATGGGGGGATCTGTGGCTGACACTGTTACAGGGGGATCTGTGGCTGGCACTGTTACAGGGGGGATCTGTGGCTGGCACTGTTACAGGGGGGATCTGTGGCTGGCACTGTTACAGGGGGGATCTGTGGATGGCACTGTCACAGGGGGGATCTGTGGATGGCACTGTTACAGGGGGGATCTGTGGATGGCACTGTTACAGGGATATCTGTGGATGGCACTGTTACAGGGGGGATCTGTGGATGGTACTGTTACAGGGGGGATCTGTGGATGGTACTGTTACAGGGGGGATCTGTGGATGGTACTGTTACAGGGGGGATCTGTGGATGGTACTGTTACAGGGGGGATCTGTGGATGGTACTGTTACAGGGGGGATCTGTGGATGGTACTGTTACAGGGGGGATCTGTGGGTGGCACTGTTATGGGGGATCTGTGGGTGGCACTGTTATGGGGGATCTGTGGGTGGCACTGTTATATATGTGCCATCCACAGACCCCGCACCCCATAACAGTTCCATCCACAGACCCCCCACCCCATAACAGTTCCATC
This sequence comes from Bufo bufo, assembly GCF_905171765.1. Classification (NCBI taxonomy): domain Eukaryota; kingdom Metazoa; phylum Chordata; class Amphibia; order Anura; family Bufonidae; genus Bufo; species Bufo bufo. The sequence goes on from NC_053390.1 coordinate 576,303,891, forward strand.
CACAGACCCCCCACCCCATAGCAGTTCCATCCACAGACCCCCCAGCCCATAACAGTGCCATCCACAGACCCCCCAACCACTTAACAGTGCATCCACAGATGTTCCCAATAAAACTGTCATCCACAGATCCCCCTCCGCTCCAGTGCTATAGTATACAAATTTAAAATGTCTCATTCAATTAAAAGTGATTACACATGCCCCCTCACTCCTAATATTACCGTACATCCTAACAGCTTCTGTACAACGCGCGCAGGCAGGCGGCCGGCGTGTCACTCACTGATGTCACTTGCATGCGCCGCCTGCTTCATTCATAAAGTAGGCGGCGCAGGCACGTGATATCAGGGAGTTACGCTGCCGCCCCCCCCCCGGCCTGCCTGTCTGCATTCTACAGAAGCGGTTAGGATGTACAGTAATATTAGGAGTGGGGGGGCATGTGTAATCACTTTTAATTGAATGAGACATTTTATATTTGTATAGTGCAGCACTGGAGCGGCTGGGCCGGACTACAGTGACTGCACAGCCCCGCCGCAATTGCCGACCCCCAGCTCCTCCTCCCAGTCCCTCCCCACTCTCGCATACATCGCAGCCAGCAATGTAAAAATGTCAGCATTCGCCCCACAAGACGCAGGGGCATTTTTCCTCCATTTTAAGGGGGGGGGGGGTGCGTCTTATGGGGCGAAAAATACGATATATAGCGCTGCTATATACCGCAGCTCTTTACAGACATTAGCATCCAACTGTCCTTAATGGGGCTCACAATCTAAGTTCCCTATCAGTATGTCTTTGGAGTGTAGGAGGAAACTGGAGTACCTGGAGGAAACCCACACAAACACAGGGAGAAAATACAGACTCCATGCAGATGTTGTTATTGGTCAAATTCGAACCTAGGACCCCAGCACTGCAAGGCACCAGTGCCAACCAGTGAGCCACCGTGCTGCCCACTCATGGCGTAGCATTAATAAAAATAAATGATGCCATCTATCTCTATGATCTCTAAGCTTCTAGAGGGACAACTGATTAATTCCTTAACATATGGAAGCTCAAAAACTCTCAGAAGAATCTTGTCACCCACACTTTTAAAAACCTGAGGTTCTTAGCACACAATTTGATGACATTGTGTGAGCCCATCTGCCACGTCAAGGCGACCTCATTCAGATAGGTCCCTACACTAAGACTCTTTCTTTTATTTATAACATGATTTACACTGATTTGCACTATTAATTTGAAAAGCCAAACTGATAAGCAGTATATTGGTGTTTCTCTATAACAACTGACTACTGTATATAAAATAATGTAAGAGCACACTGCAAGTGATAACACCAGTTACACTCAATATATCCTGTTATATGTATAACGTGTTAGTGTAGGGACCCACCTAAACAAGGAGGGATTAAGCACTGCAAAAGGGCTAACAAAACAGATGTGAATTTAATATATGAAATAGAATTCAACCCATGTAATGTTATAACAATATTGAGTGCAACTGGTATGCCATGCAATGTTTGTATAGTCAGTCACTGCAGAGGAAAAGCTTTTTTGTTTTTGGTGCATTATGTGGCGGAGGCCAAGCTTTGATTTTTCTAAAATATAAAATTTAGAACAGAACTTTTCTCCTTTTCCTGTGTAACATTTCATGGATATTACGCAGGAAGTGATATCATACACTATATACACTACACTTAACCTATATACAGACACTATATAAATTACACTGATCCTATATACACACTGCATACATTTACATACACTATATAGACTACACTTACCCTGTGTATGCACAGTATATATATATACTAGATTACACTTACCTGATATACATACTATATAGATTACACTTACCGTAAATATACACTAGACTATTCTTACTCTATATATACAGTACATGTACCCTAAATATACACTATATACATTATACTTGCCTTATACATACACTAAATACTGTACACATACCTTATACACACAATATTGACAACACTTACCCTATACTTACCACTATATACACGATATATACACTATATACTCTACACATACTCAAAATACAGACTAAGTATAAAAATTACACCTATATACACACTACAGAGACGACACTATACATATACTATATACACTACATTAATCTTATATGCTGACACTATATAGATTACTTATCCTATATACACACTATATACACTACACTTACCTTTTTTACAGACATTAAATAGATTACACTTATCCTAAAAGCACACTATATAGATTACACCTATCCTATGTAAACACTATGTAGACTACACTTACCTTACACATAAACTGTATACACTACACTTACCCTATACAAACACTATAAACACTATACATACACTTACCCTATATACAGGCACTTTATAGATTGCTTATCCTATATACACGCTATATACACTACACTACACCTATCCTATGTACACACTATGTAGACTACACTTGCCTTACACATAAACTGTATACACTACACTTACCGTATACTCACACTATATACACTATATACACTATACATACACTTAATATACTACACTTACCCTATATACAGGCACTTTATAGATTAATTATCCTATATACACACACACACTATATACACTACACATACTGTATGTAACACTATAATGACTACACATGTCATATACATACACTATATACACTAAACTTACCCCATATACAGAAACTATATAAATTACACTTATCCTATACATACAATATATACATTACACTTACCCCACATAAATATATATATATATATATATATACACTCTACACATACCCTATATACAGATAATATATAAATTAAACAACACTTACCCTGTGCAAACACTATATACACTATACATTTACTATTTACTCTACACATACCTAATATACAGACTAGTTATAAAGATTACACTTATCATATATACAAAACATAAATACTACATTTATGCTACAGTATATACATACTACATAGACTACACTATGCAGATATACTATATACAATACACTTAACCTATACATAAACTATATACACTACATTTATCCTATATACAGACACTGTATAAATTGCTTACCCCTATGTACACACTATATTTACTACACTTACCTTATATACAGACATTACATAGATTACACTTATCCTATAAGCACACTATATAGATTATACCTATGTACACACAATGCAGACCACACTTACCCTACACATACACTATATACACTACACTTACCGTATATAACACTATATACACTATGCATACACTAAATATACTATACTTACCATATATACTGACACTATGTAGATTAATTATCATATATACACATTATATGCACTACACTTACCGTATGCTCACATCATATTAACTACACATATCATATACATACACTATATACACTACACTTACCGCATATACAGACACTATAAAAATTACACTTATCCTATACATACACATACACTATATAGACTGCACTTACCCTGTGTATGCACAGTGTATACATATATATATAACATTACACTTACCTGATATATATACTATATAGATTACACTTACCGTAAATATACACTAGACTATTATTACTCTATATATACATTACATAGAGTACATGTACCCTAAATGTATACTATATACATTATACTTTCCTTATACATACACTTTATACTGTACACATACCTTATACACACAATATTGACAGCACTTACCCTATACAAGCACTACATACACTATATATACACTATATACTCTACACATACTCAATATACAGACTAACTATAAAGATTACACTTATATACACACTACATAGACTATATTATACATATGCTATATACAGTACATTTATCCTATATGCTGACACTATATACATTGCTTATCCTATATACACGCTATATACACTACACTTACCTTTTTTACAGACATTAAATAGATTACACTTATCCTATAAGCACACTATATAGATTACACCTATCCTATGTACACACTATGTAGACTACACTTACCTTACACATAAACTGTATACACTACACTTACCCTATACACACACTATATACACTATACAAACACTATATATACTACACTTGCCCTATATACAGGCACTTTATAGATGAATTATCATATATACACACTATATACCTTACAATTACCATATGTAACGCTATAATGACTACACATCATATACATACACTATATACACTAAACTTACCCCATATACAGAAACTATATAAATTACACATATCCTATACATACAATATATACATTGCACTTACCCCACATATAATATATATATAATTGTTTATCCTATATAAACACTATATATACTACACTTACCTTATACATTGCTTATCCTATATACACGCTATATACACTACACTTACCTTTTTTACAGACATTAAATAGATTACACTTATCCTATAAGCACACTATATGGATTACACCTATCCTATGTACACACTATGTAGACTACACTTACCTTACACATTCACTATATACACTACACTTACCCTAAACACACACTATATATACTACACTTATCCTATATACAGGCAATATATAGATTAATTATCCTATATATACACACTAAATGCGCTACACTTGCCATATATACACACTGCATTGATGAGACATATCATATGCATACACTATATACACTAAACTTACCCAATATACAGAACCTATATAAATTACACTTATTCTATACATACAATATATACATTACACTTACCCTACATATATAACATATATACACTACACTTACCCTATATACAGAAACTATGTAGAATAACTATCATATATGCACACTATATGCACTACACTTACCGTATGTACACACTATATAGACTTCATATACCATATACATACAATATATATATTACACTTAGCCAATATACAGGCACTGTATAAATTACACAACACTTAGCCTATAAAAACACTATATATACTATACATACACTATATACTCTACACATACCCAATATACAGACTAACTATAAAGATTACACTTATCTTATATATAAAACTCAAAGACTACAGTTATCCTATATATACACTACATAGACTACACTATATATATGCTATATACAGTACACTTACCCTATTTATTAACTATATACACTACATTTATCCTATATGCAGACACTATATAGATTGCTTATTCTATATAAACGCTAAATATACTACACTTACCTTATATGCAGACATTAAATATATTATGCTTATCCTATAAGCACACTATATAGATTACACCTATCCTATGTACACATTATGTAGACTACACTTACATTACAAATACACTCTATTCACTACACTTACCCTGTGTACACACTATATTAACTACACATACCCTATACATACACTATATACACTAGCCTTATCCAGTATACAGATACATTATAGATTGCATCAATCCTATATACACACTACATAGACTACACTTACCCTACACATACACTAAAATCATTGCACTTACCGTAGAATAGAATACATACTGTGTAGATTACTTTTACCATAGGTATATACATACTATATAGACTACACTTACCCTATATACATACTATATACACTATAATTATCACATATTCACACTCTATAGAGTATACTTAACCTATATATACAAACTATATAAACAATAGTTTTCTTATATGTAGATTGCATAGCCTACACTTAGCCTATACATCCACTATATAGACTACATTTACCCTATGCATCCATTATATAGACTACACTTACCCCATATATAGACCATATAGATTACACTTACTATATGTACACGCCGGAAATTATGGTGCGGTGCGGAACAGAGGCACAGATTGGAATCCCATGAAAGCACTACAGAGTGCTTCCGTGGGTTTTCTGTCCGTGCCTCTACACAGCAAAAAAGTAGTGCATGCGGACCGCAACAGAGGCAAGGCCGGCACACATGAACCCTAAAGTCACATGACAGTAACATTACTTACGGCAGCAGCTATTTTCCAATATTGAGGACAGGTTGAGGACATATTGCAATAAAAACAGAGTAAACAGAGCTGTGGCAGGGACGTGGACTGTGACTCGGCACTTGTGCACATCGATCTGCTGCCACTTCTCAAACAGTGCAGATCCAGAAAGTGCATGCTCCAATGATGCAAGACTACACCTGGAAGTGAAAGCACCGAACCTGGCGCCTTCACTTCAGGGTGGACTGAAGGGTCTCGGTGCATGTGCAGTCGGAAGCAGAAAATCAGGTCCACAAGAACTGAGTCACAGCACAGGCACGGAAATCCTAGGCTAGGCAAGATGTCAGGCCCTGTCAATGAGAGAGGAGATGGACATTTCAAAAGCGGAGCTCCAAGGCTTCTGGCCATCCCCTTCTGCTCGAAAGAGCGAACTTGCATAATAATAAAAAAAACAGATATTTAAGGAATGCTGCTATATACAAAGATACTAAGATATCATTTTAATGGCATGATCAACCCTACCAGGCAACTAGCCTGGTTTAATAGGGTTGATCATGCTGACAGACGCTCTTTAAGAATATACTATACACTGAGAATATTTGTAATGCCTGTTGATGTTTTCTCCTGTGGTCCGTGAGAAGGTTCTCTGTGAAGACTGCGGAGACTGAAGATTGTGTCTGAATTAAAAAGAAAACATGACATAAATATTGCAGCAGTTGTTGGACTCTTTAACACATACTGTCTATCAGGATGGACCTCAAGTCTCAATCTTGTATCAAACAACGAGTGGCCCCGATGTCCACTGTAACTTGTCACACCTCACCTTTCATTTGCTAAGTGAACTGGACAACTGCAACTTCTGATACTCACTAATTTCCAACATTCTGTCATTTTCAGTGATTTTGTTGATGTCGTCACATAAAAAATGTACATGTAGTCTCAGCCCAATGGAGATTCTTAAAGGGTTGCAAAAAGAAGTGTAAAAAGTATTCCCAAATCGTGCACCGAGACCCTAATTAGCATATTCATTAAGATATCTCTGCAACAACAATTTGGAAATTTTGGGCAATAAAAGTATCAAGCATATTTTTATTTTTTATTCACATAGCCGTATCAGGGCTTGTCTTTTGCAGTACAAGATGTACTTTCTAATGGCGCCATTTATAGTTGCATGCAATGTGAATGGGAAGCGGAAACAAATTTCAAATGGGGTGGAATTATAAAAAAATAAACAATTCTGCAACATTTATATTAGTTTTTTTTTTAACACCGTTTCCTTTGCATTAAAACTGACCTATTATTTTTATTCTTCGTCATTACGATTACATTAGTCCCAGGTGCCTGCAGTTTAAAACAGAAGGCACCTGGCGGATATTGCGCCCGCTCTGCTCATGCGGTTTTTGTTGCAGAAGCGCAGAAAAATCCGTACAGAAATTTGTGCTGATTTTCTGCACCTTACCCTACACCTGTGTACAGGCACCCTAAGGCTTGGAGGGGAGAATGCAAATTAACTCATACCAGCCCAACCAATTATCTGAATAAAAAATTACCCTTTTTGGGAGGGTTTTTCCAATATTTATATGACTGTGCCTGTAGTAATAGAGCAAGATTTGCATTTAAAGGTTCAATCCAAAAAAGCTGGTTTCACAAGCTAAGGCCTCATGCATACGACCGTGCCGTTTTTTGCGGTCCTCAAACCGCAGATCCGCAAAAAACGGAAGCCGCCCGTGTTGCCTTCCGCAATTAACGGAACGGGCGCCGGCAATATAAATGCCTATAACAACGGTCGTGTGCATGAGGCCTAAAGCCGCAATGCATATGAAGAACCTCACTTACAGGCAACTACATGAGATGAGTTTAAAGACGCCAATAATTTTCACATTTTAAGGCTTCATTCACACAGTCAGTGTTTGGTCAGTGATTTCCATCAGTGATTGTGAGCCAAAACCAGGAGTGCATCCTACACAGACATAAGGTAGAAGGGAAAGATCTGCACCTGTTCTGTGTTTTGGACCCGCACTTGATTTTGGCTCAAAATCACTGATGGAAATCACTGACCAAACACTGACTGTGCCAATAAGGCCCTAATGCAATCATCTGCAGTGTCTTCCATTCTTTATACTTCACCTTTCTTTAGGTAACTTCACCACAAGTGTTGTAGACCTGACCAAAAGTCCTATTTTCCCTAGACACATAATAAACCGTTCAAATTTAGGGAAAACGCTAAACATCTTTTCCTGTTTTATTGTAGCTTACTAAAAACACACCAGTTTTATACGGAGATATCCCACACTTGAATATAACAGTTAGCTATATCTCAGTATCTTACCCCAGAAATCCCACCGTGAGCAGTAGGTGTAAAAGCAGCTCCTCCGGGTGTCTCCGAAATTCATCACTAACCATAAAATCAGTTTCATCTCCCAAGGAGCCAACTGAAGATTTTTAGATTCAAGCCGACCAATAGCTGTCTGTTTACTGCAGTTGCCATGGTGATGTCAACATCAGAGTTAAAGGGGACATTACCTTCCTGATCACTTTTTCTTTTCAAATACTAATCTTGATGAATTCCTGCACTTATGTCAAGTGTGAATGAAATCCAAATAATCTTTACATTTTATGCCATGGAGAAGAAGAAATTAAAGGGGGTTTGTCACCTATTTGTGCTGCCTTATCTCAGGGCAGTATATAAAGGTGACAGAAATCCAGATTTTTTGTTTTTAAGTAGTGGCAATCTCCAACGGGATCTTAGTGCTGGAGTGCCTGTTAGGCCAGGTTCACATCACCGTTTAGCTTTCCGTTCTTCTGTATTTTAAGCATCCGTTATGCTCAGTTATGCACATGTTGCATCCTTTTTAGCCATTTCCGTCTGGGATCCGTTATTTTAGAGGGAAAAAATTCCTACATAAAGTTTTTCTTTGCAGTCTAAAATAACGGATCGTAGACAGAAATGGCTAAAACGAAGGCAACATGTGCATAACAGATGCTTAAAGTACATGTGAACTCAGCCTTAGGCCTCATGCACACGGCCGTTGTGCGGTCGTTCCGTGCATTGGGGACTGCAATTTGCTGTCCCTAATGCACGGGCAATGTCCGTGCGGCGGCCATGACGAATCGAGACCTATTCAACTTCAATTCCTTTGCTGTCTGGATTCATTTTTCCATCACATTATACACTGCTTTTTCCTATAGTTACGACCACCCTGTAAACCATCAGTGGTGGCCCTGCTTGCACACTATAGGAGAAAGCACCAGCCTATGTGAGTTTCCACAGTCCTGGTCACCAGAGAGGATTACAGGGTGGTCATAACCATGGTAACGAGCAGTGTATATGTAACGCCCCAGAGTGGCATTACCACTTCTTCACCCCGCTACTATCTCTAATGTGCTAATATCATGTCATCTTGTGTATTTATTTCAGGTCCACTACACTGTGCATTTCTAATGTTTGCAACTGTTGTGTTTAAATGTAATTTGCCTGGTTTACCAGCAGGTGGCAGCAAATACGGCAGAGCTATAGTTAGGTAGAATAGAGCTTTCCATTCCATTCTAAACCCTCTCGGTGTAGGAGTGGGCCAGTCCCACTTCCTGCATAAAGGGTAGGAATTAGTGAGAGTCAGTTCCAGCTTACCCCCTGCCAAGGGAGGGTGTGCTGGGCACGTCTCTCCTGAACATGCCCAAGCCAAGCCAGACATTTTAGGCCACCCTATACCACTCGGCCGTTCCTACACCTGGGACGCTACATAGAGGGCCCAGTGGCGTGGCCGCCCATTGCATATATTGTGATACTCACCTCATCCACTTGTACACAAAGAGACAGTAACTCCTCTTTTGATTGAAGAGGATCTGTCGCGCTGGGAGCGTGCGATGACGTCATCACAGTGAGTGCCGGTCCTTCGGCAGATCCTTTTCATTCAATAGAGGAGCAAGAGGATGAGGTGAGTATATATTTTTTTTCTTCTTTTTTTTTTGCTGAAATGAAACATTACAGCAGGGAGCCACTATGGGAGACATTATTACTGCAGGGGTCACTATGGCGAACATTATGGGCCACCATGGGGAACATTAGTACTGCTAATGGCCACTATGGGAGACATTATTACTGCTGGGGGGCACTATGGGGGATATTATTACTGCTGGGGGCCACTATGGGGGAGATTATTACTGCTGGGGGGTATTATGTACACTGAGGGCACTGCAGGGGTTGGGATCTTTGTTAAAAAAAAAAAGCCATTTTTAACAGCTGTGAATAACAGATGCAAAACGAAAACGGGCATTAAAAACGGACAGACAGACTAAAAATGGATGCACAAATGGTTGGAAAATGGCCACGAAAAACTGACAGTGTGCCTTAAGCCTCATTTACACATCCGTGCTTAAATATGTGAAAAGGAGGTCAGTGATGCCTCCATGAAGATATCTGTGAAGGATCCATGTGTGGTCCGTGTGTGCGTATTTTGCTGTCCGTGTGTCATCCGTGTTTCACTGACACTGCACAGCTGAAAAATTATTTTCAAAGCATCTCTTCCTAATGATCCCTGAAACCCTGTTGGATCCGTGTTGCATTCGTGGTTTTCACGGATACATAGACTATAATGGGCATGATGGATCCGTGAACACGGACAAAGTAGAGCATCTATCCGTGCTGAAAACACAGACCCACGGACCGTGCTAAAACTCTGATGCGTGAATACACACATTAAAATGAATGAGGACGTGAGCTGTCCGTGGAGAACATGTACAGCGCACATACGTGGAACACTGAGGTGTGAATAAGGCTTTATAGAGCTTAGAGCGTTTAGGATTGTACGGTAACAGAATTCAGACATGTCGGTTCAGCATGTTCGGGATCAGCTCCCTGAAAAGATTGCACTGAAAGGCTCAATAGCCTTGTGTCATTTCCACTAATTAGTAGCTCCAGTAGATGCATTTCTCCAGTGTGGAAATGGGGCCGCTTTTTCCTTTGTAACTAAAATGTATTTCACACCTCCACTAGGTGGCAGCAATGTACTGGTTACCTTTTTTATATGACAGAAAACACAACACAGGTGTGAATGCAGCCTTACCATAACTTGTTAACCCCTTCTCACCCTGTTACATTTTATTACACCATGGGAACTATGTAGTTCCAGCCAATTGACATAATAGCAGAAGTTGTTCCTGTGTGGTCGCTGTGGGAGGCCAGTTTTGACTGAAAACCAGGCTCCAGGCCTGGCTGTTTAATGCCTTGGATGCTGCAAACAATAGCAATCGTAGCATCTAAGGAGTTTAAGAGACGAAAGGGGCTTCCTATGTCAGCACGTTGCAACAAAATTGTGTGGTGCCACTGGGTTGCTATAGGAGTAGGCCTAACAAAGGCCTCCAGGTCAGCCATGTGCAGAAGTGTAATAGCACCTATGGCAGAGTCTAATAGTATACTTTTTTCTTTGTATTTCCCGGCCTGACCACGGTCATCTTAAAGGGGTTGTCTCACTTCAGCAAATAGCATTTATTATGTAGAGGAAGTTAGTACAAACCACTTACTAATTTATTGTCATTATCCATATTGCTTCGTTTGGCTGGACTCATTTTTCCACATTTCACATTATACACTGCTCTTTTCCATGGTTATGACCACCCTGAAATCCATCAGTGGTGGCCGTGCTTGCACACTATAGGAAAAGGTGCTGACCTACATATTTGGGGGTTGGTACCGTAAAACCTAACATAGGCTAGTGCTTTTTCCTATAGTGTGCGAGCACGACCACCACCACTGATGGATTGTAGGGTGGTCGTAACCATGGAAACTAGCAGTGTATAATGTAATGGAAAAATGAATCTAGCCAGCAAAGGAGGTAATATGGTGAATCACACTACATTAGTAAGTGCCTTGTATTTACTTTCTCTACATAAGAAATGCCACTTGCTGAAGTGAGACAACCCCTTTAAGCCTAATTCACATGTCAGCATACCTCTCAACTTTTTGGACTTGATCTGGCTGGCTAGGCGGGCGTCCCCTTCCTCCCTCTACAGATGGTGAAGCTCCAGATCTCCAGACACATCAAGCATGGCTCTGCAAATGGCCGTTTGTCCTTCTGTTATGGAACCTTCATCTGTGGGTTCTTTATGTCATAGACCTATGCATCTATGACATCAGCAGCACAGTTGTCATTGTTACTACAGGGGCTTATTATTGATACCTACCTCATGCACTTTAACTGTGAAGTCAACCACAGTGGTCCCAAGTATTAACCCTTTCTTGACTGACTGGAGACTCTACAATATACTTGTCACCAGGGGCGTAGCTAAAAGCTCATGGGCCCTGGTGCAAGAGTTCAGCTTAGGCCCCCGTCCCTCAGTGCTTGTTGGCAAAGGGCGGGGGACACATGTCCTTCCTGCTGCCTGAGGCAAACATTGAAAGGGCACCCCCTCATGCCAAATTCTTAACTTCCCTCTAGCCAGAGGTGTAAATTGACCAGTATTCACTTTCTATAATGCCAGTGTCTGATGTGGCACAAGGGTCTTTGGGCCCCCTCAGGCTCCTGGGCCCGGTAGCAACTGCTACCTCAGCACCCCCTATAGCTACGCCCCTGCTTGTCACTAGAAAGGCCCCTAATCACTATGGCATTTAAAAGCTGCCCTAACAATAGTAAGTTAGGGAGTGTAATGACAGATTTGAGGTGTAATATGCACATCCATGCCCTCAAATCCATTTGCTACATCTGAATTTACACAGATTCCAGTGGACTTTTCTTTTGGTGCCAATAAGTAGCGATCTACCAAACTATCACATTAACAAGATATTAGTATAACCAGTTTCTTATACATTGTCTTTGAAATGACCAATACCTCATCTAAAAAAAATCAGCATGGAAGCTTCCACAAAGAGTACACATTCAAAACGAATAGGAATCAGGATTGGTACAGAGAAGAATTAAGGGGGTCATTTATCAAACTGGTGTAAAGTAGAACTGGCTTAGTTGCCCATAGCAACCAATCAGATTCCTCATTTCATTTTCCAAAGGAGCTGTTCAAAATAAAAGATATAATCTGACTGGTTTCATTTATGCTACAGATTTCCACTGTATATTTCACCGTTTGCAATGCGTAGGGTTAGATCTTTGGTAAATCCGCACCGAAATCCACTGTGGAATGTCAGCAAAATCTGCAGTAAAATTTCCAAGCAGGGGACCCTGTAACACACAGCCAGGAAAGGGGGAAGTGGCCGACGTTGGGCTGCTCTCTCCTTTCACTTTAGTGCGGCTTAAGAAAATAGCCAAGTAGGCGAGCTCCGCTCTTTTCGGATGTGACATTTTTGATATGGATATGCCGTTAATGGGCAGATATTTTACCCCGCAGGTTTTGTTTATCAATCTGAAACAGTTGGTTTCCAACCACATATTTACTATGCTTTTCTTTGCTTCTATAGGAACTCGACTTTATGGATTCAATACACAGCAGTCATAGCATCACCAAAATTTATGATGCAGCGACCAAGCAGGTTCAATCACCAACCACACAGAGACAGTTACAACAGTCTTCCTATCTGCGTGGCATGCCGGTGGACGCCAGGCTGATAGTTAGGGCAAGAAGCTTTCAGGATACAAGCCATAGACCAGCGTCCCAGATGGAGAAACCAAGAGTCAACAGAATCAGCTGAATCTGGGAGGCTGTGTGGTGATAGGAACATCTATTTTTTGATCCAATTCAATTATGCTAATACCAGATGTTGGGTCAACTGGGCCATTGTGGTATTGTTTAATAAGATAAGCACCAATCTTCACACAAGTAAATCCCTTAATCCCATGGAAATGTATGGAGGTCTAGAGAAAAAGTCTCTACTCACAGCATGAGGTGGACAGGCTGTAGGAATAGGAATATGAGTAATTATACATATTAGGGCTCATGTACACGGTCGCAAGTGTTTTATTGTCTGTAAATGGCGGATACGCTAAAAGCCGGATCCCAGCCAAAAGCATGCCACCATTTATTTTTTAACTTCTGTAGAAATTTCCAATCCTTGTCCACAAAACGGACAAGAATAGGACATGTTCTACCATTCTACAGTTATTTGAGTGACTGTAAACACATTTGTGTGATCCTCTGAGGTGGAATCAGGTAGACACTGACCCTGTTTTATCCTTAAAGAGGTTATCCTATGACTAATGTAAAAAATTCTAATCAGACATCATATAGTACATGACAACCTCTTTCTAACAAAGCTAGAACCAGCCCTGTACCTCACATGGATCCAGAGTTCTCCCCATTCAATGCTCTGCTAGATTGATATCAAGCTTACGCTAACAGTAGAGCAATCGCAGCTGATTTCCCGCCTATTTACAATTATAGAACTGAGGAAGGCCCTTAAGGACTCTCCCCTTCATAAAAGCCCAGGTCCAGATGGATTACCTATGAAATACTATGACTCCTTCCAAGGCATCCTTTTACCCAAAGTCCTTCAAGTTTGTAACTCAGTCTGGGAAGGGAAACCCCTACATCCCCATATGCTTGCTGCCCAAATAACCATCATCCCTAAAGAAGGAAAAGACCCCTCCTTGTGTGCCAGTTACAGACCGATATCTTTGCTCAATACCGACCTGAAACTGCTGGCAAAGATGCTGGCTTTTCGTCTTCAGTCCCTCCTGCCTCAATTGATCCACATGGAGCAAGTGGGCTTTGTGGGAGGGTGTGAAGGTAGAATGAATATAAGCCGCCTGATAAACATAATACATCATGCTCACTTCACTTCCACTCCACTAGTCCTTCTTGGAACTGATGCCGAGAAGACTTTTGATAGAGTGGACTGGGCATACATGAGTGAAGCCTTGAAAAGCTTTGGCATTCCAGAAAGCTTTATTGAGGTGGTAATGGCCATGTATAGCAATCCTTGCGCAAAAGTCTTAGTAAACAATACACTATCCCCAGCTTTTAAAATTAGTAATGGTACCAGGCAGGGCTGCCCCCTTTCCCCACTTCTCTTTATCCTTTCCATTGAGCCGCTGTTACAAGCGATATGGCAGGATCAACGGATACAGGGTATGACCATTAAAGGAGTTATTCACTCACTAGCTGCATTTGCAGACGACCTCCTTCTCATCATCACTAATCCTATTGAGGCCTTCCCTGCAATTCACGAGTTACTAGAACGATTTGGAGCCCTCTCCAATTTCAAAGTAAATTTATCCAAGTCACAAGTATTAAACGTATCATTGGATTCACAAATACAAAATACACTAGAGTTGAGCACTCCCTTTACCTGGTCAACACGCAGCATTCCCTTCCTTGGTGTGAACATCACCTCCCATCCTTCAGCTTTGTAAGGCGGAAAATGACAACATACCACGTATAATCAATGATCTTATGACATCCTGGGACTTGCCGTTTACCTCCTGGTTTGGTCGTAGAACTCTAATTAAAACGATAGTTCTCCCAAAAGTATTGTACCATTTACAGGCGCTGCCAATTCCCATACCTGGATCCTTCTTTCTCCTATTAAAAAGGGTTCTGACGTGCTTCCTGTGGAGTGATGCCAGACCTAGACTGCCCTACTGTCAGGTGATTAAGTCTCAGAAAGATGGAGGTCTGGGTATTCCAGATTTTCTTAACTACTATAAGTCTATACAAGGTCTTAGGGTTTTAGAATGGATTCGTAGTCTGCCGGGAAGGTTAGATGTGGCATTAGAACAAGACCTGGCAGGGATTCCTTTGCGCTCTTTGGCCATGACCAGAAGGTATAGAACGGAGATTTTGAAATATATAACAAATCCCTTCACGCGCAAGACCCTCAAGGTGTGGTACTCGGGGGTGGCGGGGAAATTGTTGTCAGGTCCGATTTCACCAGTATTACAGGTTAGAGATGTTATGTGGGATTCTACCCCAGAGTTTAGAGCCACACTGAGCGAAGGATCAAGAGCAAACTCTATTACAATACTGGATCTCATAGCAAGGCCTTATGGTAGTGATGAGACCGCTCTTGACTACCCCCAAATAAGGAACCTGACTCAATTTCATTGTTCACATCTCCTGCAATCCATCGCCGGGGCTCAGATACTTAGTTGTAGCTCCCCCACAAATTTTGAACAAATGATTATGGGAATGAGAGAACCGAGTAAAAAGATCTCCAAGATATACTCTTCACTCCTCGAAGTATCCAAAGTACATAAACCCCCTTTTATTAGGAGTTGGGAGAACGATTTAAAAGTCACGTTCTCCTCTGAGGAGACTAGAACATTAATATCACAAACTAGCAAAATCTCTAGATGCGTGCGTCTTCAAGAGAACTATTACAAGCTGATTACTAGGTGGTACTATACCCCGGTGAGGTTGCATAGGATGTTTCCCTCTACCTCCACACTGTGCTGGAGATGTTTGGGTGCTGAGGGGTCTTTTTTACATATATGGTGGACATGTCACTTAGTGAAACCCTTTTGGATAGGAGTATGTAATACCTTGATCAAATTGCAGGGTAGTGAATTTCCACTTCTACCACAATGTTGTCTACTAGGGCTTCAGTCCCCACAGTGTCGTCCCCATCAAGCTTACCGCCTTCAACAACAACTGTTGGCAGTGGCCAGGGTCTTAATCGCCTCTAACTGGAACTCGAATGTAGTACCAGGTATCCCACAATGGCTCTCTAGGCGCGATCAAGTGTATCGCTTAGAGCAGATTGCGCATTGGGAGATAAATAACTCTCCCTTATTTGAAAAGGTTTGGGGGCCTGGAAAAAATTTTGCAACTTTACCTGATGGAGCCTTGTCATGCCGGATCTCTGGGTTTTTCCGTTATCCCGGGTCTAGTACAGTCTTATTACGCAATTACAGTCCTACAGTCTAAACACGTAACTACAGTCCTATCAGCACTGTTATCGCCCAGTGGTTACAACAAATATGATCTGTTGTCATCTCTTTTGTACCTTTCTGTTAAGTTGAGAAATTAACATGGCTACATGTTTATGTATATGTCAGTTTACCATGTATCTCAGTGCATGTGCACTTCTTATTGTACTTTGATTTTCTACGATACTGACATTCGTATGACCTCATAATAAAATATTTTAAAAACTAGATTGATATCAAACTGGCAGCTCAAAGGGAGTGTCTTTTCTGCTGCAGCTAAGGGGACATGTCCATGCTCTCCCTATCCCAGCTCAGGTGCCAGTTGAAGGATGAAACTGAGCGTGTGCGGCCATCTCAGTGAGCAGGTCAAAGAAATAAGTAAAAAAGCAAACAGCAGGTGACGCTACACAGACACATTTTATTGAATAACTCTGTGGCTTTGCTAACTTTTTAATTACATATAAATACAAAAGTATTCAGACCCAGGTGCTGGTTTGAAAACTGTAGAATATTTTCTGTGGTACAACCCCTTTAAATGCTGTGGGGAGAAAAAAATGTTTCCCTCTGTAATGGAGATCGCAAATTCGAATAATACATCTGGTACATCACTGTCCATGTTGTGGGACTATTTGTGAGGTATTCCAGCTTCGCCTGCCTTTAAAGTGAATGGGGCCCGTCGCGAACTTGCGGTTCGCGAACATTTGATCGCGTTCGCGAACCGTCCCGGCCGATGTTCGTCCATCACTACACCCGGGACACCCGCCGATCAGCAGTTTGAGAAGGCAGTAGTGCCACAGCTTTCTCTCAGCTTTCCCTAAGCCATGTGACATCACATTCATTGGTCAACTGTGAGAAGGTCTGTTGTATTCTCAAACAGCTGAACAGCGAGGGTCCCGGATGTCAGACCACCACTGATCAGATATTGATGACCTATCCAGAGGATAGGACATCAGTATAAAACTCCCAGAAAACCACTTTAATGTGTGGAGGCTGACTCAAGGAGGAAGATGTTGAGCCAGACTGGAATTATCATATATACAACTACATTAGGCATATTAATCCTAACTAATCCTTTTAGAGATGGATTGCACAAGGTATTAAATCATTAGTTGATATACAGTATGTACTAATTTAGTTATATACCTTTAAAAGGGTATTGCGGTAGGAAAAAGTTATCAGATCAGGTTGGTGGGGGTACTACCGGTGGGACCCCCACCAATCACAAGAACAGGGCCCTGTACCCCCGGCAAGCCCCCTGCTGCTCCCCTGAAATGACCTGCGTGGCCGGTCGCACAAGCGCACGGCCGCTCCATTCATTTCTGTGGGTGTTCCGGAGATAGCCAAGCACTGTACTCGCCTATCTCCGGAACTTCCATAGAAATGGATAGAGCAGGATAACGTTCACCTACCGGAATACCCCTTTGAGAAGTTTTAGCCAAAGGCCTCTGATTTGTTAGCATATCTTCAGATAAAGGGCTTGTTCACACAAATGTGCTGTGTTTTGCGGTCCTCAAATTGCGGATCCGCAAAACACGGATGGTCCTTTATAGAAATGCCTATTCTTGTCAGCAAAACGGACAAGAATAGGACATGATATATCATTTTTGCAGGTCTACGGAACGGAGCAACGGATGCGGACAGCACACGGAGTGTCTTGGCGCTAACATCGACCTGTAAGGCTGAGTTCATACTTGAGTTATTTGGTCAGTTTTGGCCCCGTAACTGCCCAAATAAGTGAAGTGTGCAGTGATTCTAAGAGTGACACCTGTCATCTGCATGTCATACGAACTCACAGTATTATTTTACTACCAAAGCAGACTCCATATGCGTGTACCTGCAAGGCACAGTGTTCTACAACTTTATAAAGGCTCTCTGCAGCCAGGAAATCGTTAATTTCTAACGATAATTTGTTTTCCCTTAGTCCTAACAGCAGCACAGATGGGGTTAACCACCCCCCATGGACTGGTAGGATTGGCGGAATTTTTATGAGCCCAAGTAATAATTAAACACTTAAACCTCCCCTATAAAGGAGGGAATCACCTCCAGCCCATTGTGTTATAGCAAGAAAAAACTAGTCTTACTAGGGTGGGAAATTTGTGTGCTGCTGTTAGGACTAAGGGAAAACAAATTATCGTTAGAAATTAACGATTCCCTTACATCCTGCCAGCAGCACAGATGGGGAGATAGCAAGAAGAACCCCTAGGGAGGGCCATCATGCCTGGCAGAACTAAGAATAGTCTGCCCAAAGGCCGAGTACTCAGCTAATCTGGCATCTAGTCTATAATGGGAGATGAACGTTGATTCAGAGCTCCAGGAGGCAGATTTACAAATCATGTCGAGCGGAAGAAGACTCCTCTCGGCAAAATAAGTAGCTACAGCCCTCGTAGAATTGGCTTTTACAAACCCCGGAGGGTCTAGAGATTGGGAAACAAAAGGATTCCCCATTAGCCTCCTTAATCCATCGACTGATGGATGGTTTAGACGCCTTATGGCCTTTAAACTCACCGGCAAACAGGATTAGAAGATTTTCATCTTTCCTGAACTCCTTGATCTATCCACATAGATCCGGAGGCATCTCAAGACATCCAAGGATGTATAGCAGGTTCCTCGGAGGAGGTAGAAGGTCTATAAAGAACCGGGAGGGATATCACCTGGTTGATATTCTGGAAAGAAGGAACCTTAGGCCTAAAGTACAGGAGAAATCTTAAAAGGACCCGGTCTTGCAAAAAAATGGTATAGGGCTCGTGCGCTGATAGAGCTTGAAGCTCAGAGACCCTCTTGGCCGAAGTCACAGCAAGAAGAAAAAACAAGTTTTCATGTGACAAACTTGAAATCTACCTCCTCCAAAGGCTCAAAGGGGGGAGATGCTAACCCCCTGAGAACTACTGATAAATCCCATTGAGGGATGGGTTTCAGTACTGTAGGCTTTAATCTTTCAGCTCCTTTAAGGAACCGTTTAATGAGCGGGTCCTGCGAAAAAGACTTGTTGAAACAAGCTGGAATGGCTGAAACTTGACCCCTCAAGGTAGATGGAGCAAGGCCTTTGTCACGGCCATCTTGCAGAAACTGAAGGATGATGGGGAGGGGCGGATCTGCAGACGCCACCTCCTTTGAGGAACACCAAGAAGAGAATATCCTCATAATCTGTGAGTAGGCTCTCTTAGTAGAGTCTGCTCTTGAATGAGACTGCGTTCTCAGGACCGACTCTGAAAGCCCTTCTATTCTGGAAACTGACTGACTGATCAAGGGACTGATCAACCTCCAGTCTGTCAGGTTGAACCTGTGCAGATCTGGGCATAGGTGAGTGTCCCATGACACCAGGGTCTGCCGTGGGGGGAGCCTCCAATAATGTACCCGACTCATCTGAATGAGCTGGGTAAACCAGGATCTCTTGGGCCAAAACGGTATGATGGCTATTACCGAGGCCTGATCCTGATGAATTTTCATCAATACCCTCGGTATCATGGAAAAGGGAGGGAAGATGTAAGCCAGCCTGAACCTCCAGGATATTGACAGAACATCTATCGCCAGGAGGTTGTCCTCCCTGTAAAGGGAGAAAAACCTCTCCACCTTGGCGTTGAACCTTGTTGCCATAAGATCCACCTCTGGCATTCCACACTTGAGGACTATCTGCTTGAATATCTCCGGATGTAAAGACCACTCCACTGTTGGAAGACCGCGGCTCAACCGATCCGCTATCATATTAAGGGAGCCTCGAATGTGGATAGCAGATAAGTGTGAAAGGTTAAGTTCTGCCCAATCCAGAATCACCCCGATCTCTGATAAGAGGGTAAGTGATCTTGTGCCTCCCTGCTTGTTGATATAAAGTGCCGCAGTCATATTGTCTGACTGGACTTTCACCGCTTTGCCCCGGATCTGAGGGGCAAAGTGAAGGAGGGCTAGCCTGATAGCTTGAATCTCGCGGAGATTGGATGAGAGGAGCCGCTCCTGAGGAGACCAGGATCTGTGCACTGGAGAATCGTCTAGATGAGCACCCCAGCCTACTTGGGACGCATCTGTTGTCAATAAGACCCAGGTTGGCTGGGTCATAGACTTCCCGTCTAAAAGATAGCTCCACCATCTGAGGGAATGCCAAGTTTGCCAAGACAGGGAGCACAGGGAGTTCAGCCCGGCGGGGCTGCCATTCCATTTGGGGAGAACCTCTGACTGCAGCGACCGGAGGTGCCATAAAGCCCAAGGGACTGCTTACGCAGATGCTGACATGAGCCCCAACATCTTCATGAGAGTCCAAATTGGAACTCGCCAAGGCACGGATAGGAATTCTGCCATGTTCTGTATTCGGGATCTTCTTTCTGGAGTCAACCAGAGAGATCTCCCAACGGAGTCGATTATGAAGCCTAAATATCTTACTGAAGTCGACGGGCTCACGTTCGGCTTCTGCCAGTTGATGATCCACCTTAGGCGGAACAGAAAGGATATCGCTACATGAAGATGGTTGGTCAGGACCACAAAGGAAGAGGCTTTTAGAAGCCAATTGTCCAGATGAGGAATGATGGTCAGTCCTTGGAGTGCTAGCCGCCACCACAGAAACTACCACCTTGGTGAAAGTGTGAGGGGCAGAAGAAATGCCGAAGGGAAGGGCAACGAACTGAAGGTGTCTGGTGACACCTGACACCTGGACAGCGATCCTGAGATATTTCCTGGAAGCAGGATGAATCGGGATGTGCAAATATGCATCCTTGAGGTCCAGGGTTGCCGTCACATCTCCAGGATTGAGAACGTGAACCACTGACCTGATGGTTTCCATACGGAACCTTACTTTCCTTACGTATCGATTAAAGAGTCTCAAATCGATAATCATCCGGAGATCCCCTGACGCCTTGGGAACCAGAAACACTGGTGAGTAAATCCCTAAGCCCCGTTCCCCTGCCGGAACCTCCTCCAGAGCCCCCTTGTGGATGTAATCCTGAATGTAAGCCTCCAGAACCGACTGCCTTGCGGCCTGTGGAAGTTTGGTTCTGATGAACCTGTCCGGAGACAGAGAAAGAAGATTGATTGAGTACCCCTCTGATATGACATTCAGGATCCAGATGTCCTTGAAGTGGGAGAGTTGACCTCCGATGGGAAGATGAGACAGATGAGTGGGGAAGTCTTCTGGCAGGATGGCAGGCGTCACGGGAGTCATCCAAGAGCCTTGATGAGGCCCGTAGTCAGGAGGTGGATTTTTTATCCTTGGCTCCTTCACAAGAGCGCCTCGAACCTCTTCGCTGCGCTCCCCAGTCCCTCCGGGCTCTTGACTTCTGGTCAGACCTACTACCACGGTTTTGTCTGCCCCGCCCCCGAAAGGACTGGTCTTCCATAATCTTATCCAACTCTGAGTCGAACAAACGGTTGGGCTCAAAGGGAAGGCTACATGGAATTGTCAGCGACCCAAGGCTTAAGCCACAAAGGCCTGCGGGCCGCTGACACCAGGGTTATGGTTTTGGCCACCAACTTCAGCTGTTGTTGCGCTGTATCAGACAGTAAATTCATCGCCAGGTTGACAGTCTTGAAAGCCGCCAGAATGTCGTCCCGAGACACATTCTGATCCGCATCCATCTGGATCTGGTTTAATCGAGACCGGAGGAAGGTAGAAACTTCTGTAGCAGCGATGGCCATAGACGCGGAAGCTGCAGCTGCCGTATAACCTCTCCTGAGTGTGCACTCTGCTCTCCTGTCAAGGGGATCCTGCAGACTCGACCCATCGTCCGCAGGAACCAGAGTGCGCTTGGACAGTTTGGCAATCGCCATGTCCACCTTGGGAATGGAACTCCACGATTCCACCAAGGGTTTAGCCATCGGAAACATGGTTCTGAATCTTTAGTTAGAATCGGACCCCTTTCGGGTTTCTTCCACTCTGTGCGCATTACAGAGAGGAGGGTCTCATCCGCTTTAAAGACACGAAGTGCCCGACTAGCGGGATCAGAGGGCTCCCCCAGGTCAACATCATGGTCCCCCGACCTGATGAACTTAAGTAACTGTTGCGTCCTATCAGGAGGAAAAAAGCATGAAGTAAGCTCCTCCTCATCCGAGGAGGAGGAACTCAAGGAGACTACGGACGGTCTCTCTACTGGAGCCGAAGACTCCATAGGAGTCTGAGTAGGAAGCCTCTCATCCAGCAGGCTTATAACCCCTTTGATGGATCCATCAACATAGGTCTTTACCCACTGATACATATCCTGCATCGTAGGTTCGGTGGAAGGTTGAACCCTCGGACGGCGGCCGTCACACCTGGAGTAGGGACAGCTATCCTCCAAAAGCGCGCTACAATCATAGCACGAAAAATGTTTCCGCTTGGAAACCGCCTTTCTGCCATTCGAATCCCGTGGAGGCTTTTTTTTTATTTTATTAAAGTCAACGGAACAAGGGATTCCCAACCAGTCTCCCGAGCTGGTTCCTACCAAGCCCCAAGCTGCTTATCTTCTCCGATCTGACGAGTGCAGGTAAATTCAGCTTAGAATAACCGTTGACCGACCTCACTGCGGGAAAAAGAAAAAAGGATAAGTAAAACATTTGTAAACAACCAATAAATGTTTCAGGAGAAAGGTAAAAGAAAAGGCAGACTGGCGGATAGCTGAAAATGAGGACCAGAAATAAGGCACCAACAAGTGGAGGAACACCAGCTTATGGGACTCTGGGAGCTAGCTTAAAAAGCATGTGCAGGGGGCGTGGCCTGGCTGCTGACCGAGATGGCCGCATAAAAGAGGTGCTCCTGCACTGCAGCGACGTTAACACAGCTGGCCCTGCTCCAAGAACTCCTGGGTGGAAGATCTAATTGCCTCCTGTCTCCCTTACCATCCCCTGCTACTATAGGGAAATCTAAGAGGAGTCTGCCCAAGCTCCAATACGGATCTGTGGACTCCTTCTTCACCAGAGGCAGAGGGAAAGATGGCGTCGGCCTCATGAATGAGTCCCTGCCGGCTTCTCCTCTCAGCGCTCCATCGCCTGCACCTGTGGCCCGCTCACCGTCCCCACCGGACCCTCCGGGGCTTACTTACCTCCTCCACATGTCCCAGCCGCCTCTTCCTCCGACCCCTGCCGACATAACAGATCCTGTACATGCGGGCCAAGATGGCGCCCGATCTCCCACAGGCAGCGCTGGCCTCCTCACATGGCCGCAACTCAGTGACTCTCATCAGCAAACCCTGGGTCCCTCCGATCCCTCTGGACAACAGGTCAGTGACTTTTCTAGCAAACCAGGCACCGCTGGTCAGTCTGATGACCCTTTCCACAGGCTCTCTTCCTCTGATAAATTAGTCACTGAAGACTCTCTTAAAGCAATGTTGTTGGCCCTGAAATTCTCCCTCAATACAGACATGGAGAAACTGCTTAACCCCATATTCACAAGGATGCAGTCAGCTGAGGGCAAAATTAGCCATATTGAAACAAAAATGAGTGATTTTGCGTCATCCCAAAATGAGCTCATAGACGCACACAATGACATGGCTGACCAGCTTTAGGCTATTAATTTAAAATTGGCAGATATGGAGGATCGCTCTAGGCGAAACAACATAAAGTTTAGAAGCATCCCTGAGGAAGTGGCCCCTGAGGAACTGCAACCATACTTGAAAGGCCTCATGAAAATGCTCCTACCGCAGATCCCAGTACCTGACATGATTATTGATCGGGCCCACAGAATACCAAAACCCCCTCATCTGGGATCACACATCCCGCGTGACACCCTTGCACGTATCCATTTCTTTCACACCAAGGAAGCTCTGATGTCGGCCGCACGGAAAAAGCAGCCGCTTCCTGCTCCTTACCAGAAGATCAAGCTCTTCACTGACCTATCAAGATTCACGCTCCGACGGCGTAGAGAGCTAATGCCTATTACTACTGCTCTCCAGGATAATGATGTCCCTTATAGATGAGGTTACCTCCTGAAATTACTCATCCGTAGAAACGGACAAGTTCATGCGATCAAAAACCTCGATAAAGGAAAACAACTCTTCCAACTTTGGTGTATCCCTCTCTCCTCGAAATCCACTGGAAATGATCCCCCTGCTTTGCATACGTCTCATCCATCCTCTCCAGTGACCTGAGCCGTATACTCTCCTCCTGTCTACATCGTTTCTACATAAGACGGACTATCTGGGTTCATTGCGCTCCACCTGATGATAGAACTGCCAAATGATAAGATCTCCACTATTCGGCTACTTTCCTGCAGCTCTTACAGGACCGGTGCGACCTCCTGCCTGCTTCCACTTGTCCTTCTACCTCGTCAGCCCTGGCGTTGGACTTTTGCCCCTAATCCATCTAGGCGGCGAGATTCGTTGCCTTGCATATCTTGGCTTTCCTACTCTGTCCTAGCTTTCTCTCCTTCTTCTCTCTACTTTAACCCTCACCTCTCCTCCTTTCCCCTGTGTGATTGATACCTGCCAGCAGTCTCAGGGGACAACCCGCCTGATTTTGTATATTTGTGTTATATTGAACTGACGTTGCATCTCCATTGTTCTTCTAGCTTGCAGGTTATCTATTTCGCAAAGGGATGGGTCTCAAGATTATGAGCCTCAATGTCAAAGGCCTCAATTGCCCCCAGAAGCGAGCATATCTATGGTCTGAAGCTTTGACTTCCCACGCTGATGTGCTGTGTGTGCAGGAGTCCCACCTACTCCAGGCTGACGCCTTTCGAATACACCACCGCCTCTTTCCGAACATCTTCCACTCACACTTATCCAGGAAAAAACGAGGTACTTTTATCGCAGTTAAAAACACGGTAGCGTTTACCCCAATTACCTCCAAAATGGCCCCTTCTGGCCGTTATGTTATACTTGTTTGCTCCATAAATAATGTAGTGTACACTCTTGTCAATCTGTACGCCCCTAACTCACACCAATTAGCATTCTTACATAAAGTAATACGACAGGTTAACTCACTTAAGCAAGGTAAATTGATTCTCTGCGGGGACTTTAATTCTGTCCTCCAATCTGCCCTCGACTCTACCTCCTCTTCCCGTAGAGCGGACACAGGAATAGCCTCTTTTTTACATGCAGAGGGATTGACTGATGTGTGGAGAGCCCAACACAGTCTGGAGAAAGATTACACCTTTTTCTCCGCTCCACATCTCTCGTACTCTCGGATAGACCTATTCCTGGTTGACCACACCTCTCTGCTCCATACCCTCTCCACGGACATAGGCCTAATAAAGTGGTCTGACCATGCCCCCATCATGATCACTCTAGATGAACAATTTCAAGCTCTTAGGGCACCAGTGTGGAGAAACAACACCTTTCTCTTTAACAACCCTAAACACACTGCGGAACTATCCGCCCACCTACGCAAATTCTTTCAATTCAATGTTGGCTCCGTCTCGAATAATTTTGTGTTATGGCAAGCCCATAAGGCTTTTATGAGGGGTTCCCTGATTAAGTTAAACATCAACTTGAAGAAGCAGAGAGAAAGGGAGATAACTTTGACCTTGAAAGAGATTGCTGATCTGGAGAGTATTAATAAGACCTCTCCTACATCACAGGGCTCCAACTCCCTCCGGATTGCGCGAAATAAACTGAGTGCTCTACTCCTTCAAAACTACCACAAGTCCCTCCTTAGAATGAAATCCAAATTCTATTCCCAAGGAAACAAAGCGGGACGTCTCCTGGCCCAGCAGCTTAAAAAGCAACAGTCCAAATCAAAAATTCCGTATTTGCTCCACCCGGTTACTAAAGCAAAGTTGCTGGACCCCAGAGATATCACTAACCAATTTAAACTATATTATCAATCCCTATATAACTTAAAAGATCATACCCCACTTCCACAGGATTACCCGGACCTAGTGGACAAATTTCTCTCCAAAGCTTCTCTGCCCGTCCTTACTGATTCACAGCTTCAATCCCTTAATGCCCCTATCTCCTCTCAGGAACTGACTAAAGTAGTCTCGTCGCTGCCGCTGGGAAAATCCCCAGGCCCTGACGGCCTCTCAAATTAATACTTTCGTCATTTCCTGCCTGACCTCCTTCCCCACCTACTAGAACTTTTCAACCGCGTCATGGAGGGTAACCCCTTCCCTCCAGACATGCTCGAGGCACTAGTGGTCACTATACCCAAGCCAGGTAAGACACCTGATGTACCCCAAAATTTTAGGCCGATTTCATTGTTAAATTCTGATATCAAACTTTTTGCCAAGCTCATTGCAAGCAGGCTCTCCCCTTTGCTCCCCTCCCTGATCCAATCAGACCAGACTGGCTTTGTGGCAGGTAGACAGGCTTCTGACAACACCAGGCGCATTGTAGACCTGGTCAATTTTGCAGAAGTGCATACCCTCCCTATGCTTGTAGTGACCCTGGACGCTGAAAAAGCGTTTGATCGCTTACATTGGGATTACGCTTTTTCTACTCTCAAATGGATGGGTTTTTCAGGACAGATAATCCACGCTATTAACAGTTTGTACTCCCATCCCTCGGCGAAAGTGTGGATCAATGGAATCCTCTCGGACCCCTTCACAATGTCCCCTATCCCCGCTCCTATTTATCCTTGCGTTAGAGCCGGTGGCACAACATATTAGAGCTTTGCCCACCATTTCCGGGATTGTGATTGGCGACAGATCCCATACTATTACCCTTTACGCTGACGACATCATTCTCACTCTGACAAATCCCTTGCAATCCCTTACAGCCTCGCTTGATGTAATCTCTCATTATGGATCCCTTTCATACTACAAGATTAACAGTTCAAAATCGCAGGCCCTTCCTATTAACATTCCGCCCTCTGATCTAGCCACTTTAAAAGCCTCTCATGACCTTGATTGGCAGTGTTCGGAGATTCCCTATTTAGGAGTTAAGATCACCTCGCCCTGTTCTCTACTTTATACGCGGAACTACATTCCTCTTCTTACCACCATGTCCACGGACTTCGTGAGCTTCTCTATGCAGACGGTCTCTTGGGTGGGCAGGATAGCATCTTTCCAGATGATGACCCTACCGAAACTTATTTACATCTTTCGGGCCCTCCCAATCCCGATCCCTGCCGCATTTTTTCAAAAAGCTCAGGCTCTGCTCTGCAAATATATCTGGGGAAATTCTAAACCTAGAGTGGCTCGAAAACTCCTGACCAGAAAGAAACGCGCCGACGGGGCGGGCCTCCCTGACATTAAAGATTATTTTGTAGCGATAGGCCTTTCCATTACTAGAGAATGGTGGGCTTCAGATAATGAAAAAGCGTGGCAGCAGATTGAATCTCATGCACTGAAACAGGTTCCTGTTAGAGATTACCTGATTCATCTGTTATGGGGCCCTGCCTCCCCAACACATCCTTTCCTTACAATATCACATGCTGGTACCCTCTGGACCAACATTCATGGCACATCGAAAGATACGTCTACTCACTTGTTTAAAATTGCTTCCACTCGCGCTATCGAACTGTCTATACTCGACATTAACCTAGCGTCCTGGCGAGATAGAGGGATTGACACTATTTCCCAAATAGTAGAAGACCATTCCCTTCTTCCCTTTACCACTCTTCAAAGCGCCTTTGCTCTACCTCATTCTGAATTCTATACATATCTGAGACTCCAACATTTCCTTTCAAAGATCTTACAATCTCCCCCCAGGTC
Organism: Bufo bufo; assembly: GCF_905171765.1. Taxonomy (NCBI): domain Eukaryota; kingdom Metazoa; phylum Chordata; class Amphibia; order Anura; family Bufonidae; genus Bufo; species Bufo bufo. Next base: position 576,332,149 of record NC_053390.1, read on the forward strand.
AACTCGTCCATCTTGCGACTATTTCAATTCCCCTCCCTTTTCAAGCGACATTCCACGAGACACCTGTATGATCTTCTGGGGGATAAGGCTACCTTCATTAAGTTCCCCCCCATCCATAGATGGGAAAGGGAACTAAAGAAGACTTTTCCTGCTGAATCCTGGACTGCATCCATAGGATTTATTGTGTAAAATTTTAAATGCGTCACTCACTATGAAGCAGGTCTAAAAACCATTCTCCACTGGTACTTTACCCCCCAGAGACTTCATATAATCTACCCTTCCACTTCCCCCTATTTTTGGAGGGGTTGTGGCGGAGGTGGATCCTTACTCCATATCCTCTGGACCTGCCCTATTCTCACTGAATACTGGAAGAACATCTTCCAACTTGTCTCTACCCTAATGGACCGCAGGGTGGACCCTTGCCCAGAGTTAGCCTTGCTGTTTCTAGGTATTCATGAGATCCCTCCTCCCCATAGACACATCACTGGCCATGTTCTGCTCAGCGCCAAACTGGTCATTACCAGACACTGGAAAAACCCGGCCCCTCCTTCTGTTTCCGAAGTCATACAAGAGATTAACCAGACTTGCAGATACGAACACTCCTTACCCTCATCAATTATTCCAATCAAATTTAGACCGGCGGCCTGGAGTGGGTGGACCAATAGCACTTTCTACTCCTCCTGATGTATGTTCTCTTGGCTGCCCACTGGGACGACGAGAATGCAACTAGAAGGTCCCCCATGTCCTTCTCCCCCTTGTTCCTTTCCCCTTTCCTCTCCTTTTCTTCTGCTTCTCACTTCCTTCTCTTTAGGTGTCACTGTACCCTATTTTGTTCTGTGGCCTTCCACAGCTCCTGGTTACTATTTGTCTCGTTCGTCGGTCACCAAATTAGTGACTGCTTTGTTCATTAATTCAGTTTTTCTTTTTTTTCTACCATATAGGTTCGAAACTGCTTCACAATAGCGCTAGGTAGGCAGCATCTACGCAGATGCCCTAGTGCTATACCTGGATTATAATCAACCTGTACTACTACTGTGTCCAATATGTTTGTTGTACCATTAGCTTACGCTATTACTCAACTTGTGGCTGCGCCCACTGTTTTGCTAACTTTATTCGTATATATTCATATATATCATGTGGCTGCGTCCACACTTTGTTGCTTCTTTATTTTTTGTTTCATAGTGCTGATAAAATAAAAAACTATTGAAACTAAAAAGCATGTGCAGCCAGAGAACGACCTGGTTCACAATGTTTCCTTAAATAGGGGAGGGAGTGGGCTCAGAGCCGAGTCCCTGCCCCCAGAAGAGAAAACACATAACAGTAAAAAAAAAAAGGTTTCCCACCCAGGAAGGAATACAATAAAACCTCCAACCGGAGGGAAAATCGCAGATTATATATAAAAAAATCGAAATAATGACACGAAATCGCGTCGCAAGGAAAAAATTCCGGAAGTGACGTCAGATTCGGAAGATGGCGGCGCCCAGCGGTCGCAAGGAAAAGGACCGAGGACTCCGAAAAATGCACCGCAGCGAAGCACCGCTGCGCAGCACCGGCAGCAGGTAAGCTGCCGGACAAGCCATAGTAGTAAAAGCGGAGGCAAAGGCCGCAGATAACATGAAAAAAAGATTCCCTTCTAAGAGAGGGGGAATCACCGCCTAGTCCACCTGTCCGGAGGACAGAAAAAAACACAATGGGCTGGATAGATTCCCTCCTTTATAGAGGGGGTTTAAGTGTTTAATTATTACTTGGGCTCATTAAAATTCCGCCGGTCCTACCAGTCCATGGGGGGTGGTTAACCCAATCTCTGCTGCTGGTAGGACGTAAGGGAATAGCAGTTTTTTAATGTAATTTGCAAATTTCAAACAAATTTGGCGAAACGGCGAATCGAATTTTTGAAAAATTCACTCATCTCTAGTTGCCAGGGGAGAAAGGTCAGCCTTTGAAATGGGAGTCTATTTTGTTGCTTTCCAGTCTTCTGGACTCACAAAGGAGTGTCTTCAACTCCTATACACTGGGCATTCCATGACTGGTTTCATGATCCTCCCATCAAATGGTCCAGCAATTTCATTAATTCCTCTTATTAAAAATGTGATATAGCAATATATATGTTAAATTAAAAATATCAATGTTTAATACCCTGAAGCACAAAAACACTTTTATATTGATTTATCCAAACAAAACTAAATGAAAAAATTAAAAGAAAGGACAAAATTTTCTTTGGGCAAAAACACTTGTCTCACTTCAGCAAATGGCATTTATCATGTAGAGAAATTTAATACAAGGCAATTACTAATGTATTGTTATTGTCCATATTGCCTCCTTTGCCGGCTTGATTCATTTTTCAGTCACATTATACACTGCTCATTTCCATGGTTATGACCACCCTGTAATCCAGCAGCGGTGGTCGTGCTTACACAATATAGGAAAAGGCACTGGCCTATGTGCACTCCCACAGTCCTGGCCACCAGGTGGTGAGGTGACAGGTTCTCTTTAAGTTCTGTTGAAATTAAGGGGCACATTTATTAGGACCGGCGTTTTAGACGCCGGTCATAATAAAAGCCTGTAGCTAGCGGGGTATCCGCCGAAGTTCAGCGCATCCACTTTCTACGCCTAAAACAGCAACTAAGCATTGACCCGCCATCTGCGCCTGAAATAAGCCTAATTTAGGACTATTTCAGTATAGTAAATGACCCCCTAAATCTGTGCAGCAGCTCTAGCCATTCTGACAGCTCCCTGACCGAATGTAGCTGCTTGCAGAATCTTTCTATGTAATGTACATTCCAGGGGCATAGCAAGTAACCGTGGGGCTTCATAGCAAAATTGACTTGGGCCCCACTCTATCATGACCACCTTCTGCAGCAATTCCAGTACATGAATTTTATGATTATTATGGTCTCCCTGATGCACAAGGATAATGTAAAAGGTGAAGTCACTTTATTGTACATATTGTAGATAATTTACACAGTTATGTCACAAAATAGCAATAATGCACACAGTGATGTCACTAGTAGGAGAATATATACGCAAATAGGTCATTGCATAAGAATCATTCTTAACAAACAAATGGATCCCACAGGAGGTTGCCACGCTAATAATTCAAACAAGGAGAAAAAAATCAGGTGGTCTCTAGGACCTTAGCGTGTTTATGCAACCTCACCGGCAGTACATTAAAACTAGTCTTTCTTATTTTTACTACTAAAAGAACATATAAGTCTGGGGATCAAAAGATTAAAACTATCACTAAACAGTCATGATCGGGATGTTAGTCTTTGTGGCTAAGATGTGTTTCACTTCTTACACCTATGTGACCCTATGGGCTTGGATCGCACACTTAGTGCCAACTTGTATTGATTTAGGATCCCTGCACGACCTTCCTGCCTAAAAAACTGAAGCCTGCTTCCCTACATGTTTCGCCGAGCGATTCGGTGTCTTCAGGGGAAACTCACAGGTTCAAATGTTGGGGGCGGGGTCTGGGCATTTAAGTCCTCGGTTTTCGCATGCTAACGCTATCAGCCAATCACAGTGGCTGTCTCTCATGGGACGCGTTCGGCGTCATATGTGCCTAACTTAATCGGGGCTGGGATTCGCTGTAGTCATTTCTGATGTCTATGACATCACACTTGGTGCGCGGCGCATGCGCCTTGCCGGTGCTGATGTCCGTAGCTCGTCGCGTTCTTTCGCACATGCGCAGTACTGCTTATTGTCCCGATCCTGTTCTCAGGTCATCGCACATGCTCAAGGTAATAGATCTTCGCATCCTGTCAGTGCTCTATACTTCATCAGGACTTTAATTCTTCTGTAGGTCCCTGCACTTCTCTATTCTATATATTAGGTTAAATCAGGGGCATATTATACACTAGGTAGGGGTGAATGGATTATTTATTACCCTAGACTCATTGTCTATTATATGGAGATTAAGTTATATTAGTTAGGGTGTGCATTATATCTATTGCAAGGTATCGCTCGGCGAAACATGTAGGGAAGCAGGCTTCAGTTTTTTAGGCAGGAAGGTCGTGCAGGGATCCTAAATCAATACAAGTTGGCACTAAGTGTGCGATCCAAGCCCATAGGGTCACATAGGTGTAAGAAGTGAAACACATCTTAGCCACAAAGACTGACATCCCGATCATGACTGTTTCCTGATAGTTTTAATCTTTTGATCCCCAGACTTATATGTTCTTTTAGTAGTAAAAATAATAAAGACTAGTTTTAATGTACTGCCGGTGAGGTTGCATAAACACGCTAAGGTCCTAGAGACCACCTGATTTTTTTCTCCTTGTTTGAATTATTAGCGTGGCAACCTCCTGTGGGATCCATTTGTTTGTTAAGAATGATATATTGAGGGGCTTATCCGCCCAATCCAACATAGGATCTACAATCCATGCCAGTGTTAGTGGTCACACTGCCCTGCCTTGGAGCCTCTGGAGATATACCGTATCATTGTATGCACTCATAAAAATAGCTTGGTTGCAACCCATGTCAGTGTTAGTGGTCACACTGCCCTGCTTTTGAGCTTCCGGGTACACATTGTATCATTGTATGTACTCATAAAAATAGCTTGGTTGAGACACAAGTGTAATGATATGGCAGGGTTCCTCTCCAATCAACTAAACAGTCAAACCTTTCTATCTGAGGCCAATATAGTGTTCTCCAGCGATAATCTTCCATTAAATTGCCGAGATATCTCCCAGGCGTTTAAAGAGATCAACCAGACCTATAAGAGATATATTAGATCTCTATGGGAGATAACTAGCCTGGAGACATATCTGCAGCAAAAAATTGTGTACAGAGGCATGCGAATACGCATTACCCCTAATGCACATCAGGGGGATACTGACTTTGTGAAAGGGTGGGAGGATTTGCTTACAGATAACTCCCTACGGATGCAGGCATATATATGCGACTATGAAAAGAAGCTCTTAACGAAATTGGCCTCACAATTAGAAAAAGAAATAGGAGACATACAAACCTTTCGGTCGCAGCAAGAGTTTCCCATACTTGAAAATAGACTTAAAAAAAACATAGAGAACTTACAAACCGAAATAAAAGAGAGGAAGCATAAAAAGTACCTAAGAGATAGAAGAGATTTTGAGACTGGATACATCTATAATAATACGAACAGTATTAAACCCTTCTATCCTAGGAGGACAGAACAGAGAGATTATACTGACATCTCAGAATCTGACATCTCAGAGTCAGAGGGCAATACGAGATACCCTCAAGCGGGTACGAAAAGGAGAAATAGGTATTATAGAGGAGGAAATCAAACTAAAAAATACCCACAAAATCTAGGGGACAATACGGGATTAAATCCGAATCAGAAATGGCAAAACACACCTATGACGAATCAAACGTCCCATATACAAGATGGAAACACACAACCAATGGCCTCCTCTCTGCCCTCTCTATCCTCTTCTTCCTCACTACATGGGGCACAGGGAGTCATGCCACAGACGTCAGCATCAGGGAGCAATGCCATGCCACCGTCTTTTTTAGTGCCAGGAATACAATTAAGAGACAGAGACAAGTGGGGTTACAACCAGCCGAAAATATAGAGAGCAGCAATAAATTGCAGATCATGAATATGTCTGGAGTAGATCTAGGACCCCCAATATGAATCTCTACTCAGCAAGGGGCTTTCCTTTACCCCGACTCCAGGATTTAATTGTTTCACCTGGATAAAAGACGTAAATCTATTTGCCAGAAAACTAGCACTTCACAAAGAATTTAAGGAAAAGGAGAGACAAGATCCAGGCAGGAAGGAACGGGAGGCCTTATCTGTTTTGGAGGAGTTGCATAGAGAGGGCAGAGGTGAAGTCTTCACCCCTGCAGCCCCCCTTACGGATTTGAGTCCTAAATCACGGTACACCCCTCCCTTCTCAGGATATGCCAATGTGGAGACATTCGTCAACCTAGTGACTAGGGATCTAGAGAGAATTAGAACTAAAAAGAGTGATGTCTATAACAATCTAACGGCAGACGAAAAAGGGGTATTAGAGGATCTGATCAAAAAAGATGGAATGGTCATTAAGCCCTCGGACAAAGGGGGGAACATAGTCATATTAAAGCTAAATGACTATGTAGATATGGTCATGAGATTATTAAAAGATCAAAAAACATATAAGAAACTAGAATCCAACCCCACAATAAAATACAAACTAGAACTAGAGGCCCTTTAAAAACAGGAGAAAACCTGATCTCCAAAGATGAGTACAAAATCTTATTCAATGCGAATCCCACGACCGCTACCTTCTACGCACTACCGAAGGTGCACAAAAAACGGGACCCAATACCGGGCAGACCTATCGTGTCCGGGAACGAAAGTATGTGCGAAGGAATCAGCACGTATGTTGACCTTTTTATAAGCCCCTTTGTTGAAATCCTCCCGTCCTATATCAAAGATACTTTGGACCTGATAAGAAAATTAAAAGATATTCAAATAGGCCCCACCACACTTATAGCGAGCCTCGACGTCGAGGCTCTATACACGAGCATAGAGCATGAAAAGGGGATTAGTGCAGTAAAGCACTATTTATATACTAAAGGGACACATTTCTATAATCACAATGATTTTGTTATTCACCTCTTACGTTTTCTTCTCACACACAATTATTTTATGTTTGATGGCACTTATTATTTACAGACACACGGTACGGCGATGGGGACGGTTTGCGCGCCCAGTTTCGCCAACTTATTCTTAGGGTGGTGGGAAGACCAACACGTTTTCACAGAGGAGAATACACAGTACACGGATTTAATTTCTTATTGGGGTCGTTATATAGATGATATTTTAATTTTCTGGGAGGGCACGATCACACAGTTCACTGAATTTGTAGACAAACTCAATAATAATGAGTTAGGTTTACTCTTTACTATGGACATCCAAATGGAGAGCATCAGCTTCCTGGATCTTAAAATCATCTTGGATGGGGAAGGAGGCATTAAGACGGAAGTTTACAGGAAGCCCACGGCGTCAAATAGCCTTTTACATTGGCAAAGTTACCACCCTTTACCGCTAAAAAGAGGCATTCCCGTAGGTCAATATCTGAGGGCCCGGCGAAACTGCTCGAATGACGAGGCCTTTCAAAAATAAAGCGATGCCCTCTATTGCAGATTTCGAATGAGGGGTTACCCCAAGAAGGTCCTGCACCGAGCATACAATAGAGCCGTTAACACTAACAGAGAGGAACTGCTCTTTAAAAGGAAAACAGTGGGAGATAGGGTCGTGAGATGCATAGGCACATTCGATGTGCAAAACAAAAAGGTTTGCGAGGTTCTCCGAAAACATTGGCATATCGTGAGAATGGACAAAGATCTAAAGCAGGTACTTCCTGACAAGCCGAGTATAACGTACAGACGAGGCCCCAATCTAAAAGAATTGCTAGTTCGAAGTCATTTTCAGAGGACATCAAAGAGCAAGGGAACATGGCTCAAAACTACAGGATCCTACCCATGTGGAGCGTGCATTTTTTGTAAATATATGATCCCTAGAAGAGATTTCATGAACCCACAAAATGGGCGAACGTTTAAAATCCGGGAATTCATAAATTGCAAAAGCACTGGAGTAGTATACTGTATACAATGTGAGTGCAATAAATTGTATATTGGCAAGACTGTTCAGGAATTGAGGAGAAGGCTCTCCAAACACTTCAGCATCCTCAATACCACCGAGGAGACGCCACTATCCAGACATCTACAGGAATGTCATAGTGGGAGGACACAAGGCTTGAAGGTTTGGGGGATACAGAAGGTGCGGAGCTCTCCCAGGCAGGGCAGTGTGGACCGTAAATTACAGCAAGAGGAGGCGCGGTGCATTTACCGTCTCCGTTCTCTGGCCCCGAATGGGCTAAATGAAGGATTTACCGTCACATCTTTTTTGTAAATATAAGAATTACTGGCTACTCTGTCATTATATAGAATTGAGATAACACAAATCATCCTTGAATCGAGTCAATAATAAGGATCAGATTAATTTGTTCCCTAAATAATCCTTTTGGGGGTGGGGGACATACCGTGCCAAATAAAGGGGATATGAGTATACAATAAGGATAACTGTCTAGATATTAGATCTGTCATTTCTTACCTGATGAGGCGTGGTCTTCTGACCGTTGGACGTGCCGTGTTTTTGGTCGCTGGCTCCTCGGCAGGACAGGGGTCGATCTGTAAAAGAAAATAAGCACAGCAATAACTATTAAATCAGGATCCAATGGGCATGGTTGTAATAAATAAATGAATACGGACTAACCATCAATGTTAGATCTAGGACAACCATGCAAATTTGGCGTATATAGGCATGCTAACATTTAGTAGGGAATGGAGTAATAGAGGAGTTGGGGGGTCATGGATAATTACCCCCTCCTACATACCCATAGGGAGTGGAACATGCCCCAGGCCAAGATGCATACTGTGCCAGATAAGGTGCACCAGTATAAACCTCTTATTATTAGGGTTAAAATTACATACAGATATTGATCCAGGAATATATACTTTGCAATAGATATAATGCACACCCTAACTAATATAACCTAATCTCCATATAATAGACAATGAGTCTAGGGTAATAAATAATCCATTCACCCCTAATATATAGAATAGAGACGTGCAGGGACCTACAGAAGAATTAAAGTCCTGATGAAGTATAGAGCACTGACAGGATGCGAAGATCTATTACCTTGAGCATGCGCGATGACCTGAGAACAAGATCGGGACAATAAGCAGTACTGCGCATGCGCGAAAGAACGCGACGAGCTACGGACATCAGCGCCGGCAAGGCGCATGCGCCGCGCACCAAGTGTGATGTCATAGACATCAAAAATGACTACAGCGAATCCCAGCCCCGATTAAGTTAGGCACATATGACGCCGAACGCGTCCCATGAGAGACAGCCACTGTGATTGGCTGATAGCGTTAGCATGCGAAAACCGAGGACTTAAATGCCCAGACCCCGCCCCCAACATTTGAACCTGTGAGTTTCCCCTGAAGACGCCGAATCGCTCGGCGAAACATGTAGGGAAGCAGGCTTCAGTTTTTTAGTCAGGAAGGTCGTGCAGGGATCCTAAATCAATACAAGTTGGCACTAAGTGTGCGATCCAAGCCCATAGGGTCACATAGGTGTAAGAAGTGAAACACATCTTAGCCACAAAGACTGACATCCCGATCATGACTGTTTCCTGATAGTTTTAATCTTTTGATCCCCAGACTTATATGTTCTTTTAGTAGTAAAAATAATAAAGACTAGTTTTAATGTACTGCCGGTGAGGATGCATAAACACGCTAAGATTGCATAGGAATGACACACATAGAAACGTCATCCTGTATCCCTTCTCTATGTTGAGAAGGGGTAATACAGGGTGTCCCACGAATTTTTGGGCACGTCGGATTATGTCGGCTGATACTACTTGTGATATTGCGGATAGTGTTTGTGATATTTTCCTTAAGTTCATCCAGGGATGTGGATTGTTAGCGGACATTTTCTGTTTTGAATTTCCCAACACATAAAAATTGCATGAGGACAAGTCTGAGGAACGTGGTGGCCATAACCCCCTGCTCACAGTTTGCTCCTACATCAACAGTTCATGAATCCGTGCCAGTGAGGTGTGGCATGTTGTCCCATCTTGTTGGAAAGAACAGGACATTTTTGTTTCTGCAGCATCACTGCTGTAGAGCTGCAAGCAGTATCGGCCAACATAATCCAATGTGCCCAAAGATGCATAGACCGGAACAGGGACCAATTTCAGCATCTTTTGTGACTTGTGGGTAATTACAAAAATAACAATCCACTTGCTCATTCATCTTGTCATACTATCGATGGAGGTGGGCTGCTTTTTCGTGGGCCACCCTGTATATAAGATAGGGGTAAACGTGGAGCCCAACAGTCATTATTTGCTGCACCTTATGTCTGAATGAAAATGCATTTCTGGTATTTTACAGTAGAAACCCATACTCTTCAAAAAGTCTCCCAAGGTGTCCAGACCTAATTTATTTATTTATTTTATGCACTTACCGCATTTTTCGCCCTATAAGACGCACCTAGGTTTTTGGGGAGGAAAATAAGAAAAAAAATATTTTTAACCAAAAGGTGTGCTTTTGGTAGGTTTGGAACTAATGGTGGTCTGTGGATGGCACTATTACGGGGGATCTGTGAAGGACACTGTTATGGGGGGATCTGAAGATGACGCACTGTTATGGGGGTATCTGTGGATGACGCACTGTTATGGGGGGATCTGTGGATGACACACTGTTATGGGGGATCTGTGGATGATGCACTGTTATGGGGGGATCTGTGATGGACACTGTTATGGGGGGATCTGTGGCTGACACTGTTACGGGGGGATCTGTGGCTGGCACTGTTACAGGGGGGATCTGTGGCTGGCACTGTTACAGGGGGGATCTGTGGCTGGCACTGTTACAGGGGGGATCTGTGGCTGGCACAGTTACAGGGGGGATCTGTGGATGGCACTGTTACAGGGGGGATCTGTGGATGGCACTGTTACAGGGGGGATCTGTGGATGGTACTGTTACAGGGGGATCTGTGGGTGGCACTGTTACAGGGGGGATCTGTGGGTGGCACTGTTATATATGTGCCATCCACAGACCCCCCACCCAATAACAGTTCCAACCACAGACCCCCCAGCGGATAACAGTGCCATCCACAGACCCCCCAAACCCCTTAACAGTGCCATCCACAGATGTTCCCCATAAAACTGTCATCCACAGATCCCCCGCCGCTCCAGTGCTGTAGTATACAAATATAAAATGTCTCATTCAATTAAAAGTGATTACACATGCCCCCTCACTCCTAATATTACCGTACATCCTAACAGCGTCTGTACAACGCAGGCAGGCAGGACAGGCGGCGGGCGGGCGCGTCACTCACTCACGTCACTTGCCTGCTTCATTCATAAAGTAGGCGGCGCAGGCACGTGATATCAGGGAGTTACGCTGCCGCCCGCCCGGCCTGCCTGTCTGCATTCTACAGAAGCGATTAGGATGTACGGTAAAATTAGGAGGGGGGGGGGGGGCATGTGTAATCACTTTTAATTGAATGAGACATTTTATATTTGCATAGTGCAACACTGGAGCGGCGGGGCCGGACTACAGTGACTGCACCGCCACGCCGCAATTGCTGGCCCCCAGCTCCTCCTCCCAGTCCCTCCCTTCTCTCGCATACATCGCAGCCAGCGATGTAAAAATTTCAGCATTCGCCCCACAAGATGCAGGAGCATTTTCACCCCATTTTGGGGGGAGGGGAGTGCGTCTTATGGGGCAAAAAATACGGTATATAGCGCTGCTATATACCGCAGCTCTTTACAGACATTAGCATCCAACTGTCCTTAATGGGGCTCACAATCTAAGTTCCCTATCAGTATGTCTTTGGAGTGTAAGAGGAAACTGGAGTACCTGGAGGAAACCCACACAAGCACAGGGAGAACATACAATCTCCATGCAGATGTTGTTATTGGTCAGATTCAAACCTAGGACCCCAGCACTGCAAGGCACCAGTGCCAACCAGTGAGCCACCGTGCTGCCCACTCATGGCGTAGCCTTAATAAAAATAAATGATGCCATCTATCTCTATGAACGTATCTAAGCTTCTAGAGGGAAAACTGATTAATTCCTTAACATATGGAAGCTCAAAAACTCTCAGAAGAATCTTGTCACCCACACTTTTAAAAACATGAGGTTCTTAGCACACAATTTGATGACATTGTGTGAGCCCATCTGCCACGTCAAGGCGACCTCATTCAGATAGGTCCCTACACTAAGACTCTTTTTTTATTTATAACATGATTTACACTGATTTGCACTATTAATTTGAAAAGCCAAACTGATAAGCAGTATATTGGTGTTTCTCTATAACAACTGACTACTGTATATAAAATAATGTAAGAGCACACTGCAAGTGATAACACCAGTTACACTCAATATATCCTGTTATATGTATAACGTGTTAGTGTAGGGACCCACCTAAACAAGGAGGGATTAAGCACTGCAAAAGGGCTAACAAAACAGATGTGAATTTAATATATGAAATAGAATTCAACCCATGTAATGTTATAACAATATTAAGTGCAACTGGCACACCATGCAATGGTATAGTCAGTCACTGCAGAGGAAAAGCTTTTTTGTTTTTGGTGCATTATGTGGCGGAGGCCAAGCTTTGATTTTTCTAAAATGTAAAATTTAGAACAGAACTTTTCTCCTATTCCTGTGTAACATTTCATGGATATTACGCAGGAAGTGATATCATACACTATATACACTACATTTAACCTATATACAGACACTATATAAATTACACTGATCCTATATACACACTGCATACATTTACATACACTATATAGACTACACTTACCCTGTGTATGCACAGTATATATATACTAGATTACACTTACCTGATATACATACTATATAGATTACACTTACCGTAAATATACACTAGACTATTCTTACTCTATATATACATTACATAGCGTACATTTACCCTAAATATACACTATATACATTATACTTGCCTTATACATACACTAAATACTGTACACAAACCTTATACACACAATATTTACAACACTTACCCTATACTTACCACTATATACACGATATATACACTATATACTCTACACATACTCATTATACAGACTAAGCATAAAAATTACACCTATATACACACTACAGAGACTACACTATACATATATTATATACACTACATTAATCTTATATGCTGACACTATATAGATTACTTATCCTATATACACACTATATACACTACACTTACCTTTTTTACAGACAATAAATAGATTACACTTATCCTAAAAGCACACTATATAGATTACACCTATCCTATGTAAACACTATGTAGACTACACTTACCTTACACATAAACTGTATACACTACACTTACCCTATACTTACCACTATATACACGATATATACACTATATACTCTATACATACTCATTACACAGACTAAGCATAAAAATTACACCTATATACACACTACAGAGACTACACTATACATATACTATATACACTACATTAATCTTATATGCTGACACTTTATAGATTGCTTATCCTATATACACGCTATATACACTACACTTACCTTTTTTACAGACATTAAATAGATTACACTTATCCTAAAAGCACACTATATAGATTACACCTATCCTATGTAAACACTATGTAAACTATACTTACCTTACACATAAACTGTATACACTACACTTACCCTATACAGACACTATATACACTATACATGCACTTAATATACTAAACTTACCCTATATACAGGCACTTTATAGATTGCTTATCCTATATACACGCTATATACACGCTATATACACTACACTTACCTTTTTTACAGACATTAAATAGATTACACTTATCCTAAAAGCACACTATATAGATTACACCTATCCTATGTAAACACTATGTAGACTACACTTACCTTACACATAAACTGTATGCACTACACTTACCCTATACACACACTATATACACTATACATACACTTAATATACTACACTTACCCTATATAGAGGCACTTTATAGATTAATTATCCTATATACACACACACACACACACTATATACACTACACATGTCATACATACTATACTGTATGTAACACTATAATGACTACACATGTCATATACATACACTATATACACTAAACTTACCCCATATACAGAAACTATATAAATTACACTTATCCTATACATACAATATATACATTACACTTACCCCAAATAATAAATATATATATATATATATACACACACTACACATACCCTATATACAGATAATATATAAATTAAACAACACTTACCCTGTGCAAACACTATATACACTATACATTTACTATATAATCTACACTTACTTAATATACAGACTAGTTATAAAGATTACACTTATCATTTATACAAAACATAAATACTACATTTATGCTACAGTATATACATACTACATAGACTACACTATGCAGATATACTATATACAATACACTTAACCTATACATAAACTATATACACTACATTTATCCTATATGCAGACACTATATAAATTGCTTACCCCTATATACACACTATATATACTACACTTACCTTATATACAGACATTACATAGATTACACTTATCCTATAAGCACACTATATAGATTATACCTATGTACACACAATGTAGACTACACTTACCCTACACATACACTATATACACTACACTTACCCTATATAACACTATATACACTATGCATACACTAAATATACTACACTTACCATATATACAGACACTATATAGATTAATTATCATATATACACATTATATGCATTACACTTACCGTATGCTCACATCATATTAACTACACATATCATATACATACACTATATACACTACACTTACCGCATATACAGACACTATAAAAATGACACTTATCCTATACATACACATACACTATATAGAATACACTTACCATGTGTATGCACAGTGTATATATATATATATATAACATTACACTTACCTGATATATATACTATATAGATTACACTTACAGTAAATATACACTAGACAATTATTAGTCTATATATATTTACATTACATAGAGTACATGTACCCTAAATGTACACTATATACATTATACTTTCCTTATACATACACTATATACTGTACACATACCCTATACACACAATATTGACAGCACTTACCCTATACAAGCACTACATACACTATATATACACTATACTGTATACATACTCAATATACAGACTAACTATAAAGATTACACTTATATGCACACTACATAGACTATACTATACATATGCTATATACAGTACATTAATCCTATATTCTGACACTATATAGATTGCTTATCCTATATACACGCTATATACACTGCACTTACCTTTTTTACAGACATTAAATAGATTACACTTATCCTATAAGCACACTATATAGATTACACCTATCCTATGTAAACACTATGTAGACTACACTTACCTTACACATAAACTGTATACACTACACTTACCCTATACACACAATATATACACTATACAAACACTATATATATACTACTTTATAGATGAATTATCCTATATACATACTATATACACTACACTTACCATATGTAACGCTATAATGACTACACATGTCATATACATACACTATATACACTAAACTTACCCCATATACAGAAACTATATAAATTTCACATATCCTATACATACAATATATACATTGCACTTACCCCACATATAATATATATATATATATATATATATATATATATACTACACATACCCTATATACAGTAATATATAAATTAAACAACACTTACCCTGTACAAACTATATACACTATACATTTACTATATACTCTACACATACCTAATATACTGACTAGTTATAAAGATTACATTTATCATATCTACAAAACATAAATACTACATTTATGCTATATACATACTACATAGACTACACTATGCAGATATACTATATACAATACACTTACCCTATACATAAACTATATACACTATGTTTATCCTATATGCAGGCACTATATAAATTGTTTATCCTATATAAACACTATATATACTACAATCACCTTATATACAGACATTAAATAGATTACGCTTATCCTATAAGCACACTATATAGATTATACCGATCCTATGTACACACTATGTAGAGTACACTTACCTTACACATTCACTATATACACTACACTTATCCTAAACACACACTATATACACTATACATCCTTTATATATACTACACTTACCCTATATACAGGCAATATATAGATTAACCTCTTAAGGACACATGACGTACCGGTACGTCATGATGTCCTGGTACTTAAGGACACATGACGTACCGGTACGTCATGAATGGTTCCGATCACTGCCGCTCGGCCGGCGGTGATCGGAACCCGGTGCCTGCTCAAATCATCGAGCAGGCACCTGGGGCAAATGCGTAGGGGGGTCCTGTGACCCCCCCATGTCGGCGATCGCAGAAAACCGCAGGTCAATTCAGACCTGCGGTTTTCTGCGTTTCCGGGATATTTGGGTCTCTGAAGACCCGATAACCCGGAACAGGATGGTGATGGTGGTGTGATTTCACTCCACCAATCACCATCCAGCGATCCTGAGTGGTGATGGTGACATCACCACTCAGGATCGCTTTCTGATTGGTCTGTGGGCGGTCCGGCGGCAAATTCAAAAGAGGCAGGCGCTCCTCTCCTCCTCCTTTTGTGTTCCGGAGCCGGAGGAGAGAGGAGCTGCCTGCACGTGTCTCTGCCAGCACCCCAGGACCCGATCTGTGCCCCCAGGACCCGATCTGTGCCCCAGCACCCCCCATCAGGTACATAGGGACAGCACAGGGAAAGTTTGGTTTAGGCAGGGAAAAAAAAGGGAAAGTTAGTTTGTGAACTTTTATTGCATCACCCTAGTTAGGGTGTCTGGGGCCCACAGCACAGCTGTGTGACCCTAGACCCCCCAGGGGTGCTGCTCCTTCCCCCCCCCCACTCCCTGCCCCCCCCCCACCTTTTTTGGGGTGCATTTTTTTCTTATTTTTTTTCTTTTTTGGTGTACGCTGACTGTGGCCGGCACTTAGTGTCCGGCCGCTGTTAGCGCATCGCACACCTCACCGCTGATCAACTTCGGACGGTTGATCAGCGGTTTTGAATTTTTTTTCCACATTTTTTGGCCTTTTTTTAGTTAGTTGTTTTTTTTTTTTTTCTGTTAGTTTTAGGGTTAAGTCCGCGAACACCCGTGCCCCCACACACACGCACACAAAATAAAGAGTTACACACACGCACATATACACGCAGACACACACTCCCCTATGGCCCGCCGGACGTTCTCGGCCGAGGAGGCATACGCCCAGCTTGCCTCTGACTCCGAGAGTCCCAGTGAGGATGAGGATGACCCCACATTCCTGTTGTCATCCGCGTCCTCCTCATCATCTAGCGATGATGATGAGCCCCCAAGGCGGCGGAGACGCCGCCAGGCGGAGCAAGGGGACCGCCATGTTAGGGACCCTGTGGCCCAGCCTGGTACGAGCAGCTCTGGGGCTCGTACTGGTTTCCCGGCCCACCAGTTAAATCCACCGGAGCCCCCTGCTGGTGAACTTGTCTGGTGTAGCCCAGAGCGATACGAGCCTGTGATTCCTGATTTTGTAGGCCAATCAGGAATCCAGATTTCCACAGTGGGCTACACTGAATATGACTTTTTTTGTCATTTTTTCAGTAACCCACTGGTAAATCTGATGGTAGAGCAGACGAATCTGTACGCCCAACAGTTCGTCGCTCAACACCCGGGCTCCTTTTTGGCCAGGCCCGGTGGCTGGACGCCGGTCAGTGCAGCCGAAATGAGGACATTTTGGGGCCTCGTGCTGCATATGGGCCTGGTCAAGAAACCCAGTGTCAGGCTGTACTGGAGTGGGGACGTCCTATACCAGACCCCACTTTACAGTACAGCCATGACACGCTCCCGGTTTGAGGCCATCCGGAAATGTCTGCATTATTCCGATAATGCAGCATGTCCACCCCGAGGTGATCCTGCCCATGACCGTCTGTATAAGATACGGCCGGTCATCGATCACTTTGGGGCCAAATTCATGGAGGCCTATGTACCTGGAAGGGAGGTCGCAGTTGATGAGTCTCTCATTGCGTTCAAGGGGAGACTCATTTTCCGCCAGTATGTGCCCTCCAAGCGGGCGAGGTATGGCGTAAAGCTATACAAAATTTGTGAGAGTACCTCAGGGTACACTTACAAATTTCGTATATACGAGGGGCGAGATTCCCGGATTCAACCACCAGAATGTCCCCCCACTCTGGGTGTTACCGGGAAACTTGTGTGGGACCTTATGTACCCACTGCTGGATAAGGGTTACCACCTGTACGTGGATAACTTTTATACCAGTATCCCCTTGTTCCAGTCCCTTGCCGCCAGATCCACGTTCGCTTGTGGGACCGTGCGGAAAAATCAACGCGGCCTCCCTGCCCTCCCCCTCCAGGTACCTATCCCCAGGGGTGAGACCCGTGCCCTTACCACTGGAAACCTGTTGCTGGTCAGGTATAAGGACAAGAGGGATGTCCTTGTACTGTCCACAATTCATGGTAACGGCATCACCCCTGTCCCTGTGCGAGGTACCGCGGCAACGGTCCTCAAGCCCGATTGTATCGTCGCCTACAATCGGTATATGGGAGGAGTTGATCTCTCGGATCAAGTCCTCAAGCCATATAACGCCATGCGCAAAACCCGGACATGGTACAAAAAAGTTGCGGTCTACTTGGTGCAGGTTGCCATGTACAACTCTTTTGTACTATCCCGAAGCGCTGGCAGCACAGGGACATTCCTGCAGTTCTATGAGGCAGTCCTCATGGCCCTGATCTTTTCGGACCGGGAAAGAGCAGGCCGGAGTACCTCGGGAACTGTAGGTGCCCGGATCGTCCCTGGCCAACACTTTCCAGGTGTGGTCCCCCATACTGGAAAGAAGGGACGAACCCAAAAAAGGTGCAGAGTGTGTCACAGGAGGGGGATACGGAAGGACACCACTACTCAATGTGACACGTGCCCCGATCATCCGGGCCTCTGCATTATTGGTTGCTTCAGGGAGTATCACACTTCCATGGAGTACTAAATTTATATCCCAATTTAGCACTGACATCGTAAAAAAAAACTGGTTCTCAGACTTGAGACACCCAAAAAAATGAAAATAATTTATTAAAAGTAGACATGTTAGGTATTGCCGCGTCGGTAATAATCTCCTCTATAAAAATACCCCATGACCTAACCCCCCAGATTAACACGGTCAAGAAAAAAAAAAAAAAAAGGTGCAAAAAAAGATTTTTTTTTGTCACCTTACATAACAAAAAGTTTAATAGCAAGCGATCATAAAGTCTTATAGCCCCCAAAATAGTGCCAATAAAACCGTCCGCTCGTCCCGCAAAAAATGAGCCCCCACATAAGATAATCAGATAAAAAAAAAAAAAAAAATGACACCTAGACTTTAGAGATACAAAAAATTTTTTTTTGTATCAATAAGGATAATATAGTCTAAAACCTAAATAAATGTAAAAAAAGTAGACTTATTAGGTATCGCCGCGTTCGTAAGAATCTCCTCGATAAAAATACCCCATGATCCAACCCCCCAGATTAACACGGTCAAAAAAAAAAAAAAAAAAGTGCAAAAAACGATTATTTTTTGTCACCAAACATAACAAAAAATTAAATAGCAAGCGATAAAAAAGTCATATAGCCCCCAAAATAGTGCCAATAAAACCGTCCGCTCGTCCTGCAAAAAATGAGCCCCCACATAAGATAATCGGATAAAAAATAAATAAAAAAATGACACCTAGACTTTAGAGATCCAAAAATTTTCTTTTTGTATCAAAAAGGATAATATAGTCAAAAACCTAAATAATTGTAAAAAAAAAGTAGACTTATTAGGTATCGCCGCGTCCGTAAGAATCTCCTCTATAAAAATATCCCATGACCTAACCCCCCAGATTAACACGGTTAAAAAAAATAAAAAAAACGGTGCCAAAAACGCAATTTTTGGCACTTTTCCATTTCAATCCGTTTTTTCCGGTAACAAAACGAGGGTTAACAACCAAACAAAAGTTAAAATTTATTACCCTGATACTGCAGTTTACAGAAATGCCACATTTGTGGTCGTAAACTGCTATATCAGTAAAAGGGAGGCCGCAAAAGGAAAGGACCGACATGGTTTCTGGAAGGCCGATTTTGATGGCCTTTTTTATTGACACCATGTCCCTTTTGAAGACCCCCTGATGCCCCCCTAGAGTAAAAACTCCCTAAAAGTGACCCCATCTAAGAAACTACACCCCTCAAGGTATTCAAAACTGATTATACAAACTTTATTAACCCTTTAGGTGTTTCTCAACAGTTAATGGCAAATGGAGATGAAATTTCAGAATTTCAATTTTTGGTAACCTTGCCTCACAAAAATGTAATATAGAGCAACCAAAAATCATATGTACCCTAAAAATAGTCCCCCAAAAAATGCCACCTTATCCCCTAGTTTCCAAAATGGGGTCACTTTTAGGGAGTTTCTACTCCAGGGGGGCATCAGGGGGGTTGAAACAGGACACGGTGTAAATAAACCGGTCCATAAAAATCAGCCCTCCAAAAACCAAACGGCGCACCTTTCACTCTACGCCCCGCTGTGTGGCCGTACAGTAGTTTACGGCCACATATTGGGTGTTTCTGTAAACGGCAGAGTCAGGGCAATAAAGATACAGTCTTGTTTGGCTGTTAACCCTTGCTTTGTTAGTGGAAAAAATGGGTTAAAATGGAAAATTTGGCAAAAAAATGAAATTTTCAAATTTCATCCCCATTTGCCAATAACTCTTGTGCAACACCTAAAGGGTTAACGACGTATGTAAAATCAGTTTTGAATACCTTGAGGGGTGTACTTTCTTAGATGGGGTCACTTTTAGGGAGTTTCTACTCCAGGGGGGCATCAGGGGGGTTGAAACAGGACACGGTGTAAATAAACCGGTCCATAAAAATCAGCCCTCCAAAAACCAAACGGCGCACCTTTCACTCTACGCCCCGCTGTGTGGCCGTACAGTAGTTTACGGCCACATATTGGGTGTTTCTGTAAACGGCAGAGTCAGGGCAATAAAGATACAGTCTTGTTTGGCTGTTAACCCTTGCTTTGTTAGTGGAAAAAATGGGTTAAAATGGAAAATTAGACAAAAAAATGAAATTCTCAAATTTCATCCCCATTTGCCAATAACTCTTGTGCAACACCTAAAGGGTTAATGACGTATGTAAAATCAGTTTTGAATACCTTGAGGGGTGTACTTTCTTAGATGGGGTCACTTTTAGGGAGTTTCTACTCCAGGGGGGCATCAGGGGGGTTGAAACAGGACACGGTGTAAATAAACCGGTCCATAAAAATCAGCCCTCCAAAAACCAAACGGCGCACCTTTCACTCTACGCCCCGCTGTGTGGCCGTACAGTAGTTTACGGCCACATATTGGGTGTTTCTGTAAACGGCAGAGTCAGGGCAATAAAGATACAGTCTTGTTTGGCTGTTAACCCTTGCTTTGTTAGTGGAAAAAATGGGTTAAAATGGAAAATTAGACAAAAAAATGAAATTCTCAAATTTCATCCCCATTTGCCAATAACTCTTGTGCAACACCTAAAGGGTTAACGACGTATGTAAAATCAGTTTTGAATACCTTGAGGGGTGTAGTTTCTTAGATGGGGTCACTTTTAGGGAGTTTCTACTCTAGGGGTGCATCAGGGGGCTTCAAATGGGACATGGTGTAAATAAACCGGTCCATAAAAATCAGCCCTCCAAAAACCAAACGGCGCACCTTTCACTCTACGCCCCGCTGTGTGGCCGTACAGTAGTTTACGGCCACATATTGGGTGTTTCTGTAAACGGCAGAGTCAGGGCAATAAAGATACAGTCTTGTTTGGCTGTTAACCCTTGCTTTGTTAGTGGAAAAAATGGGTTAAAATGGAAATTTAGACAAAAAAATGAAATTCTCAAATTTCATCCCCATTTGCCAATAACTCTTGTGCAACACCTAAAGGGTTAACGACGTATGTAAAATCAGTTTTGAATACCTTGAGGGGTGTAGTTTCTTAGATGGGGTCACTTTTAGGGAGTTTCTACTCTAGGGGTGCATCAGGGGGCTTCAAATGGGACATGGTGTAAATAAACCAGTCCATAAAAATCAGCCCTCCAAAAACCAAACGGCGCGCCTTTCACTCTACGCCCCGCTGTGTGGCCGTACAGTAGTTTACGGCCACATATTGGGCGTTTCTGTAAACGGCAGAGTCAGGGCAATAAAGATACAGTCTTGTTTGGCTGTTAACCCTTGCTTTGTTAGTGGAAAAAATGGGTTAAAATGGAAAATTAGACAAAAAAATGAAATTCACAAATTTCATCCCCATTTGCCAATAACTCTTGTGCAACACCTAAAGGGTTAACGACGTATGTAAAATCAGTTTTGAATACCTTGAGGGGTGTAGTTTCTTAGATGGGGTCATTTTTGGGTGGTTTCTATTATGTAAGCCTCGCAAAGTGACTTCAGACCTGAACTGGTCCCTAAAAATTTAGTTTTTGTAAATTTCTGAAAAATTTCAAGATTTGCTTCTAAACTTCTAAGCCTTATAACATCCCCAAAAAATAAAATATCATTCCCAAAACAATTCACACATGAAGTAGACATATGGGGAATGTAAAGTCATCACAATTTTTGGGGGTATTACTATGTATTACAGAAGTAGAGAAACTGAAACTTTGAAATTTGCTAAATTTTTCCAAATTTTTGTTAAATTAGGTATTTTTTGGTGCAAAAAAAAATAATTTTTGGACTTCATTTTACCAGTGTCATGAAGTACAATATGTGACGAAAAAACAATCTCAGAACGGCCTGGATAAGTCAAAGCGTTTTAAAGTTATCAGCACTTAAAGGGACTCTGGTCAGATTTGCAAAAAATGGCCTGGTCCTAAGGTGTAAAAAGGCTGTGTCCTTAAGGGGTTAATTATCCTATATATACACACTAAATGCACTACACTTACCGTATATACACACTGCATTGATGAGACATATCATATGCATACACTATATACACTAAACTTACCCAATATACAGAATCTATATAAATTACACTTATTCTATACATACAATATATACATTACACTAACTTTACATATATAACATATATACACTACACTTACCCGATATACAGAAACTATGTAGAATAACTATCATATATGCACACTATATGCACTACACTTAACGTATGTACACACTATATAGACTTCATATACATACAATATATATATTACACTTAGCCAATATACAGGCACTGTATAAATTACACAACACTTAGCCTATAAAAACACTATATATACTATACATACAGTATATACACATACCCAATATACAGACTAACTATAAAGATTACACTTATCTTATATATAAAACTCAAAGACTACAGTTATCCTATATATACACTACATACACTATATACATGCTATATACAGTACACTTACCCTATATATAAACTATATACACTACATTTATTCTATATGCATACACTATATAGATTGCTTATTCTATATAAACGCTAAATATACTACACTTACCTTATATGCAGACATTAAATATATTACACTTATCCTATAAGCACACTATATAGATTACACCTATCCTATGAACACAGTATGTAGACTACACTTACATTACAAATACACTCTATTCACTACACTTACCCTGTGTACACACTATATTAACTACACATACCCTATACATACACTATATACACTAGCCTTATCCAGTATACAGACACATTATAGATTACACCAATCCTATATACACACTTCATAGACTACACTTACCCTACACATACACTAAAATCATTGCACTTACCGTAGAATAGAATACATACTGTGTAGATTACTTTTACCATAGGTATATACATACTATATAGACTACACTTACCCTATATACATACTATATACACTATAATTACCACATATTCACACTCTATAGAGTATACTTAACCTATATATACAAACTATATAAGCAATACTTTTCTTATAAGCAGAATGCATAGCCTACACTTAGCCTATACATCCACTATATAGACTATATTTACCCTATGCATCCACTATATAGACTACACTTACCTTATATATAGACAATATAGATTACACTTACTGTATGTACAAGCCGGAAAATATGGTGCGGTGCGGAACAGAGGCACAGATTGGAATCCCATGAAAGCACTACAGAGTGCTTCCGTTGGTTATCTGTCCGTGCCTCTACACAGCAAAAAAAATAGTGCATGCGGACGGCAACAGAGGCAAGGCCGGCACACGTGAGCCCTAAGTCACTTGACAGTGACATTACTTACGGCAGCAGCTATTTTCCAATATTGAGGACAGGTTGAGGACATATTGCAATAAAAACAGAGTAAACAAAGCTGTGGCAGGGACGTGGACTGTGACTCGGTGACTCGGCACTTGTGCACATCGATCTGCTGCCACCTCTCAAACAGTACAGATCCAGAATGTGCATGCTCCAATGATGCAAGACTACACCTGGAAGTGAAGGCACCGAACCTGGCGCCTTCACTTCAGGGTGGACTGACGGGTCTCGGTGCATGTGCAGTCGGAATCTGCTCAGGAAGCAGAAGATCAGGTCCACAAGAACTGAGTCACAGCACAGGCACGAAAATCCTGGGCTAGGCAAGATGTCAGGCCCTGTCAATCAGAGAGGAGATGAACATTTCAAAAGCGGAGCTCCAAGGCTTCTGGCCATCCCCTTCTGCTCGAAAGAGCGAACTTGCATAATAATAAAAAACTGATATTTAAGGAATGCTGCTATATACAAAGATACTAAGGTATCATTTTAATGGCATGATCAACCGTACCAGGCAACATGCCTTGTTTAATAGGGTTGATCATGCTGACAGACGCTCTTTAAGAATATACTATACACTGAGAATATATGTAATGCCTGTTGATGTTTTCTCCTGTGGTCCGTGAGAAGGTTCTCTGTGAAGACTGCGGAGACTGAAGATTGTGTCTGAATTAAAAAGAAAACATGACATAAATATTGCAGCAGTTGTTGGACTCTTTAACACATACTGTCTATCAGGATGGACCCCGTGTCTCAATCTTGTATCAAACAACGAGTGACCCCGATTTCCACTGTAACTTGTCACACCTCACCTTTCATTTGCTAAGTGAACTGGAAAACTGCAACTTCTAATACTCATTTCCAACATTCTGTCATTTTCAGTGATTTTGTTGATGTCGTCACATAAAAAATGTACATGTAGTCTCAGCCCAATGGAGATTCTTAAAGGGTTGCAAAAGAAGTATAAAAAGTATTCCCAAATCGTGCACCGAGACCCTAATTAGTAAATTTATTAAGATATCTCTGCAACAGCAATTTGGGCAATTTGGGCAATAAAAGAATCAAGCATATTTTTATTTTTTATTCACATAGCCGTATCAGGGCTTGTCTTTTGCAGTACAAGATGTACTTTCTAATGGCACCATTTATAGTTGCATGCAATGTGAAGCGGAAACAAATTTCAAATGGGGTGGAATTATAAAAAAATAAACAATTCTGCAACATTTATATTAGTTTTTTTTAACACCGTTTCCTATGCATTAAAACTGACCTATTATTTTTATTCTTGGTCATTACAATTACATTAGTCCCAGGTGCCTGCAGTTTAAAACAGAAGGCACCTGGCGGATATCGCGCCCGCTCTGCTCATGCGGTTTTTGTTGCAGAAGCGCACAGAAATCTGTACAGAAATTTGTGCTGATTTTCTGCACCTTACCCTACACCTGTGTACAGGCACCCTAAGGCTTGGAGGGGAGAATGCAAATTAACTCATACCAGCCCAACCAATTATCTGAATAAAAAATTACCCTTTTTGGGAGGGTTTTTCCGATATTTATATGACTGTGCCTGTAGTAATAGAGCAAGATTTGCATTTAAGGGTTCAATCCAAAAAAGCTGGTTTCACAAGCTAAGGCCTCATGCACACGACTGTGCCGTTTTTTTGCGGTCCTCAAACCGCGTGTTGCCTTCCGCAATTTGCGGAACGGGCACCGGCTATATAAATGCCTATAACAACGGTCGTGTGCATGAGGCCTAAAGCCGCAATGCATATGAAGAACCTCACTTACAGGCAACTACATGAGATGAGTTTAAAGACGCCAAGAATTTTCACATTTTAAGGCTTCATTCACACAGTCAGTGTTTGGTCAGTGATTTCCATCAGTGATTGTGAGCCAAAACCAGGAGTGCATCCTACACAGACATAAGGTAGAAGGGAAAGATCTGAACCTGTTCTGTGTTTTGGACCCGCACTTGATTTTGGCTCAAAATCACTGATGGAAATCACTGACCAAACACTGACTGCGCCAATAAGGCCCTAATGCAATCATCTGCAGTGTCTTCCATTCTTTATACTTCACCTTTCTTTAGGTAACTTCACCACAAGTGTTGTAGACCTGACCAAAAGTCCTATTTTCCCTAGACACATAATAAACCGTTCAAATTTAGGGAAAACGCTAAACATCTTTTCCTGTTTTATTGTATTTATTGTAGCTTACTAAAAACACACCAGTTTTATACAGAGATATCCCGCACCTGAATATAACAGTTAGCTATATCTCAGTATCTTACCCCAGAAATCCCACAGTGAGCAGAGGGCGTAAAAGCAGCTCCTCCGGGTGTCTCCGAAATTCATCACTAACCATAAAATCTGTTTTATCTCCCAAGGAGCCAACTGATGATATTTAGATTCAAACCGACCAATAGCTGTCTGTTTACTGCAGTTGCCATGGTGATGTCAACATCAGAGTTAAAGGGGACATTACCTTCCTGATCACTTTTTCTTTTCAAATACTAATCTTGATGAATTCCTGCACTTATATCAAGTGTGAATAAAATCCAAATAATCTTTACATTTTATTCCATGGAGAGGAAGAAATTAAAGGGGGTTTGGCACCTATTTGTGCTGCCTTATCTCAGGGCAGTATATAAAGGTGACAGAAATCCAGATTTTTTTTTTAAGTAGTGGCAATCTCCAACGGGATCTTAGTGCTGGAGTGCCTGTTAGGCCAGGTTCACATCACAGTTTAGCTTTCCGTTCTTCTGTATTTTAAGCATCCGTTATGCTCAGTTATGCACATGTTGCATCCTTTTTAGCCATTTCCGTCTGGGATCCATTATTTTAGAGGGAAAAAATTCCTACATAAAGTTTTTTTTTGCAGTCTAAAATAACGGATCGTAGACAGAAATGGCTAAAACGAAGGCAACATGTGCATAACAGATGCTTAAAGTACATGTGAACTCAGCCTTAGGCCTCATGCACACGGCCGTTGTGCGGTCGTTCCGTGCATTGGGGACTGCAATTTGCGGTCCCTAATGCACGGGCAATGTCCGTGCGGCGGCCATGACGAATCGAAACCTATTCAACTTCAATTCCTTTGCTGTCTGGATAAATTTTTCCATCACATTATACACAGCTTTTTCCCATGGTTACGAGCATCCTGTAAACCATCAGTGGTGGCCCTGCTTGCACACTATAGGAGAAAGCACCAGCCTATGTGAGTTTCCACAGTCCTGGTCACCAGAGAGGATTACAGGGTGGTCATAACCATGGTAACGAGCAGTGTATATGTAACACCCCAGAGTGGCATTACCACTTCTTCACCCCGCTACTATCTCTAATGTGCTAATATCATGTCATCTTGTGTATTTATTTCAGGTCCACTACACTGTGCATTTCTAATGTTTGCAACTGTTGTGTTTAAATGTAATTTGCCTGGTTTACCAGCAGGTGGCAGCAAATACGGCAGAGCTATAGTTAGGTAGAATAGAGCTTTCCATTCCATTCTAAACCCCCTCGGTGGAGGAGTGGGCCAGTCCCACTTCCTGCATGAAGGGTGGGGATTAGTGAGAGTCAGTTCCAGCTTACTCCCTACCAAGGGAGGGTGTGCTGGGCACGTCTCTCCTGAACATGCCCAAGCCAAGCCATCCAGCGCACCCTCAGCTCTGCTGGACATGGAGGCCAAAGATTGAAGCCTCAGGAGCCAGGAGGAGTATTTCCTTGCCAAACATAGAGTCAGACTACTAAGTGTTGTGCAGCATAAAGAAGAAGCAAAGTTATACAGCCAGCCTGATAGTACAGCAGAGCCAGAGAGCAACAAATGTAGAAGTGATGAGTTTGCCTGCCAGAGTCTTAATGCTAAAGCCTGCTGGGACCAAGGCAAAGTTGGAACTGCATCTCAAGATCTAGACTCAAGTTATTCTTTTATCCCTCAACTATTCCCCCTATTTGTTTGCTTCTGAGCCAACGCCTTTGGTCCAGCCATATCCAGGTAGGAGCACCGTGACACTCACACCTCATATAAAGGGACATTTTAGGCCACCCTATACCACTCAGCCGTTCCTACACCTGGGACGCTACATAGAGGGCCCAGTGGCGCGGCCGCCCATTGCATATATTGTGATACTCACCTCATCCACTTGTACACAAAGAGACAGTAACTCCTCTTTTGATTGAAGAGGATCTGTCGCGCTGGGAGCGTGCGATGACGTCATCACGCTGAGTGCCGGTCCTTTGGCAGATCCTTTTCATTCAATAGAGGAGCAAGAGTATGAGGTGAGTATATATATTTTTTTCTTCTTTTTTTTGCTGAAATGAAACATTACAGCAGGGAGCCGCTATGGGAGACATTATTACTGCAGGGGTCACTATGGCGAACATTATGGGACACCATGGGGAACATTAGTACTGCTAATGGCCACTATGGGAGACATTATTACTGCCAGGGGGCACTATGGGGGATATTATTACTGCTGGGGGCCACTATGGGGGACATTATTACTGCTGGGGGGTATTATGTACACTGAGGGCACTGCAGGGGTTGGGATCTTTGTTTTAAAAAAAAAGCCATTTTTAACAGCCGTGAATAACAGATGCAAAACGGACATTAAAAAACGGACAGACAGACTAAATGGATGCACAAATGGTTGGAAAATGGCCACGAAAAACTGACAGTGTGCCTCATTTACACATCCGTGCTTAAATCTGTGAAAAGGAGGTCAGTGATGCCTCCATGAAGATATCTGTGAAGGATCCATGTGTGGTCCGTGTGTGCGTATTTTGCTGTCCGTGTGTCATCCGTGTTTCACTGACACTGCACAGCTGAAAAATTATTTTCAAAGCATCTCTTCCTAATAATCCCTGAAACCCTGTTGGATCCGTGTTGCATTTGTGGTTTTCACGGATACATAGACTATAATGGGCATGATGGATCCGTGAACACGGACAAAGTAGAGCATCTATCCGTGCTGAAAACACAGACCCACGGACCGCGCTAAAACTCTGATGTGTGAATACACACATTAAAATGAATGAGGACGTGAGCTGTCCGTGGAGAACATGTACAGCGCACATGCGTGGAACACAGGTGTGAATGAGGCTTTATAGAGCTTAGAGCGTTTAGGATTGTACGGTAACAGAATTCAGACATGTCGGTTCAGCATGTTCGGGATCAGCTCCCTGAAAAGATTGCACTGAAAGGCTCAATAGCCTTGTGTCATTTCCACTAATTAGTAGCTCCAGTAGATGCATTTCTCCAGTGTGGAAATGGGGCTGCTTTTTCCTTTGTAACTAAAATGTATTTCACACCTCCACTAGGTGGCAGCAATGTACTGGTTACCTTTTCATATGACTGCTGATATTGCCAGATATTCAGACAGAAAACACAACACAGGTTTGAATGCAGCCTTACCATAACTTGTTAACCCCTTCTCTCCCTGTGACATTTTACACCATGGGAACTATGTAGTTCCAGCCAATTGACATAATAGCAGTTGTTCCTGTGTGGTCGCTGTGGGAGGCCAGTTTTGACTGAAAACCAGGCTCCAGGCCTGGCTGTTTAATGCCTTGGATGCTGCAAACAATAGCAACCGTAGCATCTAAGGAGTTTAAGAGACGAAAGGGGCTTCCTATGTCAGCGCGTTGCAACAAAATTGTGTGGTGCCACTGGGTTGCTATAGGAGTAGGAGGCCTAACAAAGGCCTCCAGGTCAGCCATGTGCAGAAGTGTAATAGCACCTATGGCAGAGTCTAATAGTATACTTTTTTCTTTGTATTTCCCGGGCTGACCACGGTCATCTTAAAGGGGTTGTCTCACTTCAGCAAATAGCATTTATTATGTAGAGGAAGTTAGTACAAACCACTTACTAATTTATTGTCATTATCCATATTGCTTCGTTTGGCTGGACTAATTTTTCCACATTTCACATTATCCATGGAAACTAGCAGTGTATAATGTAATGGAAAAATGAATCTAGCCAGCAAAGGAGGTAATATGGTGAATCACACTACATTAGTAAGTGCCTTGTATTTACTTTCTCTACATAAGAAATGCCACTTGCTGAAGTGAGACAACCCCTTTAAGCCTAATTCACATGTCAGCATACCGCTCAACTTTTTGGACTTGATCTGGCTGGCTAGGCGGGCGTCCCCTTCCTCCCTCTACAGATGGTGAAGCTCCAGGTCTCCAGACACATCAAGCATGGCTCTGCAAATGGCCGTTTGTCCTTCTGTTATGGAACCTTCATCTGTGGGTTTTTTATGTCATAGACCTATGCATCTATGACATCAGCAGCACAGTTGCCATAGTTACTACAGGGGCTTATTATTGATACCTACCTCATGCACTTTAACTGTGAAGTCAGCCACAGTGGTCCCTCTGGAGACTCTGCAATATACTTGTCACTAGAAAGGCCCCTAATCACTATGGCATTTAAAAGCTGCCCTAACAATAGTAAGTTAGGGAGTGTAATGACAGATTTGAGGTGTATTATGCACACCCATGCCCTCAAGTCCATTTGCTACATCTGAATTTACACAGATTCCAGTGGACTTTTCTTTTGGTGCCAATAAGTAGCGATCTACCAAACTATCACATTAACAAGATTTTAGTATAACCAGTTTCTTATACATTGTCTTTGAAATGACCAATACCTCATCTAAAAAAAATCAGCATGGAAGCTTCCACAAAGAGTACACATTCAAAACGAATAGGAATCAGGATTTTTACAGAGAAGAATTAAGGGGGTCATTTATCAAACTGGTGTAAAGTAGAACTGGCTTAGTTGCCCATAGCAACCAATCAGATTCCTCATTTCATTTTCCAAAGGAGCTGTCCAAAATAAAAGATAGAATCTGACTGGTTTCATTTCTGCTACAGATTTCCACTTTATATTTCACCGTTTCAAATGCGTAGGGTTAGATCTTTGGTAAATCCTCATCGAAATCCACTGTGGAATGTCAGCAAAATCTGCAGTAAAATTTCCAAAATTTCCAAGCAGGGGACCCTGTAACACACAGCCAGGAAAGGGGGAAGTGGCCGACGTTGGGCTGCTCTCTCCTTTCACTTTAGTGGGGCTTAAGAAAATAGCCAAGTAGGCGAGCTCCGCTCTTTTCGTATGTGACTATTTTTGATATGGATATGCCGTTAATGGGCAGATATTTTACCCCGCAGGTTTTGTTTATCAATCTGAAACAGTTGGTTTCCAACCACATATTTACTATGCTTTTCTTTGCTTCTATAGGAACTCGACTTTATGGATTCAATACACAGCAGTCATAGCATCACCAAAATGTATGATGCAGCGACCAAGCAGGTTCAATCACCAACCACACAGAGACGGTTACAACAGTCTTCCTATCTGCCTGGCATGCCGGTGGACGCCAGGCTGATAGTTAAGGCAAGAAGCTTTCAGGATACAAGCCCTAGACCAGCGTCCCAGATGGAGAAACCAAGAGTCAACAGAATCTGCTGAATCTGGGAGGCTGTGTGGTGATAGGAACATCTATTTTTTGATCCAATTCAATTATGCTAATACCAGATGTTGGGTCAACTGGGCCATTGTGGTATTGTTTAATAAGATGAGCACCAATCTTCACACAAGCAAATCACTTAATCCCATGGAAATGTATGGAGGTCTAGAGATAAAGTCTCTATTCACAGCATTAGGTGGACAGGCTGTAGGTCTACATAGGAATATGAGTAAATATACATATTAGGGCTCATGTACACGGTCGCAAGTGTTTTATTGTCTGTAAATGGCGGATACGCTAAAAGCCGGATCCCAGCCAAAAGCATGCCACCATTTATTTTTTAACTTCTGTAGAAATTTCCAATCCTTGTCCACAAAACAGACAAGAATAGGACAAGTTCTACCATTCTACAGGTATTGGAGTGACTGTAAACACATTTGTGTGATCCTCTGAGGTGGAATCAGGTAGACACTGACCCTGTTTTATCCTTAAAGGGGTTATCCCATGACTAATGTAAAAAATTCTAATCAGACATCATATAGTACATGACAACCTCTGCAGTACAAGATGTACTTTCTAATGGCGCCATTTATAGTTGCATGCAATGTGAATGGGAAGCGGAAACAAATTTCAAATGGGGTGGAATTATAAAAAAATAAACAATTCTGCAACATTTATATTAGTTTTTTTTAACACCGTTTCCTTTGCATTAAAACTGACCTATTATTTTTATTCTTGGTCATTATGATTACATTAGTTCCAGGTGCCTGCAGTTTAAAACAGAAGGCACCTGGCGGATATTGCTCCCGCTCTGCTCATGCGGTTTTTGTTGCAGAAGCGCACAGAAATCCGTACAGAAATTTGTGCTGATTTTCTGCACCTTACCAAATGCAAATTAACTCATACCAGCCCAACCAACTATCTGAATAAAAAATTACCCTTTTTGGGAGGGTTTTTCCGATATTTATATGACTGTGCCTGTACTAATAGAGCAAGATTTGCATTTAAGCGTTCAATCCAAAAAAGCTGGTTTCACAAGCTAAGGCCTCATGCACACGACCGTGCCGTTTTTTGCGGTCCTCAAACCGCAGATCCGCAAAAAACGGAAGCCGCCCGTGTTGCCTTCCGCAATTAACGGAACGGGCGCCGGCAATATAAATGCCTATAACAACGGTCGTGTGCATGAGGCCTAAAGCCGCAATGCATATGAAGAACCTCACTTACAGGCAACTACATGAGATGAGTTTAAAGACGCCAAGAATTTTCACATTTTAAGGCTTCATTCACACAGTCAGTGTTTGGTCAGTGATTTCCATCAGTGATTGTGAGCCAAAACCAGGAGTGCATCCTACACAGACATAAGGTAGAAGGGAAAGATCTGCACCTGTTCTGTGTTTTGGACCCGCACTTGATTTTGGCTCAAAATCACTGATGGAAATCACTGACCAAACACTGACTGCGCCAATAAGGCCCTAATGCAATCATCTGCAGTGTCTTCCATTCTTTATACTTCACCTTTCTTTAGGTAACTTCACCACAAGTGTTGTAGACCTGACCAAAAGTCCTATTTTCCCTAGACACATAATAAACCGTTCAAATTTAGGGAAAACGCTAAACATCTTACCCTGTTTTATTGTATTTATTGTAGCTTACTAAAAACACACCAGTTTTATACGGAGATATCCCGCACCTGAATATAACAGTTAGATATATCTCAGTATCTTACCCCAGAAATCCCACAGTGAGCAGAGGGCGTAAAAGCAGCTCCTCCGGGTGTCTCCGAAATTCATCACTAACCATAAAATCAGTTTCATCTCCCAAGGAGCCAACTGAAGATTTTTAGATTCAAGCTGACCAATAGCTGTCTGTTTACTGCAGTTGCCATGGTGATGTCAACATCAGAGTTAAAGGGGACATTACCTTCTGATCACTTTTTCTTTTCAAATACTAATTTTGATGAATTCCTGCACTTATGTCAAGTGTGAATGAAATCCAAATAATCTTTACATTTTATGCCATGGAGAAGAAGAAATTAAAGGGGGTTTGTCACCTATTTGTGCTGCCTTATCTCAGGGCAGTATATAAAGGTGACAGAAATCCAGATTTTTTGTTTTTAAGTAGTGGCAATCTCCAACGGGATCTTAGTGCTGGAGTGCCTGTTAGGCCAGGTTCACATCACCGTTTAGCTTTCCGTTCTTCTGTATTTTAAGCATCCGTTATGCTCAGTTATGCACATGTTGCATCCTTTTTAGCCATTTCCGTCTGGGATCCATTATTTCAGAGGGAAAAAATTCCTACATAAAGTTTTTTTTTGCAGTCTAAAATAACGGATCGTAGACAGAAATGGCTAAAACGAAGGCAACATGTGCATAACAGATGCTTAAAGTACATGTGAACTCAGCCTTAGGCCTCATGCACACGGCCGTTGTGCGGTCGTTCCGTGCATTGGGGACTGCAATTTGCAGTCCCTAATGCACGGGCAATGTCCGTGCGGCGGCCATGATGAATCGAGACCTATTCAACTTCAATTCCTTTGCTGTCTGGATTAATTTTTCCATCACATTATACACAGCTTTTTCCCATGGTTACGAGCATCCTGTAAACCATCAGTGGTGGCCCTGCTTGCACACTATAGGAGAAAGCACCAGCCTATGTGAGTTTCCACAGTCCTGGTCACCAGAGAGGATTACAGGGTGGTCATAACCATGGTAACGAGCAGTGTATATGTAACACCCCAGAGTGGCATTACCACTTCTTCACCCCGCTACTATCTCTAATGTGCTAATATCATGTCATCTTGTGTATTTATTTCAGGTCCACTACACTGTGCATTTCTAATGTTTGCAACTGTTGTGTTTAAATGTAATTTGCCTGGTTTACCAACAGGTGGCAGCAAATACGGCAGAGCTATAGTTAGGTAGAATAGAGCTTTCCATTCCATTCTAAACCCCCTCGGTGGAGGAGTGGGCCAGTCCCACTTCCTGTATGAAGGGTGGGGATTAGTGAGAGTCAGTTCCAGCTTACTCCCTACCAAGGGAGGGTGTGCTGGGCACGTCTCTCCTGAACATGCCCAAGCCAAGCCATCCAGCGCACCCTCAGCTCTGCTGGACATGGAGGCCAAAGCTTGAAGCCTCAGGAGCCAGGAGGAGTATTTCCTTGCCAAACATAGAGTCAGACTACTAAGTGTTGTGCAGCATAAAGAAGAAGCAAAGTTATACAGCCAGCCTGATAGTACATCATAGCCAGAGAGCAACAAATGTAGCAGTGATGAGTTTGCCTGCCAGAGTCTTAATGCTAAAGCCTGCTGGGACCAAGGCAAAGTTGGAACTGCATCTCAAGATCTGGACTCAAGTTATTCTTTTATCCCTCAACTATTCCCCCTATTTGTTTGCTTCTGAGCCAACGCCTTTGGTCCAGCCGTATCCAGGTAGGAGCACCGTGACACTCACACCTCATATAAAGGGACATTTTAGGCCACCCTATACCACTCGGCCGTTCCTACACCTGGGACGCTACATAGAGGGCCCAGTGGCGCGGCCGCCCATTGCATATATTGTAATACTCACCTCATCCACTTGTACACAAAGAGACAGTAACTCCTTTTTTGATTGAAGAGGATCTGTCGCGCTGGGAGCGTGCGATGACGTCATCACGCTGAGTGCCGGTCCTTCGGCAGATCCTTTTCATTCAATAGAGGAGCAAGAGGATGAGGTGAGTATATATATATTTTTTTCTTCTTTTTTTTGCTGAAATGAAACATTACAGCAGGGAGCCACTATGGGAGACATTATTACTGCAGGGGTCACTATGGCGAACATTATGGGCCACCATGGGGAACATTAGTACTGCTAATGGCCACTATGGGAGACATTATTACTGCCGGGGGGCACTATGGGGGATATTATTACTGCTGGGGGCCACTATGGGGGACATTATTACTGCTGGGGGGTATTATGTACACTGAGGGCACTGCAGGGGTTGGGATCTTTGTTTAAAAAAAAAAAGCCATTTTTAACAGCCGTGAATAACAGATGCAAAACGGGCATTAAAAACGGACAGAGAGACGAAAAATGGATGCACAAATGGTTGGAAAATGGCCACAAAAAACTGACAGTGTGCCTCATTTACACATCCGTGCTTAAATCTGTGAAAAGGAGGTCAGTGATGCCTCCATGAAGATATCTGTGAAGGATCCATGTGTGGTCCGTGTGTGCGTATTTTGCTGTCCGTGTGTCATCCGTGTTTCACTGACACTGCACAGCTGAAATTTTTTTTTCAAAGCATCTCTTCCTAATGATCCCTGAAACACTGATGGATCCGTGTTGCATTCGTGGTTTTCACGGATACATAGACTATAATGGGCATGATGGATCCGTGAACACGGACAAAGTAGAGCATCTATCCGTGCTGAAAACAAAGACCCACTGACCGTGCTAAAACTCTGATGTGTGAATACACACATTAAAATGAATGAGGACGTGAGCTGTCCGTGGAGAACATGTACAGCGCACATACGTGGAACACTGAGGTGTGAATGAGGCTTTATAGAGCTTAGAGCGTTTAGGATTGTACGGTAACAGAATTCAGACATGTCGGTTCAGCATGTTAGGGATCAGCTCCCTGAAAAGATTGCACTGAAAGGCTCAATAGCCTTCTGTCATTTCCACTAATTAGTAGCTCCAGTAGATGCATTTCTCCAGTGTGGACATGGGGCCGTTTTTGTCTTTGCAACTAAAATGTATTTCACACCTCCAATAGGTGGCAGCAATGTACTGGTTACCTTTTCATATGACAGAAAACACAACACAGGTGTGAATGCAGCCTTACCATAACTTGTTAACCCCTTCTCACCCTGTTACATTTTAATACATTATGGGATCTATGTAGTTCCAGCCAATTATCATAATAGCAGAAGTTGTTCCTGTGTGGTCGCTGTGGGAGGCCAGTTTTGACTTAAAACCAGGCTCCAGGCCTGGCTGTTTAATGCCTTGGATGCTGCAAACAATAGCAACCGTAGCATCTAAGGAGTTTAAGAGACGAAAGGGGCTTCCTATGTCAGCACGTTGCAACAAAATTGTGTGGTGCCACTGGGTTGCTATAAGAGTAGGAGGCCTAACAAAGGCCTCCAGGTCAGCCATGTGCAGAAGTGTAATAGCACCTATGGCAGAGTCTAATAGTATACTTTTTTCTTTGTATTTCCCGGCCTGACCACGGTCATCTTAAAGGGGTTGTCTCACTTCAGCAAATAGCATTTATTATGTAGAGGAAGTTAGTACAAACCACTTACTAATTTATTGTCATTATCCATATTGCTTCGTTTGGCTGGACTCATTTTTCCACATTTCACATTATACACTGCTCTTTTCCATGGTTATGACCACCCTGAAATCCATCAGTGGTGGCCGTGCTTGCACACTATAGGAAAAAGTGCTGACCTACATATTTGGGGGTTGGTACCGTAAAACCTAACATAGGCTAGTGCTTTTTCCTATAGTGTGCGAGCACGACCACCACCACTGATGGATTGTAGGGTGGTCGTAACCATGGAAACTAGCAGTGTATAATGTAATGGAGAAATGAATCTAGCCAGCAAAGGAGGTAATATGGTGAATCACACTACATTAGTAAGTGCCTTGTGTTTACTTTCTCTACATAAGAAATGTCACTTGCTGAAGTGAGACAACCCCTTTAAGCCTAATTCACATGTCCGCATACCTCTCAACTTTTTGGACTTGATCTGGCTGGCTAGGCGGGCGTCCCCTTCCTCCCTCTACAGATGGTGAAGCTCCAGGTCTCCAGACACATCAAGCATGGCTCTGCAAATGGCCGTTTGTCCTTCTGTTATGGAACCTTCATCTGTGGGTTCTTTATGTCATAGACCTATGCATCTATGACATCAGCAGCACAGTTTCCATAGTTACTACAGGGGCTTATTATTGATACCTACCTCATGCACTTTAACTGTGAAGTCAGCCACAGTGGTCCCAAGTATTAACCCTTTCTTGACTGACTGGAGACTCTGCAATATACTTGTCACTAGAAAGGCCCCTAATCACTATGGCATTTAAAAGCTGCCCTAACAATAGTAAGTTAGGGAGTGTAATGACAGATTTGAGGTGTAATATGCACACCCATGCCCTCAAGTCCATTTGCTACATCTGAATTTACACAGATTCCAGTGGACTTTTCTTTTGGTGCCAATAAGTAGCGTTCTACCAAACTATACTATCACATTAACAAGATTTTAGTATAAACAGTTTCTTATACATTGTAAAATCTGCAGTAAAATTTCCAAAATTTCCAAGCAGGGGACCCTGTCACACACAGCCAGGAAAGGGGGAAGTGGCCAACATTGGGCTGCTCTCTCCTTTCACTTTAGTGGGGCTTAAGAAAATAGCCAAGTAGGCGAGCTCTGCTCTTTTCGGATGTGACATTTTTGATATGGATATGCCGTTAATGGGCAGATATTTTACCCCGCAGGTTTTGTCTATCAATCTGAAACAGTTGGTTTCCAACCACATATTTACTATGCTTTTCTTTACTTCTATAGGAACTCGACTTTATGGATTCAATACACAGCAGTCATAGCATCACCAAAATGTATGATGCAGCGACCAAGCAGGTTCAATCACCAACCACACAGAGACGGTTACAACAGTCTTCCTATCTGTGTGGCATGCCGGTGGACGCCAGGCTGATAGTTAAGGCAAGAAGCTTTCAGGATACAAGCCCCAGACCAGCGTCCCAGATGGAGAAACCAAGAGTCAACAGAATCAGCTGAATCTGGGAGGCTGTGTGGTGATAGGAACATCTATTTTTTGATCCAATTCAATTATGCTAATACCAGATGCTGGGTCAACTGGGCCATGGTGCCATATGAGCGATTACTTAAATGGAATAACTAAACTCTAAATCCTATCCTGACTAAAATAAAACACAAAACCAAAGTTGTGGTAGAAAATTGCCCGTGGTCCTTTATTAAGGGTTACATAAATATAATACTGCTGATAATAATAACCATAAATAATTAAATAACCACTAAATAAATACTCATTAAAAAAATCATTAAGTCCACAATTGTCCCCCCAGCAAAGCTGGGTGACTAACCCCCCCTTCAATACCGGACCACGACTTCTCTTTTTTTTTTTTTTTATAATAATGGGAGGGCGGGCAGGACGACGTCCTCTTCTTCCAGGCTCCGCGGCGGACAAGCTCCGGACCTGATGCGACCCTCCTTAAATATTCAATTTTCCCACCCCAGAATCTTATTCTCCAATCAGGAACTGGCAGAAAACAGGTACCTCAGCAACAGGTAGGCAGCCAGGTATGAATTTAAAATCATCAAACAGATTTACCTCAGAAACTGAAAAAGAACACACATTAACATACAGAAAAGAGCGGGAAAAAAGGAAGGAAAATGGGAATAAAATCAAATACTACCCATTATGCTCAATGCCACCATGGTGGGCATTCAGTATAACTTCTGTGCCCACTATCATGGTGCCATATGAGCAATTACTTAAATGGAATAACTAAACTCTAAATCCTATCCTGACTAAAATAAAACACAAAACCAAAGTTGTGGTAGAAAATTGGCTGTGGTCCTTTATTAAGGGTTACATAAATATAATACTGCTGATAATAATAACCATAAATAATTAAATAACCAATAAATAAGTACTCATTCAAAAATTTATTAAGTCCACAATTGTCCCCCCAGCAAAGCTGGGTGACTAACCCACCAGACATGAGGGAATTATCCCACATGTCCCCCCCTAAAAACCACGGCCTTATCAATCATATCCTGCAAACCTGAGTTAAAAATATCCAGACCTACAGTACAGACCAAAAGTTTGGACACACCTTCTCATTCAAAGAGTTTTCTTTATTTTCATGACTATGAAAATTGTAGATTCACACTGAAGGCATCAAAACTATGAATTAACACATGTGGAATTATATACATAACAAACAAGTGTGAAACAACTGAAAATATGTCATATTCTAGGTTCTTCAAAGTAGCCCCCTTTTGCTTTGATTACTGCTTTGCACACTCTTGGCATTCTCTTGATGAGCTTCAAGAGGTAGTCCCCTGAAATAGTTTTCACTTCACAGGTATGCCCTGTCAGGTTTATTAAGTGGGATTTCTTGCCTTATAAATGGGGTTGGGACCATCAGTTGCGTTGAGGAGAATTCAGGTGGATACACAGCTGATAGTCCTACTGAATAGACTGTTAGAATTTGTATTATGGCAAGAAAAAAGCAGCTATGCAAAGAAAAACGAGTGGCCATCATTACTTTAAGAAATGAAGGTCAGTCAGTCAGCCGAAAAATTGGGAAAACTTTGAAAGTAAGGGCTATTTGACCATGAAGGAGAGTGATGGGGTGCTGCGCCAGATGACCTGGCCTCCACAGTCACCGGACCTGAACCCAATCGAGATGGTTTGGGGTGAGCTGGACCGCAGAGTGAAGGCAAAAGGACCAACAAGTGATAAGCATCTCTGGGAACTCCTTGAAGACCATTTCAGGGGACTACCTCTTGAAGCTCATCAAGAGAATGCCAAGAGTGTGCAAGGCAGTAATCAAAGCAAAAGGTGGCTACTTTGAAGAACCTAGAATATGACATATTTTCAGTTGTTTCACACTTGTTTGTTATGTATATAATTCCACATGTGTTAATTCATAGTTTTGATGACTTCATAGTCATGAAAATAAAGAAAACTCTTTGAATGAGAAGGTGTGTCCAAACTTTTGGTCTGTACTGTATATCTGACAAATGGACCAAATCATTCCGATAAAGACCCGCAATGAATCCTTCTAGCTCAGTGTGTCTTATTGACCATCCATTTAATTTAGGAAGGAATTTCTCTAAGCTTCTATTAATTCTCTTCCTAATTTTTTCCATAAAACCAAATTTTCCAAATTAATCTTGGTATAATTTCGGAGAAAATTAAAGTTACTTCTGGGAGTATTGATTTAATATAAACAAGGTCTGATTTCATATGTTGAAGCAATTCCAACGTTTTAATTTTCCTCAAGTCATTACCCCCAGCAAGAATTATTAAAACATCTGGATGTGATAATGACCTTAACTCACCTTTCAGGATCGAAATGATCTGATACCATTTCAAACCTCTGAAACCCAACCAAAAAACAGAAACAAAGAAAGAACCAAAACCAAAACACGAAAGAATGGCCCAGAATCCATACGACCATTTGCTCTGGACCTGAAAAAGATTAAATAGAATTAGAGAACCAAATTAGGTCTAACATACAACTTAAATCTGTTAGATTCCCAGCGACCAATTTTCTTAATTATTGCCTCATTTAATCCTAGGCTAGCAGCAACTGTTGCCGCACCAATTCGAAAAGAATGAGACTAATAATTTTCTTTAGATAAGTTCTATAACACCAA
Source organism: Bufo bufo (assembly GCF_905171765.1). Classification (NCBI taxonomy): domain Eukaryota; kingdom Metazoa; phylum Chordata; class Amphibia; order Anura; family Bufonidae; genus Bufo; species Bufo bufo. The sequence goes on from NC_053390.1 coordinate 576,372,939, forward strand.
ACACTTTTTCAGAATTGCATTAAATTGATAGGTTGCCAACAATGAACCATCTTCGTGAATTAAAAATGAACCTTCTCTCTGAGGCCTAACATCAAAAAATTCACTAACCGTCTTAACTGGGCACAATGGTGATTCAGTTAACATTGCTAACTTGATCCATGCCCCTTTTGCAAGCTGATCCGTTTTTGATTTTTTAATAAAAATTCCCACTGAATTACTATACAATTTAACGTCACTGACTTCCAGTGGTGACAATGACCTTCTATTGGCCGCGGCTAACTCTCCTATCCGAAGTGCCCCAAAAAATGTTACCACAAAAGCTACTTTAAAAAGAATTGCCTCAAATTTTGAGTATGTACACTTATCCAATACTGATACCAGAGAACCAAGCAACTCAAACGTGATTGGTCGTCTAGCGTCTACCCTCTTCAACGACCTCCTAACCCCTTTCAAAAATGGTCTCACTACAAATTGGTTTGAAAATGACTGACAACCAGCTAACTTATAAAAGAAAGACACACCTGAGACAGTCGAGTGAAGAACTGAATAACCAAAACCTTAATCTAATAATGAACAAAGAAATTGAAAAAATACATCGAAATCAAACAAAAAACATGAAACATTCCTAACTATGCAAAATTGATACCATCTCCTCCAAGCCAATGAGTATCCTTTCCATGTACGAGGTGCTAATGACTTCTGAATGAACTTGTTGATTATATCCGGATAAGATTCCAAACCCGTTCCGGACATGGAATTCCAATTTTCTCTGCCTGCGGCACTAGATAAAAGAATCTTTCCCACTGTGCGCGGGAAAGCGAATCAGCTATCTCATTTTCTTTACTAGGAATATATTTAGCTTTTATCCAAACGTTCAATTCTAAACAACAATAAACTAAATAGCGTAATAATCTAACAACTACTTCTGAATGTGAAGATAAGCAATTAATTGCAAATAACACTCCTTTGTTATCAGAAAGAATTAATACTCTCCTATTCTTAAAAACCTTACCCCAAATCACTAAAGCAACCACTATAGGAAACAACTCTAATAACACTAAATTCTTATTTAAACCTAACTTAACCCACCACTCCGGACATGGTTCAGCAGACCACTGCCCATTCAAAAATGCACCATAACCCCATGACCCTGAAGCATCTGTAAATAAACCTATGGAGCCTGCTTCTTGAAACTCCTCTTGCCAAGCACAGCGCCCATTAAAATGAGTTAAAAATTCTTCCCACACTGCTAAATCATCCTTGAGAACTTTTGTGTAACATGCGCAACATGATTGTAACATGCGCATAAGGAGATTTCAACCCTTTCATTGCCATATATAACCTCCTAGAAAAAACACGACCAACCGGAATGACCCTTGACGCAAAAGCCAAAACACCTAATAAACTCTGCACTTCTCTCAACTGAGCTTTCTTCACAGAACCAATCCTCCTAATCAATAATATAGCCTTCTCCACCTTTTCCATAGGCAACCTGACCTCCATATTCACTGAATCAATTATAATACCTAAAAATTTAATCACTTGGCAAGGCCCTACTGATTTCTCTTGTGCCAATGGAACACCAAAATAATGACAAATCTGTGTAAAACCTTCCAATAATCGAGAGCAATCATTAAAAGCACCAACAAACAAAAAAATCATCTAAATAATGCTGGACATTAACAGAACCCAACTCCTTTATAACGACCTAATTCAAAAAAGAAAAAAATGATTCAAAATAAAAACACGACCAAGAAAACCCCATTGGCAAACATTTATCAAATTGACCGTTAAACTGGAAACCTAATGAATTAAAGCCTACCGGATCTACTGGTAACAGACTAAACGCAGCCTTAATGTCTGCCTTTGCCATAAAACACCCTTTCCCTACAGAACGTATTAAAGAAACCGCATCGTCAAAGGATGTATTAGCTACAGACGCTATCTCTTTATCCAAAGAATTATTCAAAGACTCTTTAGCTGGATATGATAAATGATGAATCAATCTAAATTCATTAGGATTCTTCTTTGGAACAATCCCCAAAGGAGAGACCCTAAAATCAGAAAAAGATGGAGAAAGAAAAGGACCAGCTACCCTACCTTCTTTCAACTCTTTAAAAATCTTAGACTCGACAATATCTAAATGCTTTCTAACTGATGGCAAATTATCATGTACTAAACAACCTTTACCTGTCAATTTCGGGACATAAAAACCATTAACAAAACCTCTAAGAATTAACTCCGCCTTCAGACGGTCTGGAAACAAATCTAACCATGGTAGCATTTTTTCCCAATTCACTGGCGTCTGAGCTTTTTGAAAAATCTCTATTGGATTGATTTTGTAAAATGGTTTGGTTTGATTTTTTAAAACACCGAAACATGGGGTGCGCACCTGAACAAAATGAACACTCATGCCGGTATCTACAATTGCTCAGCCATCTGCACGCTGACTCATTATATGCAAAACAAACACCTTTTTTTACTAACAGCACCAGACACCATTGAATTAATTGGCCTAGCTTGAAAACCACTTTTCTGTGGCAACATCAAGCCAAAGACCCACATATTTAGAACCCCAATTCATATTACTGTGTACCGCTAACTTCTGGCGAAAAGTTTCATCATATGTAAACCATGCGAAGCCACCAAAATTACGGTAAGCCTCTAAAATGGAATCCATATGCTGAAACAAACCAACACAACTTTGAGGATGTTTAGCACAAAATACTGAAGCATAGATAAAAAAGGCTTGCAGCCAATTATTAAAAGATCTTGGCGCAACCCTTTTCCTTTCCTCTTCTTTCTCAAAGGCTTTCTTCTCAATTTTAAAAGATTCTTTGGCAGAAGGAAGCAACGATAAAATATCAAAATACTCCCTTCTCCAAATTTTTTCTTTCACAGATTGAGATAAGTGAAACCCCAAAGGAGAGCCGTCACACGTCAACACCTCCTTTAAGCAAGTTTCACTTATACCATCCCCATTATCTAAAGCTAAAGTATTCAATGATTTATTAAAACTTATATTATCAGCTCCTGCATCAGCTGGTATATCCCTCCACACTGATGCAGGCTGATCTACTGAAACAGGCACACTAGCTGTAGCCCATTCAGAAAATAACTTGGCTAAGCTAAGCAACAACTTATTCTCATTAGTCCCTATGTTGGTAGGCAAAGACAGGCTCTGCCCACATCTCTCCTCACCAGTCTCCGGTCCAGGGTCCATGCAGGGAGCACTGGAGGCCAGCAGTGGCGCTTGACTCAAAACCCCAGGCTGCAATACTGCACATTTAGGGGAGGAGCGCACACTGCCACCATTCCTGCTTCTTGCTTCCGATGGCGAATAAGCCCTCCTCGGCCTCTTGATCCACTTGGACACCCGAGATTCAGCGCTATAGGAAGCGCCTCCTAAAGACCTCACTGACGCCGTCGCTTGTTCAGTGACGTAACTACGCAGCGCGACGTCACGTGATCCCGCCTCTTCCTCTTCAGCCGACAAGCCGTCAGCCAGACATCGCTGAAGCCACGCCTCCTCTCCTCTTGACTCGGCGCGGTGAATCAACTTCTTCATGAGATCTTCCATCTGACCGGTGAGTTCTTTACTGCTGCCTTCTAAATTCAGCCCTTTCGCAGAAGATCTTCCGCTCTACCGCCTTCGGCAGCCCGCAGCTCCGGAACTCAGCGCCGCTTTAATCTTCACAGCAGCGCTGACACTCCGCTCACACGCCGCTTCTTCACTGCCGCTGCTCCAGTTCTGCCGGCGAAGCACAAAAGCTCTTTTGTCCTCTTCTTCCAGGCTCCGCGGCGGACAAGCTCCGGACCTGATGCGACCCTCCTTAAATATTCAATTTTCCCGCCCCAGAATCTTATTCTCCAATCAGGAACTGGCAGAAAACAGGTACCTCAGCAACAGGTAGGCAACCAGGTACCAATCAAAACCATCAAACAGATTTACCTCCGAAACTGAAAAAGAACAGGGAACAGCGGGAAAAAAGGAAGGAAAATGGGAATGAAATCAAATACTACCCATTATGCTCAATGCCACCATGGTGGGCATTCAGTATAACTTCTGTGCTCACTATCATTGTGGTATTGTTTAATAAGATAAGCACCAATCTTCACACAAGCAAATCACTTAAACCCATGGAAATGTATGGAGGTCTAGAGATAAAGTCTCTACTCACAGCATGAGGTGGACAGGCTGTAGGAATAGGAGAGAAGGCGCATTGTATTACATTGTGCCTTGTACATACATGTGTGTCCGACATATAAAGTAGGGACCGCAGGATGCCCCCCTACCCTTCTTACAGCTCTCAGCCCACTGCTTGAAATCTAGCCCAGCCAGCCACAAAACCTTAAAGACCTACTGGCATCACACAGGTGCTCAGATTATATCTACTGGTTTCAAAAAGCCAGCATCTTGGTAGGAGGTCTTCTTCCCCAATGACTTGTATGTGTGAGATGAGGAACATCAGCTCTAAAATGACTTGACGTGTGACCCTGTAGCCACAGATCTGAGGGAGATTTGCAGCTGCCATCTTTATACACCCCTCAGTTACCAGACTACAGAGAGCTGCCCATACTCACCATGTACCTGTTCCAGTTACCACAGAATGAGGCAGCACTGATTTCCCATGCAGGTTCCTTAAAGAAGTTATCCTATGACTAAAGTAAAAAATTCTAATCAGAAATCATATAGTACATGCCAACCTCTTTCTAACAAAGCTAGAACCAGCCCTGTACCTCACATTGATCCAGAGATCTCCCCATTCAATGCTCTGCTAGATTGACATTAAGCTGGCCGCTCAAAGGGAGTGTCTTTTCTGCTGCAGCTAAGGGGACATGTCCATGCTCTCCCTATCCCAGCTCAGGGGGCAGTTAAAGGATGAAACTGAGCATGTGCGGCCATCTCAGTGAGCAGGTCAAAGAAATAAGAAAAAAAGCAAACAGCAGGTGGCGCTACACAGACACTTTTTATTGAATAACTCTGTGGCTATGCTAACTTTTTAATTACATATAAATACAAAAGTATTCAGACCCAGGTGCTGGTTTGAAAACTGTAGAATATTTTCTGTGGGACAACCCCTTTAAATGCTGTGGGGAGAAAAAATGTTTCCCTCTGTAATGGAGATCGCAAATTCGAATAATACATCTGGTATGTCACTGTCCATGTTGTGGGACTATTTGTGAGGTATTCCAGCTTCGCCTGCCTTTAAAGTGAATGGGGCCCGCCGCAAACATTTGATCGCGTTCGCGAACTGTCCCGGCCGATGTTCGTCCATCACTACACCTGGGACCCCCGCCGATCAGCTGTTTGAGAAGGCAGTAGTGCCACAGCGTTCTCTCAGCTTTCCCTAGGCCATGTGACATCACATTCATTGGTCACATGGCCTAAGCGCAGCTCTATACAATGTAAAACGCTCTGATTGGTCTGTTGCATTCTCAAACAGCTGATCAGCGAGGGTCCCGGATGTCAGACCACCACTGATCAGATATTGATGACCTATCCAGAGGATAGGACATCAGTATAAAACTCCCAGAAAACCACTTTAATGTGTGGAGGCTGACTCAAGAAGGAAGATGTTGAGCCAGACTGGAATTATCAGATATACAACTACATTAGGCATATTAATCCTAACATCTCCTTTTAGAGATGGATTGCACAAGGTATTAAATCATTAGTTGATATACAGTATGTACTAATTTAGTTATATACCTTTAAAAGGGTATTGCGGTAGGAAAAAGTTATCAGATCAGGTTGGTGGGGGTACTACCGGTGGGACCCCCACCAATCACAAGAACAGGGCCCTGTACCCCCGGCCAGCCCCCTGCTGCTCCTCTGAAATGACCTGCGTGGCTGGTCGCACAAGCGCACGGCCGCTCCATTCATTTCTGTGGGTGTTCTGGAGATAGCCAAGCACTGTACTCGCCTATCTCCGGAACTTCCATAGAAATGGATAGAGCAGGAAAACGTTCACCTACCGGTATACCCCTTTGAGAAGTTTTAGCCAAAGGCAGGGGCATAGCTAGAAATGCATGGGCCCCATAGCAAAAAAAAATTATGGGCCCCCCCCATAACAGTGTCCCTGACAGTGACTGACCCCCAACAGGGGGTGGAGGCCGACAACTATTGTAAGACGGACCCCGCGTTCCTTATGTAAGTGAGCTTAAAGGGAACCTGTCACCAAAAAATCACTTATTAAGCTGTTAATAGTACCTTATAGTGCTGCATAGTAGTTTCCTAATGCACTTTTTCTTCATTTAGCCTCCTTGAGAAATCGATGTTTTATTCAGCCGCTGCCCCGTGCTTCAAGTCAGGTTTGAAGTCAAGGGGGCAGCGGCCTAGGCGTCTCCAATCCTGCTCTCCCCGCCTCCCGCCGCCTTTATTGACACGCCGGATCTCAGTGCCGGGACCGCGCTCCCAGCCCGCATGCGCAGTAAAGGGCTGCTGTATCCTGTAGCGCGATCCCGGCTCCGGCTCGTACACTCAGCCGGCTTCAGTTTCGCTACTGCGCATGCGCCTGCCAGCCTTACATACTAGCGCAGTTACAGAAGATGCTGGGCGCATGCACAGTAGCGAAACTGAAGCCGGCTGAGTGTACGAGCCGGAGCCGGGATCGCGCTACAGGCTACATCAGCCCTTTACTGCGCATGCGGCTGGGAGCGCGGTCCCGGCACTGAGATCCGGCGTGTCAATAAAGGCGGCGGGGAGAGCAGGATTGGAGACGCCTAGGCCGCTGCCCCCTTGACTTCAAACCTGACTTGAAGCAGGGGGCAGCGACTGAATAAAACATTGATTTCTCAAGGAGGCTAGATGCGGCTAAATGAAGAAAAAGTGCATTAGGAAACTACTATGCAGCACTATAAGGTACTACATATTAGTACATACTTTGCACAAGTTTATTATTTACAACTTAAAGGGAACCTGTCACCAAAAAAATCGCTTATTAAGCTGTTAATAGTATTTTTTGGTGACAGGTTCCCTTTAAGTTGTAAATAATAAACTTGTGCAAAGTATGTACTAGTATGTATACTACTATCTAATAATCCTTATCTATCACTTGACACTTCACTAACTTACTGGGGACAGTCAGGACTCCTCTCCACGCCAGACTTTTTCTTTTTACTGTGGCAGACTGCTGGCAGTGCACAAAAGATCAGAATCCATTCACTTCTGTATTGATGACACATCCTGAAGATCAATTAGGCACACTGTGCGCGGGGGGGCGGGCAGGCAGGCTCCCGCTCTTTACATTCAAAATAGGCAGCCGGCGGCAGCGTAACGTGACGTCACTTCACTCCGTCACGCCGCACGTGCATGGCTGGCAGTGCAGGAGGCGGAGCACAGGGGTGTGATTAGGCTGTGCCCAGGCACACCTCGTGCGCACGCCTATGGGTACGCCCCTGTTCCGGCCCCCTCCACCACCTACCTCATCTTCTGCCCCGGGCCCGCCTGCTCCAGTCCTGAGTCCTGACTTGACGTGGCTTCCCCCCAGCCAGGCCTGAGCCGCGGACCGCCCACGCCCCACCCACTACACTGGGCGGGCGGTCGGGCCTGGCTGCCAGTGCCTGTGTGTGTGTTAATAAAAAAAAAAAAAAAAAAATGAATGCAATCCGGACGGGCCCCCAGTGGCGTAGAGCCCCATAGCCACTGCTATGGTTGCTATGGCGATCCCTACGCCACTGGCCAAAGGCCTCTGATTTGTTAGCATATCTTCAGATAAAGGGCTTGTTCACACAAACGTGCCGTGTTTTGCGGTCCTCAAATTGCGGATCCGCAAAACACGGATGGTCCTTTATAGAAATGCCTATTCTTGTCAGCAAAACGGACAAGAATAGGACATGACATATAATTTTTGCAGGTCTACGGAACGGAGCAACAGATGCGGACAGCACACGGAGTGTCTTGGCGCTAACATCGACCTGTAAGGCTGAGTTTATACTTGAGTTATTTGGTAAGTTTTGGCCCCCGTAACTGCCCAAATAAGTGAAGTGTGCAATGATTCTAAGAGCGACGCCTGTCATCTGCATGTCATACGAACTCCCAGTATTATTTTACTACCAAAGCAGACTCCATATCCGTGTACCTGCAAGGCACAGTGTTCTACACCACTATAAAGGCTCTCTGCAGCCAGGAAATAGCAGTTTTTTTTACGTAATTCGCACATTTTTTCAAAAAAATTTGGCGAAACGGCGAATCGAATTTTTGAAAAAATCACTCATCTCTAGTTGCCAGGGGAGACTATTTTGTTGCTATTTTGTTGCTTTCCAGTCTTCTGGACTCACAAAGGAGTGTCTTCGACTCCTATACACTGGGCATTCCATGACTGGTTTCATGATCCTCCCATCAATTGGTCCAGCAATTTCATTAATTCCTCTTATTAAAAATGTGATATAGCAATATATATGTTAAATTATAAATATCAATGTTTCATACCCTGAAGCACAAAAACACTTTTATATTGATTCATCCAAAACAAAACTAAATAAAAAAATTCAAAAAAAGGAGGACAAAATTTTCTTTGGGCAAAAACACTTGACTCACTTCAGCAAATGGCATTTATCATGTAGAGAAATTTAATACAAGGCAATTACTAATGTATTGTTATTGTCCATATTGCCTCCTTTGCCGGCTGATTCATTTTTCAGTCACATTATACACTGCTCATTTCCATGGTTATGACCACCCTGTAATTCAGCAGCGGTGGTCGTGCTTACACAATATAGGAAAAGGCACTGGCCTATGTGCACTCCCACAGTCCTGGCCATCAGGTGGTGAGGTGACAGGTTCTCTTTAAGTTCTATATTAAGAAAAACGTAAGGCGTACAGCGGCTCACCCCTGTAGCGTATGGATAGGTGCTCACCCTCTGGTCCTACCCTCAGGACCCAAAAGAGAGAATGAAAAGATATGGAAATGAGGGGGCACTCTCAAAAGGGATCACTTGATATAATCAGATATTTATTATAATATTAAGAACAAACCCTTAAAAATCATTAAAACATACATAAAACAAATGTGCAAAACGTCACTGGTGATGCTCCTACCACCAACTCTGGATGTGAATAGGAGAATGCCAACAATATGTGACAATATGATGGCAAAATGAGTGTCCCAATAAGCGTTCTGTTCCACACAGGTGTAGGAATAGCACTAAAGCCAATGACGTAGAACAATAATGATACAATCACTGCCGGCCCTGTGGCACAGTCCTAGTGGAGCGATGATAGAGTTAATGTCCCTTTATCCGATATTCTGGACATACAGAGGTGTAGGACAAGTTCAGTACTCACAATCTCTTGTCGCTTGCGATGTTCCGGTCTTACCCTTCTGGCTGACTCTCCGCAGCGCTGATTTTCCAGGCGGCCGTACACTCACAGCGTCCCGCGTAGTGTACACGGCCAAGACGTGGCGTCCCACGTGACCTGGTAGTCTAGGGTGCCGGCTGGACACTGAGAGGACGTCACTGGTATGCGACTTGAGCTCCGGTACAATGCCGGAGACGAATCTCGTATGTCAGTATCTTTCAAGTGAAGAGCTTTCTTGTTCTTTTCCAGAATCCACGCTCACTCTGTCTTTGCCAGACGCGTTTCAGGGTCATACACCCCTTCCTCAGTGGCCAACTGAGTGAGTGGATTCTCACTCCTTATATATGGGTTAGCCCAGAAAAGTGGGATTGTGGGAAAGGCAAAAACCCATATATAAGGAGTGAGAATCCACTCACTCAGTTGGCCACTGAGGAAGGGGTGTATGACCCTGAAACGCGTCTGGCAAAGATAAATAGCAATAATGCACACAGTGATATCACTAGTAGGAGAATATACGCAAATAGGTCATTGCATAGGAATGACACACATTGAAAGGTCATCATGTATCCCTTCTCTATGTTGAGAAGGGGTAATACAGGGAGTGCCACGAATTTTTGGGCACGTCGGATTATGTCGGCTGATACTACTTGTAATGTTGCGGATAGTGTTTGTGATATTTTCCTTCAGTTCATCCAGGGATGTGGATTGTTAGCGGACATTTTCTGTTTTGAATTTCCCAACAGATAAAAATTGCATGAGGACAAGTCTAACGAACTTGGTGGCCATAACCGCTTGCTCAAAGTTTGCTCCTACATCAACAGTTCATAAATCCGTGCCAGTGAGGTGTGGCATGTTGTCCCATCTTGTTGGAAAGAGTAGGACATTTTTGTTTCTGCAGCATCACTGCTGTAGAGCTTCAAGCAGTATCGGCCAACATAATCTGATGTGCCCAAAGATGCATAAACCGGAACAGGGACTACTTTCAGCATCTTTTGTGACTTGTGGGTAATTAAAAAAATAACAATCCACTTGCTCATTCATCTTGTCATACTATCGCTGGAGGTGGGTTACTTTTTTGTGGGCCACCCTCTCTATAAGATAGGGGTAAACGTGGAACCCAACAGTCATTATTTGCTGCACCTTATGTCTGAATGAAAATGCATTTCTGGTATTTTACAGTAGAAACCCATACTCTTCAAAAAGTCTCCCAAGGTGTCCAGACCTGATTTATTTATTTATTTTATGCACTTATATAGCGCTGCTATATACCGCAGCTCTTTACAGACATTATCATCCAACTGTCCTTTATGGGGCTCACAATCTAAGTTCCCTATCAGTATGTCTTTGGAGTGTAGGAGGAAACTGGAGTACCTGGAGGAAACCCACACAAGCACAGGGAGAACATACAAACTCCATGCAGATGTTGTTATTGGTCAGATTCGAACCTAGGACCCCAGCACTGCAAGGCACCAGTGCCAACCAGTGAGCCACCATGCTGCCCACTCATGGCGTAGCCTTAATAAAAATAAATGATGCCATCTATCTCTATGAACGTATCTATGCTTCAAGAGGGACAACTGATTAATTCCTTAACATATGGAAGCTCAAAAACTCTCAGAAGAATCTTGTCACCCACACTTTTAAAAACATGAGGTTCTTAGCACACAATCTGATGACATTGTGTGAGCCCATCTGCCACGTCAAGGCGATCTCATTCAGATAGGTCCCTACACTAAGACTCTTTTTTTTTAAAATAACATGATTTAAACTGATTTGCACTATTAATTTGAAAAGCCAAACTGATAAGCAGTATATTGGTGTTTCTCTATAACAACTGACTACTGTATATAAAATAATGTAAGAGCACACTGCAAGTGATAACACCAGTTACACTCAATATATCCTTTTTTATGTATAACGTGTTAGTGTAGGGACCCACCTAAACAAGGAGGGATTAAGCACTGCAAAAGGGCTAACAAAACAGATGTGAATTTAATATATGAAATAGAATTCAACCCATGTAATGTTATAACAATATTGAGTGCAACTGGTACACCATGCAATGTTTGTATAGTCAGTCACTGCAGAGGAAAAGTTTTTTTGTTTTTGGTGCATTATGTGGCGGAGGCCAAGCTTTGATTTTTTTAAAATGTAAAATTTAGAACAGAACTTTTCTCCTATTCCTGTGTAACATTTTATGGATATTATGCAGGAAGTGATATCATACACTATATACACTAAACTTAACCTACAGTGGGATGCGAAAGTTTGGGCAACCTTGTTAATCGTCATGATTTTCCTGTATAAATCGTTGGTTGTTACGATAGAAAATGTCAGTTAAATATATCATATAGGAGACACACACAGTGATATTTGAGAAGTGAAATGAAGTTTATTGGATTTACAGAAAGTGTGCTATAATTGTTCAAACAAAATTAGGCAGGTGCATAAATTTGGGCACTGTTGTCATTTTATTGATTCCAAAACCTTTAGAACTAATTATTGGAACTCAAATTGGGTTGGTAAGCTCAGTGACCCCTGATCTACATACACAGGTGAATCCAATTATGAGAAAGAGTATTTAAGGGGGTCAATTGTAAGTTTCCCTACTCTTTTAATTTTCTTTGAAGAGTAGCAACATGGGGGTCTCAAAACAACTCTCAAATGACCTGAAGACAAAGATTGTTCACATCATGGTTTAGGGGAAGGATACAGAAAGCTGTCTCAGAGATTTCAGCTGTCTGTTTCCACAGTTAGGAACATATTGAGGAAATGGAAGACAACAGGCTCAGTTCAAGTTAAGGCTCGAAGTGGCAGACCAAGAAAAATCTCGGATAGACAGAAGCAACGAATGGTGAGAACAGTCAGAGTCAACCCACAGACCAGCACCAAAGACCTACAACATCATCTTGCTGCAGATGGAGTCACTGTGCATCGTTCAACCATTCGGCGCACTTTACACAAGGAGATGCTGTATGCGAGAGTGATGCAGAGGAAGCCTTTTCTCCGCCCACAGCACAAAAAGTGCAGCTTGAGGTGGGCTAAAGCACATTGGGACAAGCCAGCTTCATTTTGGAATAAGGTGCTGTGGACTGATGAAACTAAAATTGAGTTATTTGGCCATCACAAGGGGCGTTATGCATGGAGGAAAAAGAACACAGCATTCCAAGAAAAACACCTGGTACCTACAGTAAAATATGGTGGTGGTTCCATCATGCTGTGGGGCTGTGTGGCCAGTGCAGGGACTGGGAATCTTGTCAAAGTTGAGGGACGCATGGATTCCAGTCAGTATCAGCAGATTCTGGAGACCAATGTCCAGGAATCAGTGACAAAGCTGAAGCTGCGCCGGGGCTGCATCTTTCAACAAGACAACGACCCTAAACACTGCTCAAAATCCACTAAGGCATTCATGCAGAGGAACAAGTACAATGTTCTGGAATGGCCATCTCAGTCCCCAGACCTGAATATAATTGAAAATCTGTGGTGTGACTTAAAGAGAGCTGTCCATGCTCGGAAACCATCAAACCTGAATGAACTAAAGATGTTTTGTAAAGAGGAATGGTCCAAAATACCTTCAACCAGAATCCAGACTCTCATTGGAACCTACAGGAAGCGTTTAGCGGATGTAATTTCTACAAAAGGAGGATCTACTAAATATTGATTTAATTTTAATTTTGTGGTGCCCAAATTTATGCACCTGCCTAATTTTGTTTAAACAATTATAGCACACTTTCTGTAAATCCAATAAACTTCATTTCACTTCTCAAATATCACTGTGTGTGTCTCCTATATGATATATTTAACTGACATTTTTTATCGTAACAACCAACGATTTATACAGGAAAATTATGACTATTAACAAGGTTGCCCAAACTTTCGCATCCAACTGTATATACAGACACTATATAAATTACACTGATCCTATATACACACTGCATACATTTACCCTATACATAGACTACACTTACCCTGTGTATACACAGTATATACACTCACCTAAAGAATTATTAGGAACACCATACTAATACAGTGTTGGACCCCCTTTTGCCTTCAGAACTGCCTTAATTCTACGTGGCATTGATTCAACAAGGTGCTGATAGCATTCTTTAGAAATGTTGGCCCATATTGATAGGATAGCATCTTGCAGTTGATGGAGATTTGAGGGATGCACATCCAGGGCACGAAGCTCCCGTTCCACCACATCCCAAAGATGCTCTATTGGGTTGAGATCTGGTGACTGTGGGGGCCATTTTAGTACAGTGAACTCATTGTCATGTTCAAGAAACCAATTTGAAATGATTCGAGCTTTGTGACATGGTGCATTATCCTGCTGGAAGTAGCCATCAGAGGATGGGTACATGTTCTCATTCTGTTTACGCCAAATTCAGACTCTACTATTTGAATGTCTCAACAGAAATCGAGACTCATTAGACCAGGCAACATTTTTCCAGTCTTCAACAGTCCAATTTTGGTGAGCTCGTGCAAATTGTAGCCTCTTTTTCCTATTTGTAGCGGAGATGAGTGGTACCCGGTGGGGTCTTCTGCTGTTGTAGCCCATCCGCCTCAGGTTGTGCATGTTGTGGCTTCACAAATGCTTTGCTGCATACCTCGGTTGTAATGAGTGGTTATTTCAGTCAACGTTGCTCTTCTATCAGCTTGAATCAGTCGGCCCATTCTCCTCTGACCTCTAGCATCCACAAGGCATTTTTGCCCACAGGACTGCCGCATACTCGATGTTTTTCCCTTTTCACACCATTCTTTGTAAACCCTAGAAATGGTTGTGCGTGAAAATCCCAGTAACTGCGCAGATTGTGAAATACTCAGACCGGCCCGTCTGGCACCAACAACCATGCCACGCTCAAAATTGCTTAAATCACCTTTCTTTCCCATTCTGACATTCAGTTTGGAGTTCAGGAGATTGTCTTGACCAGGACCACCCCCCTAAATGCATTGAAGAAACTGCCATGTGATTGGTTGACTAGATAATTGCATTAATGAGAAATAGAACAGGTGTTCCTAATAATTCTTTAGGTGAGTGTATATACTAGATTACACTTACCTGATATACATACCATATACATTACACTTACCGTAAATATACACTAGACTATTTTTTCTCTATATATACATTACATAGAGTACATGTACCCTAAATATACACTATATACATTATACTTTCCTTATACATACACTATATACTGTACACTTAACCTATACACACAATATTGACAGCACTTACCCTATACAAGCACTACATACACTATATATACACTATATACTCTACACATACTCACTATACAGACTAACTATAAAGATTACACTTATATACACACTACATAGACTACACTATGCATATGCTATATACAGTACATTAATCCTATATGCTGACACTATATAGATTGCTTATTCTATATACACGCTATATACACTACACTTAACTTTTTTACAGACATTAAATAGATTACACTTATACTATAAGTACACTATATAGATTACACCTATTCTATGTACACACTATGTAGACTACACTTACCTTACACATAAACTGTATATACTACACTTACCCTATACACACACTATATACACTATATAAACACTATATATACTACACTTACCCTATATACAGGCACTTTATATATAGATGAATTATCCTATATACACTACACTTACCATATGTAACACTATAATGACTGCACATCATATACATACACTATATACACTAAACTTACCCCATATACAGAAACTATATAAATTACACATATCCTATGCATACAATATATACATTGCACTTACCCCATATATAATATATATATATATATATATATATACTACACATACCCTATATACAGATAATATATAAATTAAACAACACTTACCCTGTACAAACACTATATACACATGTATACATTTACTATATACTCTACACATACCTAATATACAGACTAGTTATAAAGATTACACTAATCATATATACAAAACATAAATACTACATTTATGCTATATACATACTACATAGACTACATTATGCAGATATACTATATACAATACACTTACCCTATACATAAACTATATACACTACATTTATCCTATATGCAGACACTATATAGATTGCTTATTCTATATAATTTGCCATTGAGAGGGAAGGAGACATCTCCTTTCAGCGCATACTTAGCGCACGCTACGTCCACTACAGTGCCGGGAGGGCCGTTGTTTGCTGCACGCACGCCATCAGAGGCGTGTAGCGTTATAGTTAGTAGATCGAAGTGTGTTTGGCGAGATTATTGCGCACCCACCATCAGGGTCGCAGTACACAGTGTTGGCCATACATTCGGATCAATGCTCCTGATGAATTACCGACAGTAGTCAGAAGGGAAACGCGTCGAGCATTAGACTGTAGTATTGATTTGATACATGCAGGCTGACTCTCTTCCCTTTGCTGAGCCTTAACAGGGAATACTCCTTCCATATTTCTGTCCTATACAGCACTGTCCAATAGGTCTACCACCCTGAGGGATTAGTGCAGACATATTTTTAGGACTGCAATAGGAACTTCCCTTGTTTTTCATATTCCTATACATATAAGGAGTTCTTGTGGTAGGGTGCACTTAGGAACCAGCATATTATTGGTCTGTACAAGTTTCAGTTCACCCTATCAGCCTATAAGTGTGGAGATAATAATTTTTTTATATAATAAAATAAAGTGTTTTTTAACGTACTTTAGCTAGGCAGTAAACAGTATTCAATCAGTACGTCCATCTATTATCATAGTACAGTTAATCACTCCTAGCAGGAACTCAAAACGCAGAGATGCAAATGAATTACCAGTCGCCAATAACCTGTGGAAAATAAACAAAAAATTTAATTAGTTCAACATATTAACCAGACACTACTGAGGTCACTAATCATACTGGTGTAATGTAGAACTGGCTTAGTCGCGCATAGCAAAGAATCCGATTACACCTTTCTTTATCAAAAAGAGCTGTCCAAACAGAAAGGTTTGATATGAATGTTTGCTACGGGCAACTAAGCCAGATCTACTTTACAACAGTTCAATTAATGACCCCCAGATATTTACACATAACATAGCGAGTCTAACACACTTAATATCCCAAATAATATACATACCTCAGCCGTTCCTCTGGAAAAATGCAGCACCTCATATTTGTGTCCTGGTAGGTGAGGCCAGGGTGCAGAGACACTAGCAAAATGTCAAAACTGCTCACAGACATACGACAAAACCCATGACATTTCTCAGAATGCTGTTGCAAATCCATGTACAGAGTGTGGAAGTGGCCCTTCCTGCACCACTGAGAGACAATTGGGTAAATCTACTGCCTCCTCCTCGGTTCGTTGGTCAGCATAGTTGGCTGCTGTACATCGTGCCGAGAAAGCAGCCAGCACAGGAGGAACTCGTCATCAGCCATGATACAACAGATAGCCAAAGTCAAAAACCAATGCCAGCAACACACCGACTTCTAACAAAGCTCTCAATGCTGCAAAAAGCTGAATAAAATGTCTGGACAATCTTATGACCAACTTATATAGGGGGTATGAAAAAGGGGAAGAGTCCAAAGTTCTGACTAGTTCCCGCTTCCGTTTCCAATCCGCAAAAAACGGATGATATATACGGAAACAATACGGACATGTTTTTTGCTTAAAAACTGAAAGGAAACGGCATATATGCGGAAACAAAAAACAGAACAACGGATCCGTAAAAAAAAACGACCGTTAGGCACAACGTTCGTGTGCATGAGGTCTAATAGAGATCTATTCTATCTTTTGATGTAAGGGATCCCAGGTTCTAGCCCCTAAGGGGGAAAATAGTTATTAAATAAAAAGTAAAAAATTAAAAAAAATATTTAAAAAAACAAACACCATATTACCAATATTAAGCATAAATCACCCCCCTTTCTCAATTTTACAAATATATAAACAATAAACAAATGAACATATTTACATATTGCAACGTCCGAAAAGTCAAAACTATTAAAATATAAAAAAATATATCTCCTATGCAATGAACGTCGTAAGAGAATTTTTTTTTTTTTAAATCCGCGCTATTCGCCATTTTTTTTTCATCTTCTCACCAAAAAATAGGACTGTTCTATTATGGGCAGGACGTTCTATAAAATGCAGAATGTACGCGGCTTTTTGGTGTTTTATTTTTTTTGCATGTTATCGAATGGTATCGAGTATCACAATACTTTTTAATGGTATCGAAATTGAATCAAAATTTTGGTATAGTGACAACCCTACTGATGACATTCTCGCTTGTTTCTCCAGTTCTGTGCATTTACTAGCTCTAGTGACAATTGGGCAGCTTTATTAATCTGGATTAACATTTAGTGGAGCCAGGGGTGCACCACCAATGAGGCCAGGTGAGGCGATCACCTCAGGCAGCAATAGGTAGGGGCAAGACAGGGGCAGCGGAAGGGCAATGGGCTGAAGGGAAGGGTTAAGAAATTGGGGAGGGAGGGCGCCATTTCAGGTTTTTGCATCAGGCAGCAGAAAGGCTAGGTGCACATTTCCTAAGACCGTTAAATTATGCCAGTCTTAGTTTACCCCCTTGTGCTGCCCAAGGAGTCGTCTAATTTATCATGAGACATATGCATCTATGGCATTCCTCGCTCCTGGTGAAAAAACGATGCCAGCCTGTGGCTTTAAATAGTCTGGCTGGCAGAGTTTTTTGCCAATATTTACACCTATTTCCAGGCGTGAATGTTAGTAAATTTGCTGGGGCCAGAATCCCTGCTCCCGCCCAACTGGCAAACACAACATAAAATGACCGTGCGTCTAAATATTGTCACATGGGCTGTTAAAAAGGGGACTTATGACTATGTTTTTAGACTAAAATAGTCGCAAATTCCTTAATAAATGTGCCCCAGTGAGTGCAAACATAGAGCAGACATTCAAGGTGCATCAGATTTATCACAGGGGCTGATGCTGGACGATGAATCTGGTCCATCTTTACTCTGACTTGTCTAAGTTTACTGTATATCATCTATTAGTTGGCTTATTTTACGCCAGAATGTGAGCAGTTTTGCAGCGTTGGCCACACCCCCTTTGGGAAATAAGGCAAAAAAATAAACTATGTAGAACACGGCACGTGCAGCAAAATTCTGTGGCAGACACTGGTAAGGCTGGGGCTACATGGCCACGAGTGGAGTGTGACATCGCATATATTGATTGACTGTCATGTCGCATTGCGACCTGACTGACACGCAAAAACTAACACTTGTTTTTTTCATATGTCCCATCTGACTTTACTATCATAAACCACAATTCAAGTCACCTCCAACTTTTCTGGGATTGTCTGTGTTTTCACAGCCCTATCACATCTGTAAAATAGTTGTGCAGCAGCAAGTTGTACAAATGTATTTGGTCACGCAACACACATAGCCCAGGCTTTAATCTGTCCCACCCTGTCTATGGTCACCTAACATGACATGGCTGGGATATAGAGATGTTACCGCAGATCCACTGCCACTGGATGATGCCTGCCAGCGACTGATGGTGCAGAGACAAATCATACAATCTGCTGGATACAAGGTCACGTCCTGCAGCTCTTCTATCACAAGATGGGGCTAGAGTCTGTGCCAATTGTGTGCTGTGGTAAAAGCCCCCTTCGTTACTTGTTGGTGTGTGTGGTAAAAGATATCCACAGAGCTCCCATAACAGTGATATCTACAGAGCCCCCGTAACTGTGACATCCACACCCATAACACTGACATCCACAGAGCCCCCATAACAGTGACATCCACAGTGTCCCTATAACAGCAACATCTACAGTGTCCCGTGACAGTGCCATCCACAGTGTCCCTATAACAGTGACATCCACACCCATAACACTGACATCCACAGAGCCCTAATAACAGTGACATCTACAGTGTTCCATGACAGTGCCATCCAGACTCATAACAGTGACATCCACAGTGTGCCTATAACAGTGACATCTGCAGTGCCCCGTGACAGTGCCATCAACAGTGCTACCATAACATTGACATCCACACCCATAACACTGACATCCACAGTGCCCCCATAACAGTGACATCCACACCCATAACACTGACATCCACACCCATAACACTGCCATCCATAGAGCCCTAATAACAGTGACATCTACAGTGTCCCATAACAGTGACATCCACACTCATAACAGTGTCTTCCATAGTGCCCCAATAACAGTGACGTCTACAGTACTCCCATAACAGTGACATCCACAGTGCTACCATAACAGTGACATCCACAGTGCCCCAAAAACAGTGACATCTAGAGTGTCCTGTCACAATGACATCCACAGTGCCCCAATAACAGTGACATCTACAGTGTCCTGTCACAATGACATCCACAGTGCCCCCATAATTGTTGGTTGGTAGGGATCTCCATATTGAACTGTAGCGCTGCCCTCAGGACGGTGATACAACCAAATGCTGTGGTGAGGCATGAGAGCAATGCAGGGGCGTAGCTAACGGCTCATGGGCCCTGGTACAAGAGTTTAGCTTGGGCCCCCCTTCCCTCAGTGCGTTGTGTGTCTTCTTATGCAGCACAAGGGTCAGGCTCCTGGGCCCGGTAGCGACTGCTACCTCTGCACCCCCTATAGCTACGCCCATGGAGCAATGTCTGCCTGTCGTGCTGATAGGCCTAGTGCCTATATATTGAGGCTGTTGCAGGTGGCGCAATGACATCATTATCATCATCATCACACCGCCTGAGCCGGACAGAGGCCTGTATCCTGCACTGCATCACTGACAGCGGCATGGAGATAAGGATTTGAGTATGTTATTTTTGCTTTTAAAGCATACCATTGGGCCATTATGGGGGCGTCGGGTGTCATTATTATAACTGGGGGAGTGGTCACTATGGGAACATTAGTTCTACTTGGCTATACACTATAAGGGGGCATATTTTATCTCTACTGGCACACATGAGGGGGCATTATAACTACTGGGGCACTATAGGCGCTCATTGTTATTTCTGATGCATATTATGAGGGCTTTATTACTACTGGGGGGCACGTTAGTGCGCATTAGTACAGGGGCACTATAAGGGGGCATATTTACTACACTGTGAGGCTTTAATACTACAGGGGTCATTATGGTGGGCTTTATAACTACTGAATGGCACTGTCGTGGGCATTATTATGACTGGGACACTATAGGTGGAATTAGTATTACTGGGACATTATAGGTGGGAATTATTACTTTAGGGGGGGATTATTACTTATGGGGGCATTATGGTGGGCTCTGCTGCTACTGGGGGCACTATAGAGAGAATTATGGTGGGCTTTAATACTACTGTGGGACCATCAGGAACATTATTATTTCTGGGGCACAATGGGGGACACGATTACAACTAATGGCACTCTGGGAGAGAATTGTTTCTATTGCTGTGGGCACCCAGGCACATTATAAGCTTAGCACAGTTATTTTTGGGGACACTATGTTTACGCCACTATTACTGTCAGGGTCACTATTTGTTGGGCCCAGTTATTTTTTTAGGGCATTGCATGTACATAATTATTGAAGTGGGTACACTAGTTTTTTCAAGGGGATTATCTGATTCTACAGTATTGTTTTAGACAGCACACAGCTACAGGAATGGCAAGATGGGGTGTTTACATGGTGGGAGGATGATGGAATCGTAGGAACTTAGGATGTCTGTGTGACAAACTTTGCAGAGATGAGACTTGTCTGAAAGAAGGCATCATGGCTGTCTTGTCCGAATGGAGATGACGTCTGCATCAGAGGAGAAATCACTGGGTGTAATAGGTGTGTAGTGCTGTATTCGCCTGTATATTGGTAGTGTAATATGTAATTTAAAAAGTAATGTCATCTATCATGGGTAATGTAGTGTCTGTCATTTTGACAGGAGGATTAGTGCTATGTGCTGTGCTATTCTTTCTGCCACATCTAAAGGAACTGCTGACAGAGGCTTACAACAGAGCCTATGATAGAGTTAGAATAGCATTATTTTGTTAACATTTATCACTGTTGCTTCCTTGGGGGTACTCGGTTTGAACTTCTTGTCACTAGGGGGTACTTGTCATGAAAAGGTTGAGAACCACTGGCCTAGAGAGTCTAATAGCATGCACCCCCACACACAAACCTCATCTAATTACCAAACACACGTGATAAGAAGAAAAGGTTCCACAGGAGTAGGAGGCTCCCACCCTCCTACTCCTGTATTCTTGCAATTACCACACAAGCACATTTATTTTATAACACAACAATGTTAATTCACACTGTCAGAATTTCGAAAGAAGGGGAAGGTGCTGTCATGTTGGACTCCTGGAAAACTAATTGCCAGTAGGACTAATTCCTACTTTTCCAGGACTTCCTCCATGACAGCACCACATAGAGTAATTCCAGATTACCCTTCTTTTCTAGGGATGGACAATAGCCTGAAGGACTTTTTATCCAAATGCCGTTTTTTTATTTGAAGCAATGTCCAGTCTACAGAATGTATGAAAACTGGACCAGGTTGCTTCTTGGCAAATCTGCTCTGCTGATGCCTAAACTCTCTCCACCCAAGAGGTAGCCATAGCGCAGGTGGAATGAGCAGTTAGCATTACCAGACAATCCATATCCTGTAATGAATAGGCAAGATGAATAGTAAACTTAATCCATCTCGCCAAGGTGGATTTCAAAACCTTCTTTCCTTTATTTCCCTGTGTGATCTGAAAGAAAAGAGAATTTCTGTAATCTTCAGCTACATTATTACTGCTCATCTTACATCCAATGTGTGGACTTCTTCTTTTCGATTACTGGGAGAGGCACAGAAAGAAGGCAAAATTATTTCCTGGTTACGATGGAAGGAAGGATAGATTCAGATTCAAGTTTATTCTTTCTTCTAAAATTTTTGCATCTCTCCTATCCTTCTGGCGATGTAATGGCAACTAAGAAAGCTGTCTTTTATTGATAGGAGAGCAGTTTTTCTAAAAGCTGAAATGTTGGTCCTGTATGAGAGTGTCCCGGATTGTGGGGGTGTTTCCATTGGTCTGTGTGTTTGTCACCCAGTTCTCCATCAGGTCCAGAGGGGAGGTCCCCTTGCATAGGGGCTTGCATATAAGGCCAAGTGTGGCACCAACGAAGGTTTTTCTTCTTACCCTCAACTCGCAGCCTCGTCTCGTGTTGTAGGAAACAGCTATATCCCTACTAGCTCTTGTAAGAGCTGCACAGCTACTGGGAATCATCACCACTCGGCTTGGAAGGCTCTGGAGCAACAGTACAGCGCCACTCTGACTAGGGGAGAAGGATTTCGCAAACGGTTGATACCATTACATTGGTGGCAGCAGTGGGACGGTCCTTCTACCCCAGGAGGCATGCAGGTCGAATGGAAAGCCGATATGAGCAGCTAAAAAGGATGACCCTCAAGGATCTACTGGAAAACCGTGGAGGGTGTGTCAACAACCGACCTAAGAGGGAGCTGATTGCGGAGTTACAGCAGCTGGATCAGAATTCTGTCATGGCTGAAACCCCTACCCTATCTGCAGACGAAACGACTCGCATAGTGAGGGAGTGGTTGGCGATCTATGGGCCAAATCCCTCTGAGGAACGGATTGCACAGATTTTTGCCCAGGTAGCAGCGGAAGTTTGAGAACAGAGGGAATGCGAGCTGCAACAAATTATTGCCCAGCGACCTCCAGAGCCAGCCCCAGTCACCCTTACTCCGGCCATCACAGAAAAGCGAAAGGTACCGTCTGCTGCATTAAAAAAATTCCTGGAGGCAGAGGGGGAGATCGACAGCTATTTGGCAGACTTTGGGTTACCATTCTATCCGGCCAGCTATCCGGCAGAGCAGCGGGAGCCTTCCAGGACATCCCAGAGGATGAGGTAAAACAATACCACCTTGTAAAAGACACCTTACTTAAACGGTATGCCATAACTCCTGAGGCATACCGGCGGAAATTCCAAGATACCAAAAAGCGGGGATGTGACACCCACATGGAATGGGCAAACAGGTTGCACCGCACCGCTACCCAGTGGATTGATGGATGCCAGGCTGTATCTGCCGAGGAGGTGCTACAACTTTTTCTCTTGGAGCATTTCTTCAATAATCTACAGCAGGACTTAAGCAACTGGGTTAGAGACCGACGTCCCCACACAATCACAGAAGCGGCCCATCTGGGCGATGAGTATGCTGATTCCAGGCGACTGGACCCAGCGTTATCCTGACCTAATTATCGAGCGGATACCCGGGTCCCCCTTGTATCCAGACCCTCTTCACGACCGGAGTTTAGGGCCCCTGTTCTGCCCGCCCCCCTTGCTCGTTTTGCTGGCCCTTCCAGGAATAGTTCAGCATATTCCAAGGTAAAATGTGACCAATGCCACGAACCAGGACATCTAGTGGCAAATTGTCCTTTTGGCCCTCCCCGACCTTCCTGGAACAACTCACCCCCTGTGTCAAATCCTGCAGCATCCCATACCCTGGCTGTCTGCTGTGTGGACATGGACACTCACCCTGAGGCATATCTGGGGGTATTGTACGAGGTCAATCCCATTCAGGCTGATTCTGGGGATACTAGACAGCAGCACCGATAAGAGGTCAAACTTGACGGACAGGTCGCCAAGGATTACAGGACACTGGGGCTACCCTTATACTGGTACAGAGGCACTTTGTTCCAGCCCATAAGCGTAGTGGCTGGGGGAGCCGTATTTCACCTGCCTCACTGGGAAGCAGGATCCGGTGTAGTAAAAGTCGGCTTAATGGATAATTTACCTGTAGAAGTCCTTCTGGGAAACGATTTGGGCCCCCTCACTTCTGCCTACGTATCCAACTCTACAGCAGCTGCACAACCTGTGATGACCAGGGCACAAGCTAGAACCGAACAGACCAGTTCACCAACTCGGGAGACCCTGACACCTCAATGTTCGGACTTGGGGCCAGGTGGGAGAAGATGGAGGAGAGCACCCTGTCGCCTACATTAGCAGAAAGCTTTTTCCCCGAGAGGTCAGCTATGCGGCGGTGGAGAAGGAGTGCTTAGCCCTGGTGTGGGCCTTAATACCCTTCATCATGTTGAGGCTGCTGTTTGGGTAACTGATCGACACTGGGGATTGCTATACGCTATACTCCCCTGGCTATACTATTAGCTCTTGTAAGAGCTGTTCCTGCTCTCTGGATTTAGGAGAGGTTCACCCACTGGAGCCTGGAGCCTTGTCGTAGGTCCAGGGTGGGTAGGAGACGGCGAGATCTCAACCAAGCTTCGGCAGGTTCTGCAGCGCTTACGGTATCAAGTGGAGCGCTTGGAGTCCTCGGGAAGTGCTAGGAGCATCTATCGACGGAGGTACCCGGTCGGGGTGCCAGGAGATCCGTTACACTGGGCAACCCCACGTTGCCCTGAAAAAGTGTTAAACCCGGGTCTGCCAGCGTGTTCCACTAAGAGGGAGCCATGTACCAGACTCCTGAAAGGAGACTGACTGCACAGCCTGATTCTATGGAACTATTTTGGGCAGGAGCCTCGTGTGAGATCGGTCAGAAACAAGATCTCCAGGAAATTCTTTAACCCCTTCTCTGATCTGGGTGATTTTTTGATATGTTGATCACCCAGATCGGGGATGTCACATTTGTGGGGATATTGTGGATTTTGGGGTACTTTTTAATGCTTTATTAAAAAAAATGTGGTTTTACTGCCTGGAGATGATTGGGTTACATACAGTATCTGACCTAATTATCTCCCAGACAGAGGAGAGGCATTGTGTGTCCTGTATGGGAGTGTCCCGGATTGTGTGGTTGTTTCCATTGTCTGCTTTATAAAAAATGTGTGTTTACTGCCTGGAGATAATATGGTTACATACAGTATCTGACCTAATTATCTCCCAGGCAGAGGGAAGGCATTGTGTGTCCTGTATCAGAGTGTCCCGGATTGTGGAGCAACTCTACAGCGCCACTCTGACTAGGGGAGAAGGACATCGCCAACGGTGGATACTGTTATAGAGGTCTACAAAGACCATTCAAAACTACTAGAAGATCCCAAGGAGGGACTGACTGTTTTACTGAGGGACTAATACTATATGAAACATCTAACCCAACTATGTTTTGCTGGAGGGTAGTCTAAAAAACAGTTTATGGGATGTTTCACATGAACAAGTCCTTTGCAGGAATCAATGTGCATAGCGTAATACTGATTTATAATGCTATGTGTCTCTGCTTGACCTTATTGTTACAGAATCATAGTGACAGCTTTATGTCACTATAATTCTGTAGAAGTAAGGTCAACCCCAAGAAGAAGCACATAGCATTATAAATAATGATAATGCGGTGCGCTCCTGTAAGTCCCGAATGGAGGATCACGCTCACACACGGAGCATGATTCCTGCAATGGACTTGCTCGTGTGAAACAGCCTTGAAACCTGAAACTTTAGGTTATTAGGACTAACACCAATCTCAAACCCCTCCTGCACAAACTAAAATATCTGGGAAAAAAGGTACTGATGACAGACATCATATCAGGAGCAGAACTTCTTCCAGATATTACTGTATATGGCAAAGGAGACCCTTTTTATGACTCTGCTGTAAGGTGGCCACTACAGTCGTGGCCAAAAGTTTTGAGAATTACATAAATATTGGAAATTGGAAAAGTTGCTGCTTAAGTTTTTATAATAGCAATTTGCATATACTCCAGAATGTTATGAAGAGTGATCAGATGAATTGCATAGTCCTTCTTTGCCATGAAAATTAACTTAAAGGGACACTGACAGGCCAAATCAGCATATATAGTTAGATATATGACATTACAGGTCTTATAGAGTCTTTTAAAAGCATATAAGTATCCCCCCTGTCCACCTTAAAAAGAGCGAAATATAAAGTTTTATAACCTGCTTGTCCGGTCAGCAATCTGCCCAAGGGGCGGCGTTTCATGTGAAAATGCGCCCAGCTAGCCGCTCCCAACTGCCGTTCTTAAGCCCCACCCAGCTCATCATTATTCACTTCGCTGGGCGGCGGCTAGAACTCTCCCCAGTCCCGATCCTGCGCATGGGCAATTCAATCCTCTGGGACGCACTATTAACCCCTTTGACGATGTGAGTGAGCAGCGCTCTGAAGCGCTGCTCTGAACAGTGCATGGCTGAGGCTGAGGCTGCAGCTGCCTCCAAGACGCAGGCAGGCTGTGTGTGTACGCATGCGCGATCTAACCACGGCGGGGCGCAGGCGCAGAAGATTGGGCATGAACGATGCCCAGAGGATTGAATTGCCCATGCGCAGGATCGGGACTGGGGAGAGTTCTAGCCGCCGCCCAGCGAAGTGAATAATGATGAGCTGGGCGGGGCTTAAGAACGGCAGTTGGGAGCGGCTAGCTGGGCGCATTTTCACATGAAACGCCGCCCCTTGGGCAGATTGCTGACCGGACAAGCAGGTTATAAAACTTTATATTTCGCTCTTTATAAGGCGGACAGGGGGGATACTTATATGCTTTTAAAAGACTCTATAAGACCTGTAATGTCATATATCTAACTATATATGCTTATTTGGCCTGTCAGTGTCCCTTTAATCCCAAAAAAACCTTTCCACTGCATTTCATTGCTGTCATTAAAGGACCTGCTGAGATCATTTCAGTAATCGTCTTGTTAACTCAGGTGAGAATGTTAACGACCACAAGGCTGGAGATCATTATGTCAGGCTGATTGGGTTAAAATGGCAGACTTGACATGTTAAAAAGAGGGTGATACTTGAAATCATTGTTCTTCCATTGTTAACCATGATGACCTGCAAAGAAACGCGTGCAGCCATCATTGCATTGCATAAAAATGGCTTCACAGGCAAGGATATTGTGGATACTAAGATTGCACCTCAATCAACAATTTATAGGATCATCAAGAACTTCAAGGAAAGAGGTTCAATACTTGTTAAGAAGGCTTCAGGGCGTCCAAGAAAGTCCAGCACGCGCCAGGATCGTCTCCTAAAGAGGATTCAGCTGCGGGATCGAAGTGCCGCCAGTGCAGAGCTTGCTCAGGAATGGCAGCAGGCAGGTGTGAGCGCATCTGCACGCACAGTGAGGCGAAGACTTTTGGAAGATGGCCTGGTGTCAAGAAGGGCAGCAAAGAAGCCACTTATCTCCAAAAAAAAACATCAGGGACAGATTGATCTTCTGCAGAAAGTATGGTGAATGGACTGCTGAGGACTGGGGCAAAGTCATATTCTTCGATGAAGCCTCTTTCCGATTGTTTGGGGCATCTGGAAAAAGGCTTGTCCGGAGAAGAAAAGGTGAGCGCTACCATCAGTCCTGTGTCATGCCAACAGTAAAGCATCCTGAGACCATTCATGTGTGGGGTTGCTTCTCATCCAAGGGAGTGGGCTCACTCACAATTTTGCCCAAAAACACAGCCATGAATAAGAAATGGTACCAAAACACCCTCCAACAGCAACTTCTTCCAACAATCCAACAACAGTTTGGTGAAGAACAATGCATTTTCCAGCACGATGGAGCACCGTGCCATAAGGCAAAAGTGATAACTAATTGGCTCGGGGACCAAAACGTTGACATTTTGGGTCCATGGCCTGGAAACTCCAAAGATCTTAATCCCATTGAGAACTTGTGGTCAATCCTCAAGAGGCGGGTGGACAACCAAAAACCCACTAATTCTGACAAACTCCAAGAAGTGATTATGAAAGAATGGGTTGCTATCAGTCAGGAATTGGCCCAGAAGTTGATTGAGAGCATGCCCAGTCGAATTGCAGAGGTCCTGAAAAAGAAGGGCCAACACTGCAAATACTGACTCTTTGCATAAATGTCATGTAATTGTCGATAAAAGCCTTTGAAACGTATGAAGTGCGTGTAATTATATTTCACTACATCACAGAAACAACTGAAACAAAGATCTAAAAGCAGTTTAGCAGCAAACTTTGTGAAAACGAATATTTGTGTCATTCTCAAAACTTTTAGCCACGACTGTACACTATCAGATGATCCCTGTTCTTTCATGATCTGCTGCTTAGGATATAATCGGTCAGATTCAATCTGTGCAGTTGTGGATGCTTGAGAGGACCCTGGTTGAGAAGGTCCTATCTTGTTGGTAGAAAAATAGTTCAACCAGTGCTAAAGATTTTAGGACTGGGAACCAGCTCTGTTTTGGCCAGAATGGTACTATTTGAATCAGTTACTGATGTTTTTTGAGTACCATAGAAATGAGGAAAATAAAGAAAGCGGGATGCATATGCCAAGCCTACGTTCCATTTTTGGGATAAAACATCTACTGCTTTTGTTCTGTCTCAAGGATTTAGTGAGTAAAAAAAAAACAAAAAAGCTTATTTCTGGTGGCAAGCAAATGCACCTGAGGAGTTCCCCATTTCTGGCACAGCTGTAGAAAGACCTCTTTGTTGAAAGACCATTCTCCTGGATTGATGGGACTCCTGCTGAGGAAATGCCCCTCTGATTCCTCAGCAAGGATACTTTCACATATGCGCTTTCCCTTTCCGCTATTGAGATCCATCATAGGATCTCAATAGCTGGGGAAAACTCTTCCTTTTTGTCCCCATTCATTGTCAGTGGGGACAAAACTGAACGGAACGAAACAGAATGCACCAGAATGCATTCCGTTCCGTTTGGTTGCATCCCCATTGTGGACAGAATAACGCTGCAAGCAGCGTTTATTTGTCTGCAGTGTGGTCTTCTGTGTTATGGTCAGAGGAAACAAAAATTGAATTGTTTGGTCACAATGATGTTTCCTTCATTTGGTGTAAAAAAGGAGAGGCCTTTAACCCAAAGAACACCATTCCCACTGTCAAACATGGTGGTGGGAACCAAATGCTTCGGGGGTGTTTTTCAGCCAATGGACTAGGGAATCTAATCACAGTAAACGGCACCATGAAAAAAGAGCAATACATGAGGATTCTCAACGACAACATCAGGCAGTCTGCAGAGAAACTTGGCCTTGGGCACCAGTGGACATTTCAGCATGACAATGACCCAAAACACACAGCAAAAGTGGTGAAGAAATGGTTAGCAGACAACAACATTAACGTTTTGGAGTGGCCCAGCCAGAGTCCAGACTTGAATCCAATTGATTATCTGTTGAGGGAGCTAAAGATCAGGGTGATGGCAAGAAGACCCTCCAACCTGAAAGATTTGGAGCTCATTGCTAAAGATGAATGGGCAAAAATACCTGTGGAGACATGCAAAAAGCTGGTCTGCAATTATAGAAAGCGTTTGATTGCTGTAATAGCCAACAAAGGCTTTTCTATTGACTATTGATAAGGGTATGAATAATTTTGGACTGGACACTTTTTGCTCAAATGTAAATAAAAGCTAAGAAATGTTTTTTCCCCCACAATAAAGCCTCTTGTACATCGTCTTATTATCTTTTGGGAGACACCTATGTCATTTCCCGTCAAAAAATTACTTGCTGGTTGAATAAAAGTAACTCCAAGTCAAAATTTGCCAGGGGTATGAATAATTATGGGCAGCACTGTAAGTCAATGGGTTATGGCTATTTTAAAAATAATTCAATCGGATCCGTTCATAACAGATGCAGACGGTTGTATTATCATGACGGAAGCGTTTTTGCTGATTCATGATGGATCCAGCAAAAACTTTGGTTTGAGAGTAGCCTAAGGATACCGACTTCATGTTGTTCGACAGAATGCATAAATTATTGCCTTTTAGGAGATATTCTGCCTGCAAGAGTTTCCAGAACTGCCTTAATTCTCTGTAATTTGAAGATCTGTTGCTGAGGGCCTGCGACCTATATCCTCGGAAAAAAAGGGCCCCCCACCTGCCTTGCTGGCGTCTGTTATTATTAACCTACAGTTGTAAGAAAAAGTATGTGAACCCTTTGGAATGATATAGATTTCTGCACAAATTGGTCATAAAATGTTATCTGATCTTCATCTAAGTTACAACAATAGACAATCACAGTCTGCTTAAACTAATAACACACAAAGAATTAAATGTTACCATGTTTTATTGAACACACCATGTAAACATTCACAGTGCAGGTGGAAAAAGTATGTGAACCCTTGGATTTAATAACTAGTTGAACCTCCTTTGGCAGCAATAACTTCAACCAAACGTTTCCTGTAGTTGCAGATCAGACGTGCACAACGGAGTAATTCTTGACCATTCCTCTTTACAGAACTGTTTCAGTTCAGCAATATTCTTGGGATGTCTGGTGTGAATCGCTTTCTTGAGGTCATGCCACATCATCTCAATCGGGTTGAGGTCAGGACTCTGACTGGGCCACTCCAGAAGGCGTATTTTCTTCTGTTTAAGCCATTCTGTTGTTGATTTACTTCTATGCTTTGGGTCGTTGTCCTGTTGCAACACCCATCTTCTGTTGAGCTTCAGCTGGTGGACAGATGGCCTTAAGTTCTCCTGCAAAATGTCTTGATAAACTTGGGAATTCATTTTTCCTTTGATTATAGCAATCCGTCCAGGCCCTGATGCAGCAAAGCAGCCCCAAACCTTGATGCCCCCACCATCATACTTCACAGTTGGGATGAGGTTTTGATGTTGGTGTGCTGTGCCTCTTTTTCTCCACACATAGTGTTGTGTGTTTCTTCCAAACAACTTAACTTTGGTTTCATCTGTCCACAGAATATTTTGCCAGCACTGCTGTGGAACATCCAGGTACTCTTGTGCAAACTGTAAACGTGCAGCAATCTTTTTTTTGGACAGCAGTGGCTTCCTCTGTGGTATCCTCCCATAAAATACATTCTTGTTTAGTGTTTTACGTATCATATATTCGTTAACAGGGATGTTAGCATATGCCAGAGACTTTTGTAAGTCTTTAGCTGACACTCTTGGATTCTTCTTCACCTCATTGAGCAGTCTGTGCTGTGTTCTTGCATCTTTACAGGACGGCCACTCCTAGGGAGAGTAGCAGCAGTGCTGAACTTTCTCAATTTATAGACAATTTGTCTTACCGTGGACTGATGAATAGCAAGGCTTTTGAAGGTATTTTTATAACCCTTTCCAGCTTTATGCAAGTCAACAATTCTTAATCGTAGGTCTTCTGAGAGTTCTTTTGTGCGAGGCATCATTCACATCAGGCAATGTTTCTTGTGAAAAGCAAACCCAGAACTGGTGTGTGTTTTTTATAGGGCAGGGCAGCTGTAACCAACACCTCCAATCTCATCTCATTGATTGGACTCCAGTTGGCTGAAACATCACTCCAATTAGCTCTTAGAGATGTCATTAGTCTAAGGGATCACATACTTTTTCCACCTGCACTGTGAATGTTTACATGGTGTGTTCAATAAAAACATGTTAACATTTATTTCTTTGTGTGTTATTAGTTTAAGCAGACTGATTGTCTATTGTTGACTTAGATGAAGATCAGATCACATTTTATGACCAATTTGTGCAGAAATCCATATCATTCCAAAGGGTTCGAACTTTTTCTTGCAACTGTATATGGGCTGTGGTAATGGAAGGGGTGAATATCTCACCCAGGTTCCTCAACTGGGTGAGGTAAGTAAGATCCAGGATGGTGCTGGCTTCAACAAACATAGTTGCGGAAGCTATTTTTCTTTAGTAGTTCATGGGCTGGATTTTATTGGACTGGGGAAGGTAGGTTTGGTTGTGGGACCTCCCCAGTCCACCCCATTCCAGGGCCATTGTTCACATGACAGTTTGTGTCGTGTGCTGTGGTCCGCAATCCACGGGCACCTTCCGTGGGACAGGTGCATGGGGATTGCAGACCCATTCACTTGAATGGGTCTACGATCCCTCCATTCCGCAAAAAGATAGGGCATGTTTTATCTTTTTGCGGTGCGGAGGCAAGGAACCAAACCCAAGAGATAGTGAAGATGTTTTTTCAGGCTAATGCCCAGCAACAACAGAGGCATGAACAGTCCATGGAACATCAACAGAGGAGACTCAGGTGGAGGCCCAGGCCCAGCAGCAGGAAACCAATCGCTTACTGTTGGAACAGTTTGCTGTATTGAGAGAGACTGTTAGGGCTCTTTCACACGATCGGATGCCATGCGGGTAATCTGCTGCGTGAAAGAGTGCCAAGCCACGCTCTGGACAGCAGGGACACGGAGCAGTAACATGATTAATAATGCTCCGTGCCTCTCTGAATTTTTTTGGCACTCTTTCACGCAGCGGATTTCCCGCACAGCATCCGCTTGTGTGAAAGAGCCCTTATAGCTCCAGCCCAACGAGTGGAGGTAAGCCCCCAGGAACTTTTAATGGGAGGAGGGCTGTGAAGCAGGCCTTGCAAAAACTTACGCCCGATGATGACATCGAGGCCTACCTGACCGTGTTTGAGCGAGTAGCGGAGAGAGACTGCCAGTAGTAGAGTGGGCAGAGGTCCTTGCGCCCTTTTTGTCAGGCAAACCACAAAAGACCTACTATGACCTCAGGGAGCAGGATGTTCGGAACTATTCGCCTAGGCGTTACACCGGCTGTTTGTGCCCGGAGGGTGCACACGTGTAGCTACACCATGGACAAGCCTGCCCGATCTCATATGTTTGACCTCCTCCATCTCGTGCGGAAGTGGTTGTAACCTGAGTCTTCTACAACGGCCCAGATCGTGGAAAAATTAGTGGTGGACCACTACTTCATAGCCCTCCCTGCGGATCGACAACGGTGGGTCAGACATGGAGACCCCAAAACTGTGGATCAGCTCATCAACCTGGTGGAAATGTTCCTGGCAACTGAGGACTACCTCCATGATGTCCCTGCTGCTCCAACGCCTCCCCGGAGTACCAGACCCGTGTCATCTGTGGGTAAGAGAGTTCTGGCTGTAGGGGGGGGTGTGGAAGGTTGCAAGAGGGAACAAGGCTATAGAGGTTGGGCGTAGGCCTAAGACTGAGTCCCACGGGCAGTATGGTCATGGAGAGGTCTCCCCACCGAGGAGACATGGGATGCTCCGGTGCTGGAGGTGCTGTGAGTGGGGACACATTGCTGCCCATTGTCCTCTTACCTTAGACCCTGAAACAAATGTTAAAAAGAGTGCTAGAAAAGGATGGTTGGGACTGGGATTGCCTCTTACTCTACCTTATGTTTTCTGTCAGAGG
This sequence comes from Bufo bufo, assembly GCF_905171765.1. Classification (NCBI taxonomy): domain Eukaryota; kingdom Metazoa; phylum Chordata; class Amphibia; order Anura; family Bufonidae; genus Bufo; species Bufo bufo. Next base: position 576,406,198 of record NC_053390.1, read on the forward strand.
TGCACCAGGCTTCTACAGGGTTTTCGCCATTTGAGTCACTATATGGCCGTCACCCAAGGGGTTTACTAGATGTGGCCAAAGAAACCTGGGAGACCGAGGCTACTCCCTATAAAAGCATCATCGAACATGTGGTTCAAATGCAAGACTGGATTGCGACCGTGATGCCCATAGTTAAAGAGCACCTGCAAAAAGCTCAGAAGGCCCAAAGCAGAATATATAACAGGTCAGCCAGGGTAAGGGACTTTAACCCCGGGGACAGGGTCCTGGTTTTAGTTCCCACTGTAGAAAGTGCGTTTCTGGCAAAGTGGCAGGGTCCCTACAAGATTGTGGAAAAAGTGGGCGAGGTGAATTATAAGGTGCACCAACCAGGAAGGAAAAAACCCTTCCAGATTTACCACGTAAATCTGATCAAGCCATGGAAAGATCGGGAATCCTCGGTGGCCACACAGACTGTGATTAAGGAGGTGTCGCAACCAATTCCCCCAGTAAAAATTTGGGAGGCACTGTCAGTACACCAGAAACAATAAGTAAAGGAGTTACTGCAGAAAAATAGAAGGTTTTCTGACCTACCAGGCAGTACCCATCTAATAAAACATTACGTGAGAACTGAGCCCCACAGTAAGGTGAATCTGAAGCCCAACAGGATACCGGAAGCACGCAGAAAAGCGGTGTCCTCTGAGGTTAGGCACATGCTTGAACTAGGGGTCATTGAGGAATGTACCAGTGAGTGGTCGAGCCCTATTGTATTAATCCGAAGCCTAATGGGACTTGGAGGTTCTGTAATGATTTTCGGAAGCTAAATGAGGTGTCAAATTTGACGCGTACCCCATGCCCAGAGTAGATGAACTGATTGAGAGGCTTGGGAAAGCCAGGTACATCATGACCCTTGACCTTACAAAGGGTTATTGGCAGATACCATTGTCAGATGAGGCTAAAGAAAAGATGGCATTCTCCACTCCAGAGGGGCTGTTCCAGTACACAGTGATGCCGTTCGGGTTACATGGAGCCCCTGCTACATTTCAGAGGTTGATCGACCTAATCTTGAGGCCACATCGTCACTACGCTGCCGCTTACCTGGATGATGTGGTCATCTTTTCACCTGATTGGAAAAGTCGCCTCTGGAAAGTACAGGCTGTGATAGACTCCATTAGTGAGGTGGGCCTAACCATAAACCCTGAAAAGTGTGCGGTAGGTCTAGAGCAGGGGTGCACAACCTGCGGCCCCCAGAGCCAAGATTTGCGGCCCCCATCCTCCTGGACAGAAACACAGCTGATCGTAAAATCAGCTGTGTTTCTGCCCTCAGCGCCGCGCGATGGATCATTACAGCTCCTGCCCCTGCACTGTAGCAGGAGCAGGACGGGTCGTCGGCTGTCAGTGACAGCGTGGGAGCCGAGGAGAAGGCAGAAGCAGTTATCAGCGCTTCTGCCTTCTCCTCACACAGGTGAGTGCTATGTAGGGTGGACCCGGCTTGGGGGCAGAGGAGCGCAGAGCTGCAGGGTTAGGAGACCTGATCAGCTCTGCCTGTGTACAATGCCCCCACCACAGGCTGGTTACCCCTGTAACTGGGGCTCCTTTGGATGCCCCAGTTACAGTGGAAATAGTGGGGGGAAAAAAGTCTGTGTCCCCAAAGGTCTTTCTGTGACCTCTTGGGGACAAATTATGTGGAAAAAATATATTAAATAAGTTTAAAAATTATTTTAAAAAATATAATAAATCACAAATAAAATAAAAAAATAAAATATGATGTGGCAAAAAAAAATGTAATTATAAAAATAAAAAATAAAAAAAGGAAAAAAATAAAGGAAAAATTGCTAAGTAAAAGAGTGTTCACTGCCCCTAACAGTCTTTTTATGATCCCTTGTCATTATGTGGCAAAAATATATATAAAAAACAAATATAGAAAAGAAAAAAGAAAAAAAATAATAATATATAAATAAAAGAAAAAAAATAGAAAGTGCAAAATAGTAGAGTATTCATTGTCCCCCAACAGTCTTTTTATGACCTCTTGGGGAAGATATGATGTGGCAAAAATATATTTAAATAATAAGTAATAAACCAATTATAAAAAAAAGAATACAATAAAATATTATTAAAATACAAATAAAAGTAATAAATAAAAAGGAAAGAGTGAAAAATTCACAAAAAGTGTCAGTGTGCCCCAAAGGTCTTTTTATGATCTCTTAGGGGATATTATTTGTAGCAGAAATATATTAAAAATTAAGTTAAAAAAGATAAAAAATAATAAAATACATAAAAAAAAACACCCACACCAACCGAAACCGTGGACATTATCGCCCCATTCATGTGAAACTAACTATACATATAAATGTAACAAAACGACCGACACAAAATAGAGAACTAATTATAATTTATTTTGGTGTAAAAAAAAAATACTTTTTAAAAATGTTTTGTGCAGTTTTCCCCAAACAAAACGAAAAAATAAATTATAAGGCTCTATCTGTCAAGTGAAAATTTTTTGCAAAAATTGTTTTGGTAGTCCTAACACATAAAAAAGTTACCAACCGTTCGAACCACCGGGTGCAGAAAAACACAAAAAAAGTGTCTTTTCAGGCCTGGTTATTAACGTTTTAACCAATAAGCGCTTTCCCCACTAGTAAGAGAAAGTGCTTGCTGGTTATTGCAGGGCGCCTGTAACTGGCAGGAGGCGGTAATAACCAGGGAGCACAGGCTCTGCAGTAAGGGAAATCATTGATTTATGAACAAGTTCCTGCAGAGTGGCCCCTGAACCAGAAGATGCATACTTACCTGCTCCATGCCGCCCTGCCCCCATCTTCCGGTTCCTGCACTTTTACACCTGTCCGTGCATGACCATGGTCACATACACCGCTCCAGTCAATGACTGGCTGCAGCAGTGACACGCTGCTTGTGGCCACATCACCGCTGAAGCCAGTGATTGGCTGCAGAGGTACATGTGACCATGGCCATGCATTGACAGGTGTAATCAGCGCCAGGGTGGATTAGCCATAGATCTCACAGAGAAATTTCCCTGGGGGCCGCCTGGGCCCCCCTCACAGCCAGCCAGTGAGTTTTTGGGGATGTATTTTGTGATGAACTGTGGGGCGGTATAATGTGCCACAATATGGTATTGTTGGCCCGGACTTCCATCAATTTGTACCCGACTACAAAACTAGTATTTTTCCAGGGCCAGCAGCGAAATATTCAGGTCAATTACCGGAAATGCGTCTTCATAGGGACACTCACTCATGATAACTGGCGGTATAATCGTGCCGCACATCTCTCTGTGTGATCGGGGATGTGCTACTGATGTAATGTAACTAATTGAAGGAGGAATGACTGTGATAGCGATCATTCCTCCCCAGTCACTTTACATCGGCCTGTGTACATTGCCGACCCTTGAAATAGAGCAATGTGACAATGAGGTCCTCAGACCAAAAAAGGTTGTGCACCCCTGGTCTAGAAGAAGCAAATTACCGTGGCTACATTATTGGTAAAGGGCTGGTTAAAACCCAGGTCAATAAAGTAGAGGCAATACAGAACTGGCCTAAGGGCTCTTTCAGGCTACTTTCACACTAGCGTTCGGGTGTCCGCTCGTGCGCTCCGTTTGAAGGGGCTCACGAGCGGCCCCGAACGGATCCGTACTGCCCCAATGCATTCTGAGTGGATAAGGATCCGCTCAGAATGCATCAGTCTGGCAGCGTTCAGCCTCCGTTCCGCTCAGCAGGCGGACACCCGAACGCAGCTTGCAGCGTTTTGATGTCCGCCTGGCCATGCGGAGGCGTGCGGATCCGTTCAGACTTACAATGGAAGTCAATGGAGACGGATCCGTCTGTCCTGGCTCCGCTTTGACACGGATCCGTTCGAAAACGTTCACGTCTCTGCGCATGCCCAGTAAGGCTACTTTCACACTAGCGTTTGACGGATCCGTTTGAAGGGCATTTCAAACGGATCCGTCAATAAACTGACTAAACGGAGCCAAACGGAAGCCATTCAGACGGATCCGTTTGTACGGATCCGTCTGTTTTACGGATCCGTTTGTCACGTTGGTTTCCGTTTTGTCATCCGTTTAGCGGATCCGTTTTGGAAGGAAAAGTATCTTTAGGTTCCATCTTCATGTATTCAGATCTATAGGGTTTTAATGTTCCTACATTTCTCCAGGGCTATCTTGTTGAAGTTCCAAAGCTGGTCCGGCTTTGATAATGGACCACACCTTTTGGACTCTTGTACATGACTACATGCACTTAAAGATGTATAGTGTTCGTTAGAGAGCCATATGTCCCTGATCGTCATTGATCGTGCGTACAGGAGTACAGAGCATCATGATGCTGACCATGTTGTGCCGCAAACTGGGCTATTGTCCCGCACTCATATGATCTATTAGTGCAAGACTATATCCCCGCGGGCAGCTCAACTTGCACAGGATGATTGTACACTATGATGCTGTGTGCTCTCGTGCGCACGATCAATGCCACTACGGGACATATGGCCCGCTCACGGACCGTATGTCTCTTGGGGCATACAGTCGTGTGCAAGAGGCCTTAAAGGGGTTTTCTCATCTCATACAATGGGGGCATACCACTTTAAGATATACCTACATTGTCTTATAGGTGCGGGTCCCACGGCTGGTACCCTCACATATATTGAGAACGAAGCCAAGAAAGTAGATGAGGTCGCACTGTGCTGCCGCCCTCCATTCACTTCTATGGGAGAGGCGGGGATTAGCGCTTGGTGGTGGACATACCATGGGAAATGTGTCCTACAGCAACAGTGCTCCCCGCTCCGTTCTCGATATAGGTGCGGGTCCTACCAATGTTTACCCACACCTATCAGACAATGGGGACATATTCAAGTGAAATCCCCCCATTGTCTATGTGAATACCCCTTTAAAAACTGTATGTCCCTTGCGTGTCCCTTGTGGTAATCACACTGGTTATATTAGCGTCATCGGGAAATCATTAAACGTTAAAATCACAATTTATTAATGAATTCCTGATGCTCATGGACCGTGACTCCCACAAGGGCTCATATGAAAGGGCACAAGATTGAACAATGAACAAGCATTTGCTTGTTCATGTGCCAATCATAGGGTCTACGATCAATAAAGAGCCAAAAGATAGCTCAATATTGATGGTCAGGTTTTAATGGATCTTACGACATTGGCACTAATGCTGTTTTGATATAAAAACTACCAAGGGTGTTATAATAAACGCACAGTAGTGAGACTAGGGTAGTTTTAATTTCAACACAGCTATAGTGCCAAGGTTCCCTGTACAGGACAATAAAACACAGACACAGTGCAGTAAAGTATAAACATTTTTTTATTTTTTTTACAGAAAATAAATAAAATAAATATAAACAAAAATTATATTTACAATTGTTCATAACGGTGAGGGGAGGTGGACTGTCGTGGGGTTGATGGTCTGGGGCTGGCAATGGTAGCCCCCCTGTCCTGGCGATCCACTGAGGTAAAACTACGGGCCACAGGAAAGGATGCAGGGCGTAATTGCGGGGTGTGGAGAAAGGAAGGGTCTGAGGAGGAGGAGGCCCGAGCATGTGTAGAGGTGGAGGGAGTTTGAAAAGAAGTAGGAGGAAAATACGGGGCAGGAGAAGAAAAAGAAGCAGAAGGAAACACATGCTCGGGGGGGTGGGAAGGGAAAGGTTGGCGGTACTGGCCACTCGTGTGGGATGGGGGGTAGGTGTGGGATGGGGGTGGGGGTGGGGGTTGGGGGCGGTGCATGATTTCCCATGACCCGTTCTCTAGCATGATCTTGTACTCATGCAACTGCTCGGGCGTCATTGAGTCCATCAAACTGATCATGCTTAGCCCATAATGGTAGTTTGGGCTGCGTTGAAACGCCGACTCCGCCCCCTCCCAGCGGCGAATCAAGTCAGCACCAAACTCCATCTGATGTTGGGCAAAACCTTCTAGAGCGTCGGAAACGACCTCTACAAGGTTTGCATAATCAGCTCGATTTGGCCTACCGGATCTCTGCCTGCTCACCAGGGCTCTCAAATTTTGACGAAAACCTAAGAGCCTCTGTTGAGCGGAGGGACCCGGTAGGGGACTCGGATTATCCTGAGCCGATGCATGAGGGACAGGAGGGCTGGCGCTGGCGATCCGTTCCGGTTCCGCCTCAGGAGGTTGGTCAGGCTCCCGAGTGCTGCTGGCACTTCTGTAGAAAAAAAAAAATGAAAGTTAGGAATTGTTCTTTAAATAAAACATCCATGTTCTATGCCAGTGTTTCCCAACCAGTGTGCCTCCAGCTTTTGCAAAACTACAACTCCCAGCATGCCCGGACAGCCTTTGGCTGTGCGGGCATGCTGGGAGTTGTAGTTTTGCAACAGCTGGAGGCACACTGGTTGGGAAACACTGTTCTATGCTATGTCTACCGTATACCATAGGGGGCTGGCCAAAACAGGGAAGCTAAACGCTCTGCTGTCTCAGACAGCCCCTTAAATTCAGACGGAGAGAACAGTTGTCCATCTGACTGTGGGGGGCTGGCCAAAACAGGGAAGCCAAACGCCTCGCTGTCTCAGACAGCCCCTTAAATTCAGACGGAGAGAACAGTTGTCCATCTGACTGTGGGGGGCTGGCCAAAACAGGGAAGCCAAACGCCTCGCTGTCTCAGACAGCCCCTTAAATTCAGACGGAGAGAACAGTTGTCCATCTGACTGTGGGGGGCTGGCCAAAACAGGGAAGCCAAACGCCTCGCTGTCTCAGACAGCCCCTTAAATTCAGACGGAGAGAACAGTTGTCCATCTGACTGTGGGGGGCTGGCCAAAACAGGCAAGCCAAACGCCTCGCTGTCTCAGACAGCCCCTTAAATTCAGACGGAGAGAACAGTTGTCCATCTGACTGTGGGGGGCTGGCCAAAACAGGGAAGCCAAACGCCTCGCTGTCTCAGACAGCCCCTTAAATTCAGACGGAGAGAACAGTTGTCCATCTGACTGTGGGGGGCTGGCCAAAACAGGGAAGCCAAACGCCTCGCTGTCTCAGACAGCCCCTTAAATTCAGACGGAGAGAACAGTTGTCCATCTGACTGTGGGGGGCTGGCCAAAACAGGGAAGCCAAACGCCTCGCTGTCTCAGACAGCCCCTTAAATTCAGACGGAGAGAACAGTTGTCCATCTGACTGTGGGGGGCTGGCCAAAACAGGGGAGCCAAACGCTACCCTGTCTCAGACAGCCCCTTACAGTCAGACGGAGAGAACAGTTGTCCATCTGACTGTGGGGGGGGGCTGGCCAAAACAGGGGAGCCAAACGCTACCCTGTCTCAGACAGCCCCTTACAGTCAGACGGAGAGAACAGTTGTCCATCTGACTGTGGGGGGGGGGCTGGCCAAAACAGGGGAGCCAAACGCTACCCTGTCTCAGACAGCCCCTTACAGTCAGACGGAGAGAACAGTTGTCCATCTGACTGTGGGGGGCTGGCCAAAACAGGGGAGCCAAACGCTACCCTGTCTCAGACAGCCCCTTACAGTCAGACGGAGAGAACAGTTGTCCATCTGACTGTGGGGGGGGGCTGGCCAAAACAGGGGAGCCAAACGCTACCCTGTCTCAGACAGCCCCTTACAGTCAGACGGAGAGAACAGTTGTCCATCTGACTGTGGGGGGGGCTGGCCAAAACAGGGGAGCCAAACGCTCCGCTGTCTCAGACAGCCCCTTTAATTCAGACAGAGAACAGTTGTCCATCTGACTGTGGGGGGCTGGCCAAAACAGGGGAGCCAAACGCTACCCTGTCTCAGACAGCCCCTCACAGTCAGACGGAGAGAACAGTTGTCCATCTGACTGTGGGGGGCTGGCCAAAACAGGGATGCCAAACGCCTCGCTGTCTCAGACAGCCCCTTAAATTCAGACGGAGAGAACAGTTGTCCATCTGACTGGGGGGCTGGCCAAAACAGGGGAGCCAAACGCTACCCTGTCTCAGACAGCCCCTTACAGTCAGACGGAGAGAACAGTTGTCCATCTGACTGTGGGGGGCTGGCCAAAACAGGGGAGCCAAACGCTACCTTGTCTCAGACAGCCCCTTACAGTCAGACGGAGAGAACAGTTGTCCATCTGACTGTGGGGGGGGCTGGCCAAAACAGGGGAGCCAAATGCTCCGCTGTCTCAGACAGCCCCTTTACAATTTATTTTTTGAACAGTTGTTATAAATATTTACCTTTTCGGTGCCATCGCCCTTCGTAGGAACCCCAGGGCCGCCGTATGGATGTAGGTGGCCCCTGAGGTTCCTCCGGAGCCACTCGGGGCCTGAACCTACTTGTTGTAATCCCTCCTGAAGCGGTCCCGGATAGATCGCCAACGCGTTGTAACCAGTTTGACTATCGAAAAAAACAATAAAAACTAAAATCAGCATGATGAAGGAAAAGAACAATATTTTAAAGTATTAAAATACATATTGTTTTACTTACCATATTTCTCCTGAGCCGCCGCATCTAGATCCCCCCAGGTCTCAAAAACTGAAGCAGAGATGTCCCTCCAGAGCCGCTGGGTACGACGATGATCGGCGTGGTGGCGGTCGGAGTGGTCCCATAATGCTGGACGCGCCTCCACCAGTCGGATGAGGAGCAGGTTATCTATGCTCGGAACCCCGAACTCCTCATCTTCCCTGGTGGAGCCTACGGAACCCTGAAAAAAAGGAAATACAAAATTTAATGTAAATCCTAATACAAAATGCTAATTAAAACTACTTAATTCAATACTTACACGTCTACGACCGCCACGCTCATTCCCGCGGACTCTGGAGGCGACTGGGGGATCCTCGCTGGCGGCTCTAGGTGCAGATTGCTAAAAACAAATATTTTTTTTTTTAGAAGACTGTACTTAAAAAAAAAAAAAAAAATTACGATATCTATATATATATACTTACTTCTTGACAGCCCCGGTCCGGGCTTGGTCCACCTCCCCTGGACGCTGGCGATTCGGCAGGTGAGCTGGCCATTGCTGGAGAGCCCTCCGCAGATGATGATGATGAAATCTATAATAAGAGCACATACTGATTAATGCAAGGAATCAAACAGTAAAAACTCCAAGTGTTGATTTTATACTTACCGGCCACTGAATACGGCGGCGGCGCCTTCTGGGTGGGTCACTCCAGTCTATGGATGTCTTCTTTGATGACATCTGTACGCAACAGAATACCAGACAAAATGCAGATAACGTTAAAGGAACTTGTAGAGCACTATTTCCTCATATATCAACAATTTTTTTTTTTTTAATACTTACTTTTTAAAATATAGATCTGGGCTTGCCCACCGCAGATAATTTTTTTTTTTTCTTTTTTTGAGAACGACCCTAATAATAAAATGATAATAATAATGAATCCGACAGGAGCCATGATCCCCCCCCCAACTGCCATAAACACCCCCAGAGACAGCAGCCCCCCACAATGACATCAGGCCCCCAGTTCCAAAAAACCTTCCCACAATGCCCTCAGCCCCCCCAATGCCAGCAGCTCCCACAGTTCCAGCCACAAACACCGCCGCAATGTCAGAAGCACCGCACAGTTCCAGCCACAAACACCGCCGCAATGTCAGAAGCACCGCACAGTTCCAGCCACAAACACCGCCGCAATGTCAGAAGCAACGCACAGTTCCAGCCACATACACCGCCGCAATGTCAGAAGCACCGCACAGTTCCAGCCACAAACACTGCCGCAATGTCAGAAGCACCGCACAGTTCCAGCCACAAACACCGCCGCAATGTCAGAAGCACCGCACAGTTCCAGCCACAAACACCGCCGCAATGTCAGAAGCACCGCACAGTTCCAGCCACAAACACCGCCGCAATGTCAGAAGCACCGCACAGTTCCAGCCACACACATCATACCATTGCCAGCAGACCCCCCCCCAGTTCCAGCCACACCGCCCCCCCCCCCCCCAGTGCCAGAAGCCCCCCATAAAGGCAGCCCACACCACCAGTGCCAGCGGCTCCCACAGTTCCAGACACACACCCCTTACCAAGTGCCAGCAGCCCCCCCACCCTAGAAATTGAGAGATAGATAGATAGTAAAAAAAGAAAGATAGACAAACAGACAAAACTTCATACTTACCAGTCTCACCAAGTCGATAATCCAAAATGGCCGACGATGAGGGGGAGGGACAGGAAGTCACACTTGCGTTGTCCGGATCCGGCATGTACTCCACTTGCCGGAATTACACTCCGGATCCGGAAAAACGCAAGTGTACTGAAAGCATTTGAAGACGGAACCGTCTTCAAAATGCGTTCAGTGTTACTATGGCACCCAGGACGCTATTAAAGTCCTGGTTGCCATAGTAGGAGCGGGGAGCGGTATACTTACAGTCCGTGCGGCTCCCGGGGCGCTCAAGAATGACGTCAGAGCGCCCCATGCGCAAGGATGACGTGTCCAATGCGATCACATGATCCATGCGCTTGGGGCGCCCTGACGTCACTCTGAAGCGCCCCAGGAGCCGCACGGACGGTAAGTACACTGCTCCCCCGCTCCCCACTACACTTTACCATGGCTGCCAGGACTTTAACGTCCCGGCAGCCATGGTAACCATTCAGAAAAAGCTAAATGTCGGCACCGGCAATGCGCCGAAACGACGTTTAGCTTAAGGCCGGATCCGGATCAATGCCTTTCAATGGGCATTAATTCCGGATCCGGCATTGCGGCAAGTGTTCCGGATTTTTGGCCGGAGCAAAAAGCGCAGCATGCTGCGGTATTTTCTCCGGCCAAAAAACGTTCCGTTCCGGAACTGAAGACATCCTGATGCATCCTGAACGGATTTCACTCCATTCAGAATGCATGGGGATAATCCTGATCAGGATTCTTCCGGCATAGAGCCCCGACGACGGAACTCTATGCCGGAAGACAAGAACGCAGGTGTGAAAGAGCCCTAAGCCCTTAATGAAAAAACAGGTCAGGGCCTTCCTTGGTATAACTGGGTACTACCGTCGGTTCATACCGAATTTTGCCTCCATTGCAGCACCATTGACTGACTTAGGCCTCATGCACACGACCGTTGTCCGTTGACATGACCGTTAGAATATACTGTCGGATCTGAGTTTCACGATCTAACTCAAATCCGATGGTATATTCTAACATAGAGGCGTTCCCATGGTGATGGGGATGCTTCAAGTTAAAATATACCATCGGATTGGAGAAAACTCTGATCCGATGGTATAATAGGGACTCCTGACTTTACATTGAAAGTCAATGGGGACGGATCCGTTTGCAATTGCACCATATTGTGTCAACGTCAAACGGATCCATCCCTATTGACTTGCATTGTAAGTTTGGCTCCGCACAGCCAGGCGGACACCAAAACGACATTTTTTTCATGTCCGTGGATCCTCCAAAAATCAAGGAAGACCCACGGACGAAAAAACGGTCACGGAACAACGGAAATCCGTTTTGCGGACCGCAGAAAAAACGTCCATGTGCATGAGGCCTTAGGCTACTTTCACACTGGCGTTTTGGCTTTCCGTTTGTGAGATCCGTTCAGGGCTCTCACAAGCGGTCCAAAACATATCAGTTTTGCCCTAATGCATTCTGAATGGAAAAGGATCCGCTCAGAATGCATCTGTTTGCCTCCTTTCCGTCTCCATTCCGTTTTGGAGGCAGATACCAAAACGCTGCTTGCAGGGTTTTGGTGTCCGTCTGACAAAACTGAGCCAAACGGATCCGTCCTGACACACAATGTAAGTCAATGGGAACGGATCGGTTTTCTATGACAAAATCTGGCACAATAGAAAACGGATCCGTCCTCCATTGACTTTCAATGGTGTTCAAGATGGATCCGTCCTGGCAATGTTAGAGATAATACAAACGGATCTGTTCTAAACGGATGCAGGCGGTTGTATTTTATGAACGGATCCATCTGTGCAGATCCATGATGGATCTGCACCAAATGCGAGTGTGAAAGTAGCCTTAACGAAAGGCCCTAAGTCAGTAATGGTGAAATGGACCCCAGAGGCAGAAAACGCTTTTCAGAGCCTAAAGTCTGCCCTCTGTCAACAACCAGTGCTCATTTCCCCAGATTTCGGAAAAGAGTTTCTGGTCCAGACTGATGCATCTGATATAGGCTTGGGAGCGGTCCTGTCACAAGTAGTAAATGGGGAGGAGCACCCGGTGATGTACCTAAGCAGAAAACTGACCCCAGCAGAGAAAAATTACGCCATAGTGGAATGAGAATGTCTAGCCATTAAATGGGCACTGGAGTCTCTGAAATATTATCTGCTGGGTAGAAAATTTGTCTTGGTGACAGACCATGCTCCTTTGGCCTGTATGAAGCAAAACAAAGAGAAATGCAAGAGTGATAAGGTGGTTTCGTGCTGAAAGTGCCCAGACCTCCGGTATGGAGAAGAGGGGGGGGGGGGTGGGGGGGGTTGTGGTAAAGTGAACAGAAGAATATATGGTAAAGTCCTGGAAGGGGTGTATATCTCACCCAGGTTCCTCAACTGGGTGAGGTAAGTAAGATCTAGAATGGTACTGGCTTCAGCAAATATAGTTGCTGAAGCTTTTTTTTTTAGTAGTTTATGGGCTGGATTTTATAGGACTGGGGTAGGTAGGCTTGGTAGTGGGACCTCCCCAGTCCACCTCTTTCCAGGGCCCGTTTTCCCCTAAGCCTGAAGGATCTCCAGGTGTGTCATCTGGGGTCGTTAAGGGTAAATAAAAATCTGTCCCAGGCTGTTAGTCTGGGGGAAGTGATATCTGGAGATAAGTCCAGGAGGCTGGCTGCCGTCCTGACTAAAGAAAAGCCTGATGCCCTGTGTGACCTGGGTTTAATAGGTGAGTCAGATCCTGACCTTTGATAGTTAGTGCTCAGATGAGCAGGATTTGTTTTACGTTTTTGCCAAAAGTGTAAAGGCTCTTTATTTTGAGGTTTGTACTACAATAAAGTGGAACCTTATTTGAACTTTATGCTGTTGTCTGCACACAAATATGTCACCGCCGCCCTGCTTGAGAGAGCAACTCCTGACAGGGCTTAAAAGGGTTCTCCAGGAATTAAAGAAAATGAAAATACTTAAATATTACTTTATTATAAATATATTCCCAAATACCGTTCATTAGTTATAATGGCTAATTTTGTCTAGACAGCAATCATCAGGGGAAATACAAATACAATGGCTGTCATCCTACTAGTACACAGAAAACCTTTCCTATCACAAAGCAGGACAAGTTACTTCACAACACTGAGCTAAAGAGCTGCCTCATCCTCCTCTGCTCATCAGGGATTATGATCAAGAATACAGTTTAATAGGAGAAATAAAGTACAGGGAGGAGGTGGGATGTGGTAATGAGCAGCTCTTGTATACAGTCTACATTACCACAGCACAACATTACCACAGTCTAATCTGTCTGTCCTCTCTGTACTTTATGTCTCCTCATGAACTTCATTCCTACAGAGATTAATTTGAAGATTTTATCATCTGTACGCAGGATTATAATCCCTTAGGCTACTTTCACACTTGCGACAGAGTGATCCGGCAAGCAGTTCCGTCGCCGGAACTGCCTGCCGGATCCGGCAATCTGCATGCAAACGGACAGCATTTGTAGACGGATCCGGATCCGTCTCACAAATGCATTGCAAGAACGGATCCGTCTTTTAGTTTGTCATACGGACAAACAGATCCGTTTCTATTTTTTTTTCTTCAAATTTTTAAAGGTCTGCGCATGAAGACATCCTGATGCATCCTGAATGGATTTCTCTCTATTGAGAATGCATGGGGATAAAACTGATCTGTTCTTTTCTGGTATTGAGCCCTTATGATGGAACTCATTGCTGGAAAAGAAAAACTCTAGTGTGAAAGTACCCGTACATGCAGAGAAGAGGATGAGGCAGCTCTTTACCTGAGTGTTGTGAAGTAACTTGTCCTGCTGTGTGATTAGGACAGGTTTTGTGTGTACTAATAGGACAGCGGCCATTGTATTTCCCCTGATGATTGCTCCCCAGACAAAACAAGCCATTATAACTAATGAAAGGTAATTGGGAATATATTTAAAATAAAGCAATATTTATGTATTTAAATTTTATTTAATTCCTGGAGAACTCCTTTAATGTCCAAGGTATTCCTAGTCTCAGATCTTTTGAGTATCTCCACCAGTTAAGACTCTGTTTTACCATACTGGACAGTGGGATCTTTATACCCAAAACACAAGGAGTGTCTTCTGTAAAAGGCTTGAATGATACTAAATATGCTTTTTCTAAGTCCAGTGTACACTTTACCACTTCTGGAGGGCTAAACTGTACTGTCCACTTTATTGACTCCATCTTGAATTTCTGGTATTTCACCCATTGCTTCAAGAATTTTAAAGGGTTTCTATCACTTCGTATGACATAATTAGCTCTCAGACACTAGCGATCCGCTAGTGTCTTCTCTGGCCAACCATCCTAATATAACAGCTTTTGGGGCAGCCGTTTTGCTAAAAAAAATAACTTTTATAAATATTCTAATGAGCCTCTAGGTGCTATGTGGGCGTCATTAGCACCTAGAGGCTCCGTCTACCTTCATACACAGCCACCGCCCAGCGCGTCCCTCCAGCCCGCCCATCTCCTGCTGAATGCGATCCTCCATGTGACGCAACGGACGAATTCTCACGCATGCGCCGTGCGCGGCTGTATTCGGCGCATGCGCAGTGAATGTCTGACCGCTTCCCTGCTCAGACATCTCCACTGCGCCTGTTCCTTGGAGCACTATGACGTCATCGGCGCAGGCGCAGTGGAGATGTCTGAGCAGGGAAGCGGTCAGACATTCACTGCGCATGCGCCGAATACAGCCGCGCACGGCGCATGCGCGAGAATTCGTCCGTTGCGTCACACGGAGGATCGCATTCAGCAGGAGATGGGCGGGCTGGAGGGACGCACTGGGCGGTGGCTGTGTATGAAGGTAGACGGAGCCTCTAGGTGCTAATGACGCCCACATAGCACCTAGAGGCTCATTAGCATATTTATAAAAGTTATTTTTTTTAGCAAAACGGCTGCCCCAAAAGCTGTTATATTAGGATGGTTGGCCAGAGAAGACACTAGCGGATCGCTAGTGTCTGAGAGCTAATTATGTCATACGAAGTGATAGAAACCCTTTAAGGATAGACTTGAATAGTGGCTCTTCAAGGACTCTGTTGGCGGAACCGGTTTGATGGGTCCCAGGAGTAATAATTTGTTTATATCTTCCGGTGACTCACATTCTGTTGAGGAAGACAGAAATGAGTCAGTTCAAATTTTTGTGGTGGAGGAGACGCAAGTTCTATTCTGCAGCTTTTGTCTAATATATGGAGTACCCAGGGATTGCTTATTTTGGACCATTGGGACAAGAAAAACTTTAAGGCTGTATTACACAGCCCGATGTGGCAGACGATTGTCGGGAGGGAAGTGTTCGCTCCCGGCAATCGCCTGCTCGCTAGCAAAGGAGACCGCTGCTATTACATGCAGCGATCTCCTCCATAGCATGGGGAGGAATGATCACTATGCCATCTCTTGTCCCCATTAGACACCATGATTTGCCACTTGCAAACGATAGTTTTGTAACATGTCAAAAGATATGGATTTCCCGATGATCGAGCGTATGCTCTATCGCTCGTTAGAGATTATCTGCCGAAAAATGAGGCACTGCAATACAGGCATTAGTCTCCCTCACACTGGAAAGGCATCATTGTTTTTCTTGGCAGGGCTTAAGGAGAAAACCTCCGCCCCTGCCTCCCTTCAGTAACTCCATCTACCTTTTTCCCTTTCCCTCTGGAAGACTGGGTCTAATGTTGCTGAGCCGTTTTCCTAGGTTTTTCTTCTGGAAATCCTTTCTTATCTGTAGCCTTCTCTATCATACTATCTAAAACTGGCCTGAATAAATAAGACCCTGAAAATAGAATAGCACAAAGCTTAGCTTATTCTTTGAAGGAATATCTTCCTTCCAGGTCTTTATCTATAATGCTCTTCTTGTAGCATTAGATACTAAACTATTCCTGGCCACAAACCTGATGCATTCTGCCAAAGTGTCAGGAGAGAAAGCCATGGGCATTTTTAGAAGAGTAATCACAGCGGTTTTGATTCTAAGATGATTCTCCAGGTGGTACAACCGTAAAAAATAGGGATTTAGCCACCACAGTAGCCACAATGTTTGTATTTAATAAAGGGAACCTGTCACCTCCAAAAACCATCTGAAGCCACCAGCAGTACCTGAGAGTAGCCAACAATGTTTTTCTGACAATTGTTTTGTTCCTGAAGGCAGATGCGGCAAAAGCTCCGAAAACGTTCCTTTATCCCCTGCCGGCGCACTACTCTAGACATGCTTGAAGTCAAGGGGGCAGCTTGACTTCAAGCATGTCTAGAGAAGCGCATCGGCAGGGGATAAAGGAACGTTTTCAGAGCTTTTGCCGCATCTGCCTTCAGGAACAAAAAAATCGTCAGAAACACACTGCTGGCTAGTCTCAGGTACTGCTGGCGTCTTCAGATGGTTTTTGGAGGTGACCGGTTCACTTTAAGGCTGAAGACAATTCACAGGCTCTTTTGAAGACACCATCCATCTTCCTATCCATGGCGTCTTTAAGCTGGGATGAATCTTCAAATGCTAGTAAAGTTTTCTTTATGAATTTCACTTCGGGGCCTCATCCCATTATTTTGTAACCTTTGCTTTAAAGGCTAATCTATTTCTGAATTCTCAGGAAATGTGAAGCCTTTTTTTCTAACATCTTCCAGAATAAGATCTTTCGGGCTGAACTAACTGCAAAGAGTCGCTTCTTCTTTGGTCAAACATATCTTGGATTGAGCGTTTGTGGGCAACCTCTTCCACATCCACAGGCTAGCAAACTGCAGACAGAAGCTTCCATATCTTCCAACAAATAGTAGAATGTTTTTTTTCTCTTCCTCAGCTGAAGTAGAAGGAAAAAACTCATCTTCGAGCTCCTCCTGACATGATAGTGCTACCACCTCTAGCCTTGAAGATGGCAGCAGTCGGTGTGTAACTTCCGGTCGTACAGTCTCAAAGGAGGAGGAAGCTCATAGAGCCCCCCACTGGAGGGGAAAAGCTGCAAAAACACCAGATCCATGCAGCTAAATGAATCCCCAAGAGACAAGAAAAAAAGATCTGGTAAGACCAGGGGACCCCCAACCATGAAGGGGTGCTAGCTGAGCCTGCGGAGGGATGGAAGGAGAGGTATAAGGCCCCCCTTTTCTCAAACGTATCTTATCCTATGCTCAATCCATACATTTATTCCCAAGCAGGGAATATCTCTGCTTGAACCTGTCCTTTAGAAGGGACAGAAAGAACACTGGGGTAGGAGTGGCTTTTTAACCTCCATGTTACTGTCCCTTCAGAGGGTAATGAGGACAGCCTCCAAGTAGTGCTGTCATGGAGGACATCCTAGAATTTTTTTTTCTTTCCATCACTGGTGTTAAGTGAAGGTTTGTGCGACTACACATGCTATTAGACTCTCAAGGCTGTCGGTCTGGTAAGACACTGAGGAGCTGTTTATTCTTCTTGTCCCTGCCTGGTCATTGTCATTGTGGGTGAAAGGGTTAATTACTCTTACTGGTGATTGGATTTTCCATTAGCCTCCCCAACGGCACTGACAGAAGGGTATCCCCGACCCTGGACAGGAAACAACCCTGGAGCTCCAGATTAAAAAGGCCTCCTCTCCTTACCTAAGCCAGTTAATAACAAAGGACAGAAAATGATGCAATAAATATTATTATTATTATTTCAAAGTAATATAATCCACCAAGGTAATTATACTCTTACCAAAACATCGGAAAAGGGTGGAAAAAAATTCCCAGTGCAGTTGGGGAGGCTAATGAAAAATCCAATTACCAGTAAGAGTAATTAACCCTTTTCCTCGGCGCCTCCCCAACGGCACTGACAGGAGGATTAACAGAGAAGAACATATTTTAGGGAGGGACTACTGCAGAAAGAATTATACGCCCAAAGGACAAGTGCTGTTTATAGGTCACATCCAGCCTGTAGTGCTTAGAAAAAGTCATAGGATTAGCCCATGCAGCCGTTTTGCAGATCTGTTCAATTGATATAGCAGTGTTTTCTGCCCGGGAGGCTGACATTGCCCGCGTCGAGTGGGCCTTGAGTCCTGCTGGGGGAACAAGATTTCTGTTGGTAATCATAATCACAGGTGCATATCCATCAAGCAAACATGGTTGATAAAAAAATGGCTGCACAACATTTCACATGCAAACAATAGAATTGAGAAATGGGGATCATTCTATATTAAAGTGGCATTACACCTACTAATGTAAAAAATAGAAGCTCTTTGCGCACATTTTTGATCAAACGTATGTCGGGCCCATCTACCAGGCATCAAGGTGGCTTCCGCAGATGGGTTCCTAACTAATATACCGCTTGTCTTGGACTTACCTAAGCCTACAAATTTCAGGGCAGTGCAGGAACCAGCTACATTTATACTCTGCTCAAAAGCCCCAACAGATTTCTGTTGGTATAACAGAGATATAGCGTCTCTTATCCACCAAGCGATCGTAGGCTTCCTGGCTGCTAGACCGTTATTTGGAACTAGATAAAGAGGTGGTCCGACTGTCTGAACTGCTTTGTTCTCTCCAGATAACATAGTAGGCAACGTCTTACATCCAGATTGTGGAACTTCCTCTCTTGGACTGTGGTAGGAGAATCACAGAAGAACGGCAGAACAACTTCCAGATTACAATGCAATTTTGAAACTAATTTCGGCAGGAACGCTGGGCAATGCTTAAGGGTTACAATGGATAAGTAGAGAGAGACGCGGCACTCACCGATGGTTGTTGCTGGTTGTTCCATCCCCCTGCCGTCAAAGACGCGGTGCCCTATGGACAGTTTGTCCGGTTGCGTAGGATCAACAGCACCGACGCCGACTTTTTTAAGCAGGCGCATCAACTTATGGGTAGGCTGCTGGAGAGGGGTTACCCAAGGAGGACCGTATTGGATGCATTGCATCGAGCGGCTTTGCGCCCTCGATCCAGTCTCCTCAGTGATAACATACGCGGTGATAAAGACGAAAAATGGCTTTGCGCCCTCGATCCAGTCTCCTCAGTGATAACATACGCAGCGATAAAGACGAAAAATTTGCTTTCGTCTTTAAGTACAGTCCTGTAGCGGACATCATCAAACGGGCAGTACATAAAAATTGGGACCTTTTGAAGCATGATTCATCTCTGGGCGCCGTAGTCTCTAGCAAACCCCTTATTACTTTCAGGAAATGCCATACTTTAAGGGACAAATTGGTCCATAGCGCCCTCCGGCTACCAAAGAGGTCCAACTGGTTGCAAAGCAGAATCCCTATAGGTAACCACAAATGTGGTACGTGTTCATTTTGTCATTTGAACTCCCAAGCGAAAAGTCTGTCTTTAGGGGGCGTCACACATAAGGTTACACAGTTTATCAACTGTCGCACTCTTTTCGTGGTATACGTCATTTCATGTAGTTGCAACATGTTCTACATCGGAAAAACAATCAGGCCTTTGCTTGAACGGGTGCGCGAGCACATCAATTCCATTCGTACTGGACGAGGCTCTCCCTGCCTCATTGAACATGTGCGTTCAGTCCATAATGGTGATCCATCTGGCCTCTCCTTTGCTGGCATTGAGGCGGTGCGACCCATCCTTCGTGGAGGGGATCGTCACCGCCTCTTGCTGCAACGGGAGGCCAGATGGATCATCAGGACTAGCGCCATGGGTCCCCATGGACTCAATGACAAGAACGACATGGCTGTCTTTCTGTGACCGCAACGTCCCCCCACTTGTACATGGCCGCCACCTTCGTTATTCCAATCCAAATATTTCGGTAATCTACAGCACTTCCTAACATTTTCCCATATAGTCTCCCTTTCATGTATACTTCCCATTTTTTATATGGTACTTAGTTACCTCTTAGTGTCCTCACACTGGCTCGGCACCTGAAACTTGTCGCCCAATTGAAGAATGAATATCAAATTTTTGCATTGTTTTGCTAATTGATACCTTTTGTACTAATGTCTTGTGTCTCTGTTGTATTTGTTTCGCAGCTGCACACAGGGGAGGTCCGGGATCACCATAGCGACGCCCAGCATTTCTCCCCTCATAAAGGTTCGTTCGTGCACCTGCACGTCATATCCGGCCTGAAGAAGCGCGACTTCCGCGCGAAACGGCCGTCGCCGACGCACATTGTGGCCATCCCGCTCCCCTGCCTGCGCAGTATGCCGCTCGATTTGCAATAAAACAACCAGCAACAACTATCGGTGAGTGCCGGTCTCTCTACTTATCCATTGTGAACACCACTCACCACGCTGAGCACCACCACTTGTATGGTTTCCATAGACGGCTGCTATCCCTGGATTTGTTACGGACGCATCATACATACAGGTTTACTTACGTAGTGCCACTGATTTTTCCTTTCCCTTTCTTCCCGTGCCATAAATGCTTAAGGGTTATGCGGTCATCTAAAATTTTTAGATACGGTGGAAGACAAGAGAATGCCTGGATCTCACCCACCCTTCTAGCAGTTGTTATGGCTAGAAGAAAGGCGGTCTTAAGTGAGATAGCTTCATGGAGATGCTATCAATGGGTTCGAATGGCGGAGCGTTCAGTTGGAGAGATTCTGATAGCATCTTTAAAAAATTGCTTGACTAATGGCTGTTTGACTAATGGCTGTTCTGCCAACTTTGCGTCCAGAAAAATACTCAAGGTCGATATCTGCACTTTTAGGGTAGAGGGTTTGTTCAACCCCGACTGTAGGAAATCCAAAATAATGGGTAGATTTTGCAGGGATCCGAGTGCCACCTTGTCTGTTTATGTATGCAACCGTGGTTGTGTTGTCAGATAAGATCTTTACTTGGCGTAGCGGCATCTTTGAATGGAGTGCTAAAAGAACCTCAAACTGCCGAAAGCTCCCTTTGATTTGATGAGGCAGTTGTCATAGAGTCCTTCCAAACTCCCTGAACCATCAGGTCTGCCGCATGACCACCCCAGCCTCTGCTGCTGGCATCTGTAGTGACTACTAGCATACCTTCCTGACACCAGCAGACTTGTCTGCAAATTTTTTCTTATTTTCCACCTGCCTAGGGACTGTAATACTCTTTATGGAAGACCTACCTTTCTTTCTAAGGAAGTCTGAGTACTGTCCCAGGAGTCTAGAAGAAAGGACTGTAGATCCCTTGTATGGCTCTGTGCCTATCTGACTGCAGGTATCGAGGATGTTAGGTACCCTAAAACAGTCATGTTTCTGATGGTGGAAGCTTTTAGAGAGATCTTCTGAAATATGGTTAACTGCTTCTCTTCTGGGAGGAAGGACATCTGGAGACATGAATCCAGTAGAACTCCTAGGAAGACCTTTCGTTGACTTGGGATGAAATCAGATTTTTTCTGATTTACAATCCATCCTAAGGAAAGGAAGACTTTCTTTACTTGTCTAGGTGAAACAGAAACTTATTTTCTGTCTTGGCTGCAATCAGGAAATCGTCCAGATAGGGTATTATGACAATACCCTTTAGATGGAGGAAACCTGTTACTTCGGATATTATCTTTGAGAAGATCCTCGGCACAGAGGATCATGTCATAGTTTTATTCCGGACACCTCTCTGCATGTTTGCTGTGCTGCCGCCGGAACTCCGGCCCGCCCCCATTATAGGCAATGGAGCCAGAGTGGTAGTCCGTGGGCACGTGTGCACTAGCGGCAGCACGGATCCGACAGGCTTTTCACCTGCCGGAATTTCTTGCCGCTAGTGTGAAACTAGCCTAAACCTCCACCACCAGACACCCATTAGTGCACTTAAAAAGAGAGGAGAGCTCCACATACCAAATTTTATCTACACAGGTATACAGGAGAGGAGGCTTACTGGGATAAGGGCACGGGAACCAGGATCCACAGGCTTGCGGGCCGCATCTTCTTGAAGGGCCGACATGCTGAAGCAAGGAAACACACTATCCTCCAGGTAGCACATAGAATATTAAAATTTCCGCCCCCAGCGCGCCCTGGACGTGGCAACGTTCTCGCACACGTGATGTCACGATGCACGCTACGCTGCTACGTCCTGATATCTCCGCTCTCATACCCCCTCTTGCCCTGGAGAAGGCCCCGCCTACATGGACGCTCGTCGCGTCGGATCCAAAACCCTGGAGAAGGGGTAAGAAGCCCGGGGCTGCCTTCCACTGAAGGGCATATGCCTAAGATTGGAGAAGGGAGCCACTGCATCTCTGCAGCGGCCCTCCCATACAGGGGAATCAGTGAGGCCGTGCGAAATCTTCACCGTACTGGCAGAAGCATCCGCGCTGTCCATGGACAGGAAACAACACTGACATAGGTAAGGAGAGGAGGCCTTTTTATTCTGGAATTAGTGTTGTTTCCTGTTCAGGGGGCGGGGATACCCTCCTGTCAGTGCCGTTGGGGATGCGCCGGGGAAAAAGGGAATTACAGGGATAGGGCTGAGTTCAAATTACCGTTATTTTCGCGTTCTGATCTGTTAGAAGAACAGAAAAATAAAGAAACAGCTGTATCCTATACAGGGTGGGCCATTTATATGGATACACCTTAATAAAATGGGAATGGTTGGTGATATTAACTTCCTGTTTGTGGCACATTAGTATATGTGAGGGGGGAAACTTTTCAAGATGGGTGGTGACCATGGCGGCCATTTTGAAGTTGGCCATTTTGAATCCAACTTTTGTTTTTTCAATAGGAAGAGGGTCATGTGACACATCAAACTTATTGGGAATTTCACAAGAAAAACAATGGTGTGCTTGGTTTTAATGTAACTTTATTCTTTCATGAGTTATTTACAAGTTTCTGACCACTTATAAAATGTGTTCAATGTGCTGCCCATTGTGTTGGATTGTCAATGCAACCCTCTTCTCCCACTCTTCACACACTGATAGCAACACCGCAGGAGAAATGCTAGCACAGGCTTCCAGTATCCATAGTTTCAGGTGCTGCACATCTCGTATCTTCACAGCATAGACGATTGCCTTCAGATGATACGAGATGTACAGCACCTGAAACTACGGATACTGGAAGCCTGTGCTAGCATTTCTCCTGCGGTGTTGCAGATCAAGAAGATAACTCATGAAAGAATAAAGTTACGTTAAAACCAAGCACACCATTGTTTTTCTTGTGATATTCCCAATAAGTTTGATGTGTCACATGACCCTCTTCCTATTGAAAAAACAAAAAAAGTTGGATTCAAAATGGCCGACTTCAAAATGGCCACCATGGTCACCACCCATCTTGAAAAGTTTCTCCCCTCACATATACTAATGTGCCACAAACAGGAAGTTAATATCACCAACCATTCCCATTTTATTAAGGTGTATCCATATAAATGGCCCACCCTGTACATTAGTTAAAGAGGACCTTTCACCGATTCTTACCCTATGAACTAAGTATACATACATGTGGAGCGGCGCCCGGGGATCTCTCTGCACTTACTATTATCCCCGGGCGCCGCTCCGTTCTCCTGCTATGTCCTCCGGTATCTCCGTTCCCTAAGTTATGGTAGGCGGAGTCTGCCCTAACGCTGGCCAATCGCATTGCAGAGCTCACAGCCTGGGAGAAAATAACCTCCCAGGCTGTGAGCTCTGCGCTGCGATTGGCCAGCGCTAGGGCAGACTCTGCCTACCATAACTTAGGGACTGGTATCTCCGCCTACTATAACTTAGTGAGCGGAGATACCGGAGGGCATAGCAGGAGAACGGAGCGGCGCCCGGGGATAATAGTAAGTGCAGTGAGATCCCCGGGCGCCGCTCTACATATCTGTATAGTTAGTTCATAGGGTAAGAATCGGTGAAAGGTCCTCTTTAAGCACATTTGGCATCTGTTTAAACCATTTCAATCAGAGATCCTTTATTTCAGATGGGAAAAGTCAGAAGAACAGAAAAAATACGTGACGTGAACTCCCCCTTATTTGGCCTTTCCTTTTTGTCTACATCAGGGAAGCCCAATGTGCAGCCCACGAGTTGTTGAACATCTACATCTACATCTCCCAGCATGATTGGACAGCCTACAGCTATCAGGGCATGTTGGTAGATGTAGTTTTGCAACAGCTGGACGGCTGCAGGTTTAGCATACCTGGTCTACACAATGGCACTATAATACAACATACTAGATAAAATAAACTGGGTAAGGCTACTTTCACACTAGCGTTCGGGGCTCCGCTTGTGAGTTCCGTTTGAAGGGTCTCACAAGCGGCCCCGAACGGATCCGTCCAGCCCTAATGCATTCTGAGTGGATGCGGATCCGCTCAGAATGCATCAGTTTGGCACCGTTTGTCCTCCGCTCCGCTCAGCAAGCGGACCCCTGAACGCAGCTTGCAGCGTTTGGGTGTCCGCCTGGCCGTGCGTAGGCAAACGGATCCGTCCAGACTTACAATGTAAGTCAATGGGGACGGATCCGTTTGAAGGTGACACAGTATGGCTCAATTTTCAAACGGATCCGTCCCCCATTGACTTTCAATGTAAAGTCAAAACGGATCCGTTTGCATTATCATGAACAAAAAAAAAAAATATATATATATATTTTTTTTTGTTCATGGTAATGCAAACGGATCCGTTCTGAACGGATCTAAGCGTTTGCATTATAGGTGCGGATCCGTCTGTGCAGATACCAGACGGATCCGCACCTAACGCAGGTGTGAAAGTAGCCTAAGGACTATAGCCTGCAACACCTGGCAAAAGCAAAGTTCTGATTCAATTTAACATTAATCCTGTAACGCTTCATAAAAGAATGTAGACTGGAACAAATTTGCAAGTGGGCTACGTAATCCATCGAAGCATCCAAATTCTCTGCCCAAGAGGCTGAAACTGCCCTTGTGGAATAGGCCTTTAAAGGGGTTGTGTTAAACTACTTTTCACTCTAAAGTTTTTTTTAAAGTTATAAGCTGCTGTTTATTTATAGACTAAATATGAATGGGGCTCATAGGAGCATTTTTTTCACTCTAATGCTTCCCCTTGTCACACTGCATCACGAAGTGCAAGAATCTATTTGTTTTGTGAAAGTGACGTACCAGGCTTCTCATCACTACACTGATCATAGACTTCTGCCTAGCAGCGAGTCCGGTGACATCACTGACATGGATGGTTTTTTTCTAGTGGTGCTCATAATGGGTACTATGCAAACTTTGCTAATAAAAAGGGGCTGTATGGAATAAAGAAAAACTTAATTTCGCTTACCGGAAATTTCCTTGAGGCCTCCACGACGGCATTACTATTAGAGAGACCTTCCTCCAACCAGGTGGGGACAGGAAGAAGAATAAATTTGACTCCTCCTCAGTGTCTTACTGGACCAACAGCCTAGAGAGAGTCTAATCACACATGCATACCACATAATAGCATGCTCCTTTTTACCTTTTTTTTTTTTGTGCGGGGGAGGGGGGGGGGGGGGGGGCTGGGGTTATAGCACAGTCGTGGAGGACTCAAGAAAAGGAAATTTCTGGTAAGCGAAATTACGTTTTTCCTTTTCTTCCTCCACTATGGCATTACTATGAGATATACCGGATAAGTTTTAGTTTAGGGAGGGACAATAGCCTGCAGGACTTTTCAGCCAAGTCCCTAGTGCGGCCAACATCCACCCTATGATGCTTTACAAAAGTATGTGGACCATGTTTCAGCCAAGCATATTTTATCTAAAGAAGCTTCTGCCTTTTCTACCCAAGAGACTGAGACAGCCCTCGTAGAGTGAGGGTTCAGCTTCTCTGGGGAAACTTTAGGTAAAATGTTGAATTGGTTTTCAGAATAACCCTATCATAAGATTTTTTTTTAAAAAAGAGGGTTAAATTTCAAAGATTGAATATCCCCTACTCTGCAAGCTAATGCAAATTACGATTAAAAACAGTTTTTAGGGTAATAGAATTTAAAGAGATGTCTGACAAAGGCTCAAACGGAGTAGATGTTAATGCCATCAATCCAGTATTCAGGTCCCAAGGGGCAACACTTGGGCTAACAAATGGCCTGAGTCTAGAAGCCCCTTTAAGGAAATGAATTATCCAGGGATGTTCAGCTATTTTTTCATCAAATGCTGCACTCAAACCAGAAATATGCACTGTTAGCGTACTTGGACACGGTCCTTTATTAGATCCTGACTGTAGGAATTCCAGAATTGATAGAATTTCCTAGAAGGTAAATTATTTTCTCTACACCAGATACAATATCTGTTCCAGATCTTAGAATATATTTTAGAGATCACCATTTTTCTACTAGCTACAATAGTATCTTATACTTGATCCAAGAGACCTTTCAGTAGCCATGCTGCTAGCTGAAGTGTCTCTATTCTTGGGTGTAAGATCGGACCTCGAGACAGAAGGTCCTTTTCCCACAGTAGTCTCCAAGAAGCCTGGATGGACTTTCATTTTAACAAGGGAAATCAGGACTTTTTGGTCCAAAATGGAGCTATTAAGATCACTTGAACCTGTTCCTCTTCTGAAACAGTTGTGCTGATACTCCATTCTCCTGAATTCAGGCAAAACCCTTTTAAATGGACCACAGAAATTGAAACATGAGAAGATCTTCTCAGCTTTTTTTGCAAAGCTCCACTCTTGGTACCCCCCCTTTGTGATTTAACTAGGCCATCACTGTAGTATTGTCAGTTCTTAACTGAACATCTTTGCCTTTATTTCTGGAGCCAAGGCTTTTACTATTTCCAAGACAGTAGAGAACAATCTCAGTTTGAAGATTCCTCTGCTTGGGCTCTGGACCACTCCTCCTGCAATATTGAGTCAACCAATAAGCACCCCAACCCAATTGACTTGCATGCATTATTATCAGTTCTTTTTTTTAGCCAGGAGACCGCCTGTTCCAAATGGAACAGAGACGTCCACCAATGAAGGGATTGGGGTACTGCTGGAGAGATGGTCAGTTTGTTCTATAAGGACTGGAGATTTTTGTCCCAACTCGATAAAATTGCCTGCTGTAAAACTATGTAGTGGAACTATGCCCACTTGACCACCGGAATACAGGCTGACATGGTGCCTAGCAGAGCCGTGCCTTTCCTTGTTTGTGCAATAGGGGAGATTCAGCAGATTTTTTTTTTTATACCTTTTCTATTTTTTGGAATGGTAGGAGGCTTTCTTGGCTCTAGGAATCTAGAAGTATCCCCAAAAACACTATTTTTTGACTAGGGTTGGGATTGGATTTTTCCCAGATGACAATCCATTCCAACTTGTACAGAAGTTGACAAGTGTGAAACACATTATCTTCCAACAACTGTTTTGAGTTTCTGATAATAAGAAGGTTATGAAACTATAATTGTGCTTGAACTTCTCAAATGAGCAACTACTTGTGTCATTAGTTTTGTGTATACCCTTGACGCAGATGTTATTCCGAAGCGTAACGCTTGAAACTAAGTGTTTAATATGTCCTGCTATCCTGAGATACTTTTGAACCAGCTGACATATGGGTACGTGACAAGCATCTTGAAAGTCTAAAGAGGCCATAAAGTCTTTCCCTTTAAGAGTTATTGTGGATCTTATCCCCTTCATCTTGAATTTTTTTGTAAAATAAATAGTCTCTGGTACATTGCCTTTTTCTGCGTTGCAGGTCCCAATCGTGAAGTGGGTACAGTTCACATAAATCTCAATCCTTTTTCCAGTTGGACCGTGCTGCTCCAGAAGGCAGGAAAAACACAACTTTAGACTCCTTCCAATAATCTGTGGATATAGGGAAGCAATAGGGCCACAGAAAGCAGCAAAGTCTCCACTCATTCGCCTCTGTCAGAGACCAAAGGATAGCCACAATAGTGAAATACCATCACATAAACGGAATAACAGTATATATTATACTCACAAAAGTGAACAGAATACAAGCAGTATAAAATTGCATACACCCGACCCGAGTTTCGCTTCGAAAAGCTTTGTCAGGGGCATCTGATCCGCCCATTCCAGGGCGGTCTTTTTAAATCACAGGAGGGCGTATGCTCCACCTCTCAAATCACAATAAATATATTAAAAAAACAAATAAGTCCAATACATACATAAAACAAGTTGATCTACATTACATCATGAGCCATAAAAATAGTATAAGATCATAAAGTTGTACTAAAACTCTGTGGTAATTTTTCATTCACAACCAATCATAGACCGCTACTTCACAGGTCCCACCAACTTTCATTCAGAACAACGATTACATCACAAACCACATGACCCCTCCCAGCCAATCAGCTCTCCTTTCCCTCCTCCTCTCAAAGGTCCTAGAACAAACTCCTACATTCATACGAGGCATGATTTTAGATCAAAATCAACATTCATACCTCTCAGTTGTAATCGTTGTTCTGAATGAAAGTGGGTGGGACCTGTGAGGTAGCGGTCTATGATTTGTGGTGACGTTTTATGGGAGTGGATCTATATGAATGAAAAATTACTACGGAGTTTTAGTACAACTTTATGATCTTATACTGTTTTATGTATGTACTGGCCTTATTTGTTTTTTTTATATATTTATTGTGGCTTGAGAGGTGGAGCATACGCCCTCCTGTGATTTAAAAAGACCGCCCTGGAATGGGCGGATCAGATGCCCCTGACAAAACTTTTCGAAGCGAAACCCAGGTCGGTGTATGCAATTTTATACTGCTTGTATTCTGTTCACTTTTGTGAGTATAATAAATACTGTTATTCCGTTTATGTGATGGCATTTCACTATTGTGGCTATCCTTTGGTCTCTGACAGAGGTGAATGAGTGGAGACTCTGCTGCTTTCTGTGGCCCTATTGCTTCCCTATATCCACGGATTATTGGAAGGAGTCTAAAGTGGTGTTTTTCCGGCCTTCTGGAGCAGTGCGGTCCAACTGGAAAAATAATTGAATTTTTTTGTCTTTGTTTAACTATTTTAGATTAAATAATCCGTGAGAACAGTTTGGCATCTTTACTAGCACTGTTGAATAGTACATGGTTTCCCACAGATTTTGAGTAACTGGCACAATAACCTGTTTCTGTAGTAGCGTTCATACAGCCAGGTCCATAAATATTAGGACATTGACACAATTCTAACATTTTTGGCTCTATACACCACCACAATGGATTTGAAATGAAACGAACAAGATGTGTTTTAACTGCAGACTGTCAGCTTTAATTTGAGGGTATTTACATCCAAATCAGGTGAATGGTGTAGGAATAACAACAGTTTTCATATGTGCCTCCCACCTGTTAAGGGATCAAAAGTAATGGGACAATCAGTGAAGCAAGCCATCATTAGGCTGAAAAAACAAAACAAACCCATCAGAGAGATAGCAAAAACATTAGGCGTGGCCAAAACAACTGTTTGGAACATTCTTAAAAAGAAGGAACGCACTGGTGAGCTCAGCAACACCAAAAGACCCGGAAGACCACGGAAAAAAACTGTGGTGGATGACCGAAGAATTCTTTCCCTGGTGAAGAAAACACCCTTCACAACAGTTGGCCAGATCAAGAACACTCTCCAGGAGGTAGGTGTATGTGTGTCAAAGTCAACAATCAAGATAAGACTTCACCAGAGTGAATACAGAGAGTTCACCACAAGATGTAAACCATTGGTGAGCCTCAAAAACAGGAAGGCCAGATTAGAGTTTGTCAAACGACATCTAAAAAAGCCTTCACAGTTCTGGAACAACATCCTATGGACAGATGAGACCAAGATCAACTTGTACCAGAGTGATGGGAAGAGAAGAGTATGGAGAAGGAAAGGAACTGCTCATGATCCTAAGCATACCACCTCATCAGTGAAGCATGGTGGTGGTAGTGTCATGGCATGGGCATGTATAGCTGCCAATGGAACTGGTTCTCTTGTATTTATTGATTATGTGAGCGCTGACAAAAGCAGCAGGATGAATCCTGAAGTGTTTCGGGCAATATTATCTGCTCATATTCAGCCAAATGCTCCAGAACTCATTGGACGGCGCTTCACAGTGCAGATGGACAATGACCCAAAGCATACTGCAAAAGCAACCAAAGAGTTTTTTAAGGGAAAGAAGTGGAATGTTATGCAATGGCCAAGTCAATCACCTGACCTGAATCCGATTGAGCATGCATTTCACTTGCTGAATACAAAACTGATGGGAAAATGCCCTAAGAACGAGCAGGAACTGAAGACAGTTGCAGTAGAGGCCTGGCAGAGCATAACCAGGGATGAAACCCAGCGTCTGGTGATGTCTATGCGTTCCAGACTTCAGGCTGTAATTGACTGCAAAGAATTTGCAACCAAGTATTGAAGGGTTTCTATCACTTCGTATCACATATTTAGGTGTCAGACACTAGCGATCCGCTAGTGTCTGCTCTAACAAACCATCCTAATATGATAGGTTTTGGGGCAGCCGTTTTGCTAAAATAACAACTTATATCTATATGCTAATGAGCCTCTAGGTGCTATGGGGGCGTCATTAGCACCTAGAGGCTCCGTCTACCTTCATAAACTGCCGCCGCCCAGCGCGTCCTTCCAGCCCGCCCATCTCCTGCTGAATGCGATCCTCTCCGTGCGCGTCTCTGTTCTGCGCATGCGCAGTAAATGTCTGACCGCTTCCCTGCTCAGACATCTCCACTGCGCCTGTTCCTCGGAGCACTATGATGTCATCGGCGCAGGCGCAGTGGAGATGTCTGAGCAGGGAAGCGGTCAGACATTCACTGCGCATGCGCAGAACAGAGACGCGCACGGAGAGGATCGCATTCAGCAGGAGATGGACGGGGTGGAGGGACGCGCTGGGCGGCGGCAGTTTATTAAGGTAGACGGAGCCTCTAGGTGCTAATGACGCCCCCATAGCACCTAGAGGCTCATTAGCATATAGATATAAGTTGTTACTTTAGCAAAACGGCTGCCCCAAAACCTATCATATTAGGATGGTTTGTTAGAGCAGACACTAGCGGATCGCTAGTGTCTGACACCTAAATATGTGATACGAAGTGATAGAAACCCTTTAAAAAGTGAAAGTTTGATTTATGATTATTAAAGGAACACATGCAAACTGTTGTAATCCCTACACCGTTCACTTGATTTGGATGTAAATACCCTCAAATTAAAGCTCAGTCTGCAGTTAAAGCACATTTTGTTAGTTTCATTTCAAATTTATTGTGGCGGTGTATAGAGCGAAAAATTTTATGATTGTGTCGATGTCCCAATATTTATGGACCTGGCTGTCTTTTTCAATTATTTGTTGTTGAATTGCAGAACTTTGTATAGGAGTAATTTGAAGGGAAGAGGGGGAGGAAGATGAAAGTTTATACTGTAGCCCTTGTGGGGGTTTTGCTCAGGTAGGCGGGCGGTAGCGGTGGCAGTACAGAGGCTCAGGAGACAGGCTTTGTGTCCAAACCGTGCTCTTTTATTCACTCCAGTGTGTCACATTAAAAACTGTGCAGTTCACACAATAGCAATGTTCAGAAACCCCAACTCTCACAACGGAGCCCCAAACGCTGCAGGCATCTCAGTGCCTGTTCAGTCTCTCCCACCAGTGATCGGTACTACACCTTGTCGTGGGGCAGGTTCGTCCAAGTTCATGCAAGGTAGACAGGTCACGTGTCGGCCTGGACAAGGGATTGGCTCCGGCCACAGGATCCCTTCTTTTGGTCCTTCTCTGCGCCTGCATCAGTTGTGCAGTCTTTGTTAGACGGAGCGGACTACAGAGCTCAGCCCGACCCTCCGATCAGCCTCCCATACAGCTTCATGCAGAGAGACAGGAGACCACACTACATCAGCCCCCACAGTCAGTGAACACCAAACCTATATTCACACGCTCTGGGTGTAGCAGGAAGACCACACCCACCGAGCATAGTGAAGGGTTAAACTCCTTCACTAACCGACTAGGGCCAGAGAAACCAACCTGCCCGGATCAGTGTAGACTGACACCATTTGATGATGAGGGTGCCATGGCACCTGGTGTGCATCTAGGGGTGTCAATTGATTTATGTGTACATTAATCTATGGGGGGCTGTTTGTCGCACTCTGACGTGGAGCGTGGGTGCACCAGTGCTTATATCACTATGATGTGGGCGTGTGGCACCTTACATATCGGAAGATATAATGATGAGAGAACAGATATTGTATTATTGGCGCAGGAATGTAGGTTTTTTGCTGTTCTATATCCGCTCCATTTTGCACTACTTGCATAACTAACTATATGTAGACATTGGTGCAGAGGAGAATCTGCCTAAGAAATCCATATTCGAATTATTACATTTAGTGAAGTTACCGTCCGGCATCTGAGACGTCTATCAGCGTGAAGTGCCTGCGCGTCGTCCGGTTACCTGGTGACGGATGATGCTCAGACACAACTTCCGGCAGCCTGGGTGATTGTGTGACGCGACTTCCGGTGGAGTGGAGCGCATGTTGATGGCATGCATTCCATATGCGTTCCACCGGGAGAGGGCGGAAATAGTTGGAGGCGCTGATTTTAAAAGGCGACACAGCAGTGTATGCTGAGTCTCCACACTGCTGGCATCTTGTGGTGAGGCAAGGCGAGGGTACTATTGGGGACACTTCCCTATACCACTGACCGTCCATACCGCTTTGTATCTACAAAGAAAGAAACTCTCTGCTGAAGCAGTAAGTTATAAATACATACCTAAGAATGTTATATGGATGCATATGAAACTTAAGCACATTTAGTGACTGTGGTTTTTGCACATTTACTTTTTAGAAACCCTCTGACTTCAGTAAGCCCCTGATGAGTTTCATCGTTATTGGAACGAAACATGGCATGTAGGGCAACATACTGAGGGAAATCACAGGGAATAGGCCCCATTTAGGGACAGGTTCCGTATGGGGTCACCCCTGTCGGGGCGGGTGCGCCGTGTCGTTGAGGCAGGTCTATAAGAATAGCCCCTAACCATCCATATAGGGAGGGCTCTAGACCAGGGTATTATAGGAGAACACAGATTGCCATATTATCTGAAGCAATTTGGCCAGACTGCTATATCATCTGAAGCACCTTGGCCATTAGTGCCTATACCATACAAGAGTACCACGCCACCCACCATCGAGTGAATCGTATGTCTACAAGACGGGGTAAGATCCACCCATTATCTTATTCTCCTCACAGACGATTCTGGATGGTGGTAATATATGTGTATATATGTGTGTATGTTATATGTCTATGTCCCACTACAACCACCAATGCTTTTAGTGATATTAGAGTAAAAGTTACATTTTAAATATACTCAGTCCACATGTGGTAAATACAATTATTGGAGGTGTGACCTATCTCTGCATATATACACCTGGTGCATAGAGATATATTACCGTACATAGACTGACACCAACAACCGAAAACCGTGGTGGTCCGTGGGGAACAGACACCCACCCTGCTCTTTGCCTGTTCCCAGTAAGAGTCGGCCCGGACCGCTGTGTGAACAGCACTCACTGCTGACAAAACACAAAAGACCCAGCTCTTACTCCACGACCCCCGGTGGCACGTATCTTCCGCCCACTACCACTCCAGATACTCCCCTACATATCTCCCCCCCCCCCTTTTGTTCACCCCTGAAGGCTTGACAACCCTGTTCAATCCTACCGGGGTGAACACACATATAGCAGTGTACCCGGGACAGGGCATCTGCGTTCCCTTGCAGGCGACCTGCCCTGTGCTCAACCCTGAACTTAAAATTTTGGAGGGACAAGAACCATCTGGTGACCCGAGCACTCCCCTCCTTGGCCTGGCTCATCCACTGGAGAGGGGAATGGTCGGTCACCAGACGGAACCTTCTCCCCAACAGGTAATACCTGAGAGATTCAAGTGCCCACTTAATGGCGAGGCATTCTCTTTCTACCACGCTGTATCGGGTTTCCGCTGGGGTGAGCTTGTGGCTCAGGAAACCAACAGGGTGTTCTTCACTGTTGACTTCCTGGGAGAGTACTGCCCCGAGGCTTACTCCAGAGGCGTCCGTCTGAACTATAATCTCCAGTCCGAAGTCAGGTGTCACCAGAACTGGGGACCCGCATAGGGCCGACTTCAAACGGGAGAATGCCTCTTCCGCCTGCTCATCCCAGCGAACCATTACTGACTTTCTACCTTTCCGGACTCCTGTCAACAGGGCAGCTAAAGTGACGAAATGTGGGATGAACCACATATACTACTCTACCATCCCTAAAAACGACCGCAGCTGCCTAGTCGTAAGGGGTCTAGGCCAACTTCGGATAGCCTCGATCTTATTTACTTGGGGCTTAAAGAGGACCTTTCACCAGAATAAAGTATCTAAACTGACTATACAGACGTGTAGAGCGGCGCCCAGGGATCCCCCTGCACTTACTGTTATCCCCGGGCGCCGCTCCGTTCTCCGGTTATAGCCTCCGGTATGTTCATAGTTAGGCTCCACCCAGGGGAACCTGCCGGCGTCTCTTTCTCCTATGCTGTAGCGCTGGCCAATCACAGCGCTCAGCCAGCGCTACAGCATATGAGAAAGAGACCGCAGCAGGTTCCCCTGGGTGGAGCCTAACTATGAACATAACGCAGGCTATAACCGGAGAACGGAGCGGCACCCGGGGATAACAGTAAGTGCAGGGGGATCCCTGGGCGCCGCTCTACACGTCTGTATAGTCAGTTTAGATACTTTATTCTGGTGAAAGGTCTTCTTTAACGACTCTGCGTCCAATGACATAACCCAAATACCACGCTTCAAGGCCCACTGAGCAGTTATTTGGGTTGGCGGTTAATCCTGCCTTCCTGAGCGAGTCTATCACTGCTTGAACCTTTGACAAGTGACTTTCCCAGACCTGGCTAAATAGGATGATATCAAAATATGCTGAGGCATACCGGAGATGTGGTCGGAGGACAATTTCCATCAGCCATTGAAATGTGGCAGGAGTGCCGTGCAACCCAGAAGGCAACACTCTATAATGGAACAGCCCCTCCGGCGTGACAAAGGCAGTCTTCTCTTTAGCTGTCTGTTAAAGGTACCTGCCAGTACCCTTTTGTGAGATCACCAAGAAATACCTGGCTTTACCCATTCGCTCTATTAACTCGTCTACTCGCGGCATGGGATAAGCGTCAAACTTTGAAATCTCGTTTAATTTGCAGAAATTACAGAAATGTAATCATCCGTCGAGCTTCGGGATAACGACTGGGCTAGCCCACTCGCTTCTAGACTCCTCAATGACCCCTAACTTTAGCATAAACTTCACTTCCGGTACAGTTGCAAACTGATTTTTTCCTGGGGCTCGGTGACAATGTCATGTTGGACTAGGTTGGTACATCCTGGAAGGTCAGAGAACACATCCTTATTCCTGCTAATTAAGATGTGGGGATCTATATAGATCGCATTTTGGCACCCTTTGTCAAGACATTGCCCTCATACCTGAGGGATACGAGCGATCTGTTGGGTCGCCTGGAGGGGGTATCTATGGAGGAGGGTACATCCTTGGCCTCGATTGATGTGGAGGCCCTATACTCCTCAATACCCCATACCCTAGGAATGAGGGCCGTGGAAACATTTTTGAGTACAAGGGGACGTCAGTTCCATTTACATAATTCATTTGTTTTACGCCTATTGAATTTTGTCTTGACAAGGAATTTCTTTCTGTTCGACGGGGTTCTTTACCACCAGCTCAGGGGCACCGCGATGGGGAGTTCTTGTGCCCCATCGTATGCTAATTTGTTCCTGGGCTGGTGGGAACGGACCCTGGTATTCAGCGATGCACCCAGTAACTATATCCCATGCGTTTTAACGTGGGCCAGATTCATAGACGACATTTTTGTCGTCTGGAAGGGCAAGGAGAGTGAGTTCATTGCGTTCATAAAAGAACTGAACATAAATTCCATCAATATGAGATTCACCTTTGAATATAAAAGCAACACCTTGCCCTTCCTTGATATAGAGATATCAAGGGACAAGGACAACATGTTGCAAACTAAGACATTCAGGAAACCTACCTCCACGAATGCGCTGTTACACTGGACGAGTCATCATCCACAGCCCCTCAAGAGAGGGATACCGGTGGGACAGTACCTGCGCATTAGGAGGAACTGTTCCACCTGGTATGACTTTAAACAACAAGCCAAAGATCTACGGTGCAGGTTTCGTGAGAGGGGGTATCCTGATGTTGTCCTGAGATCAGCTTACAGGAGGGCTTGTAATAGCAATAGGAACAAATTATTATACCCTAAACCAAAAACAACAACCAGTGGCCCGATACGCCTGATAGGTACATTCGATGGCGCGTCGGATGAAGTGAAACGGATACTCAGGAACCACTGGGAGGTCCTCCTACTTGACCCTGATATAAAACATGCCGTCTCCGAGACAGCACAGGTCACATATCGCAGGGGCTTGAGCCTCAAGGACCGGCTGGTCCACAGCTACTTCAGCGGGAACCAGGAGGGTAAAGAAACTTGGCTTCGACGCCCTGTTGGTAGTTTTCGCTGCAGTGGCTGTGTGGCGTGCCCCCATATAACACAGGGACGCTCATTCTGTGGTAATGTTACCGGCACTGTGTATCAGATTAGACACTTTGTGAATTGTCACACAAGGGGCGTGATATATAAAGCTAACTGTATCTGTGGCCTTGAATATGTGGGCAAGACCACCCGTGAACTACGGCGTCGGGTTGGTGAACATCTGGGTGATATCAGAAATGATAGGGATACACCCCTAGCCACACATATCAACACCGTACATGGAGGCGACATATCTGGCCTCAAATTCATGGGACTAGAAATGGTTCAAAAACCAGGACGAGGGGGTGACTGGGATAGGAGGATTTTACAGAGGGAGACTTGGTGGATCTTTCAATTGCGAACTGTGGCTCCTTTGGGGCTGAATGAACAATTGTCATTTAATAGTTACATCGATCCCTAAGCCACCATATTATTGATCCACTTATCCCCGTGTACTTTTAAACTGTACATTTGTTAATCCTTACCTGTCTCATTTCTCCCTCTCATCTTCTGGATCTGTCATTGCTGTCTTTGTGGTGGAAGCATCCCATAGTTTGAATCAAAGCAGTTACCATGAGACCTAGCCATATAAACTCTACATTATCATCCGGAGATCCATGACCTTGTTGATCTCTGAGGTATGACTTTATTGTTTAATGTGCCAGGTGGAGCGGCCTTGCCTGCTGGCTCCACTGACACATTGAAACAAATCCGGCCCTCTGTGACGCTAACAAACCTGTGCGGTGTGGGGCGGCGTTATGGCCATGGTGACCGCGGGACTGACAGCTGAGTGATTGTGGTCTCCACCCCTTGGAGACGGCTGTTATGTGTGCGGTTACTAGGATAGTACGATTTGCCGAGCGCCTCCTACCACGGCCTGGTCATCTGATCGGGAAATAATCATGTCTGTCACGTGACCCGATCAGCTGATTAGATGACGTCACCGGGCGGAACAGGACGGCTTTTTAAACGAGCCGCGAATTCACCCTCGTTGCAGCTGCCATACGCGGAATGCCAAGGAGTGACATCCGCACCCCTCTGTGAACAGTTGGTGTATCATGACTGTACAGATAAGTATTTTGCTGACTGTGTTTAAACATCATCGCTGCATAGCGCTTCTTGGCAGTGTTGAACGGCTTCTGAATACAATCTGGTGGGTGATAACACACCAGGAAAGCCGTTTCGACACCTGAGAGCCAGCTTTTTCAGCATCTCTGAGTGTAATCCAGGTTGTATATATTGTTTTATACTTGGACCTTAACTTTATCGGTGGTTCATCTGACACACCGTGTTCTATAAATGACCCTTAAACAGTTGGTCATTTTATTTTTTGATGATTGATGAATTAAACTAGTGACCCTGAAACAGGTGGTCACTGGTTAGTTTGAGTGATTTGAACCAGAGTGACTCGAGACCCATTCACCTGATAACCTTTGAGTCTGTGACCCTGAAATAGGTGGTCGCAGTTTTTTTTTTTTAGCCTACTTTGGTGTAGACAAGATTTCTGTATATTACTAAGTGTGGCTTCGTTCTTGATATCAGAGGGCTACATCTTGCAGAACTTGATATATTGGACTGTATTTGTGACATCTATAATTCAGTCAAATTAGTAACCGATACATCTAAAGGTTATAGTCCCCTGAAGAATTGCTTACCTTCAAGGAAACGCGTCGGGACATCCTTTATGGGATCCACCAACGACCCCAGAGTACCATACCTATAGTTTATTCATCGTATCCAATATAGGTGGTCTCATTTTTGTTTGTCAGTCTATGTACATTGCCCTCCTTTTTCTGGTTTAGATTGCCTTCCCTTAGATATAGGGACCACACTATCTCTCAGACAAAGCTGGGCAGTCCATGTCTAGGTAGGGCTATCTAGGGTTAGTGATAGATTAGTGTGTTGAGGAGCATAGGATAAGGGACCCCTAGGGCCATTGACCCAGCAGTGTGTCCCTCTCATTACGCATCCTTTCTTCTCAACCTATCATATCTATCCCTTCCTCTTTTTTTGGTCCTTCCTCTCCCTGGATTGGCATATGCCAATGGGAGAGTTGTATGCAATATTCCAATTGCACTCAGTCTAGATTTTTTAATCTACATACTAAGGGCCTATCATTTTAGCTTTTGACATAATTAAACGTTAAGTATTAATAAGCTACCCACTATTGTGAATAGTCATCTGCTAATTAACTCCTTCACTTCTTGAGGCTTAGTCGACAAACCGCTATTTATCTTTACCGCAGGGGTGTCCTCAGGTACCACCTTAGGGCCTGGGACGATCTCTGCAGCCAAGACAGAGTGCGGGCCATCCCCAAGAAGACCTTCTCCATCTTTCCAGGATTTCAGTAAATTAACATGGTATACCTGCTCTGGCTTCCGCCTTCCTGGCTGGTATACCCTGTAATCCACAGGGCCTAACTTCTCTCTTATCTCATACAGTCCTTGCCACCTGGCCAGGAACTTTCTGTCTATGGTGGGCACTAGCACTAACACTAACACTCGTTCACCCGGGTTAAATGTCCTTACCTGAGCAGCCCGGTTGTACACGTGGCTCAGGGCCAGCTGAGCCACTTCCATATGTTCACGGAGTATGGGCAGAACTGTCCCTATCCGGTCCTGCATCTTCTTGACGTGCTCAACTATGCTTTTGTGGGGGCGTAGGCTGCTGCTCCCATGCCTCTTTAGCGATATCTAGCAGCCCTCGGGGATGTCTGCCGTATAAAAGCTCAAACAGTGAGAACCTAGTGGACGCCTGGGGCACTTCTCGCACCGCAAACATAGGGCAGCAAGAGGTCCCAGTCCTTTCAGTCTTTTGCCACAGCTCTCTTTAGCATGGACTTCAGGGTCTTATTAAATCGTTCCACCAGCCCGTCAGTTTGGGGATGATAGACGGACATACGCAAGTGTAATATTTTGCAGAGCTCCCTCATCACTTTGGACATGAAAGGAGTGCCTTGATCCATCAATATCTCCTTCAGTATCCCCACCCGGGAGAAAATCCCCATCAGCTCCTTGGCTATTAGATTGGCTGACGTGTGGTGCAGGGATATTGCCTCAGGGTAGCAAGTAGCGTAGTCTGCTATGACCAGGATATGTTGGTGGCCTCTGGCTGACTTGTTAATGGGGCCTAGCAGGTCCATAGAGACCCTTTCAAAATGTACATCGATAATGACTACGAGGTGACTACGATAGTGAGGCTGGGGGCTTGTCCTCTGACACTCTGGACAGGACTGGCAAAACCTCCTGACTTCCTCATACCCCGGGCCAAAAGAAACCCTGTAGTATACGTTCCTGAGTTTTCTGGACCCCCAGATGCCCTCCTAACACATGAGTATGCGTTAAGTCTAATACCATGCGGCGGTATGGCTGGGGAACCACCAACTGTTCTATTACCTCTTGCCGGACTTTGTCGACCCGGTACAGCAGGTCCTGGTTACAGGCCAGGTGAGGAAATTCTGAGTTGGCTCCTGGGTGCTGAGCCACTCAGTTGATGACAATCACCCCTTCTCTGGCCCGTAACATAGGATCCTGGAGCTGGGCAGTCCCGAATGTGTGTCTCGGGATATCTCTAGTTCCGCGACAGAACGGGATGCCACCGGCTCACCAGCCAACCCTTCTAGGGACAAGCCTTTTGGGGTGACACTCTTCCTCCTTATTGGTGACACCTACACAGCTGGTATCCCCTCTTAGAGTTGAATGGAGTGGCTGATTAGACACCCTCTATCCCTACCCAAGGTTGTCCAGTCCCATATAAAAGATAAGCCTTTCAGTTTGCCTTCATTGACACAATGGTGATGTATTAGCAGGGATCAGCAACCTTTGGCACTCCAGTTGTTGTGAAACTACAACTCCCAGCATGCAAACACACAGCAGTTCTTCTAACTCATTCTAGTTTCTAAACAGGCTGCTAACCCCTGTACTACTGAAAGTGGTATGGGGGGGGGGGGGGGGGGGGGGGGACCACCTGTCAGCTCACCAAACTAGATCTCATACAAGACAAATACACAGCAAGAAGGAATGGTTAACATTTATTAAGTCAGAAAAACAATTGTAGTTCAATAGAAAAAAAAAAAAACTGCTTAAAAAGTTAAAAATAATTCCCAGCCGATGCAATGCAGAACTGGCTTCTTTGAAGCCAAAACTTAAAACTGGTTACGTTCCAAATGCCTGGTTGTAACGCAGATGGAAAGTCAAGCAAATTCCAGAGAAGTCAAGTCCACATCCATGTTCGATGGTGGAGTTAAACAGTGTTCTGCTGCCCTTTCTTGCCAATCAAAGATTTGTGAATATGAGGAATGACCCCTAGAAAGAAAACAGCAATGAGCCTTTATTATCAGAGCTAAACATCTGTGTCCGCTATATATACACATCATGCATTCTAGGACAGAGCATCCAAATCAATGTGTTCTACAACTCTAATTTGTTCTCAAGTTACCTCACATTTAGTTACATCTTTGTGGAGTTTAACCACCTCCGGACCGCCTAACGCAGATTTGCGTTCCGGAGGTGGCAGCGCTGCGCACAGTCACGCATATACGCGTCATCTCGCGATGGCCGAGATTTCCTGTGAACGCGCGCACACAGGCGCGCGCGCTCACAGGAACGGAAGGTAAGAGTTGATCTCCAGCCTGCCAGCGGCGATCGTTCACTGGCAGGCTGGAGATGTGTTTTTTTTAACCCCTAACAGGTATATTAGACGCTGTTTTGATAACAGCGTCTAATATACCTGCTACCTGGTCCTCTGGTGGTCCCCTTTGTTTGGATCGACCACCAGAGGACACAGGTAGCTCAGTAAAGTAGCACCAAGCACCAC
The DNA here is from genome assembly GCF_905171765.1 of Bufo bufo. Classification (NCBI taxonomy): domain Eukaryota; kingdom Metazoa; phylum Chordata; class Amphibia; order Anura; family Bufonidae; genus Bufo; species Bufo bufo. The sequence goes on from NC_053390.1 coordinate 576,447,229, forward strand.
TACACTACACCCCCCCCGTCACTTATTAACCCCTTATTAGCCCCTGATCACCCCATATAGACTCCCTGATCACCCCCCTGTCATTGATTACCCCCCTGTCATTGATCACCCCCCTGTAAAGCTCCATTCAGATGTCCGCATGATTTTTACGGATCCATTGATAGATGGATCGGATCCGCAAAACGCATCCGGACGTCTGAATGAAGCCTTACAGGGGCGTGATCAATGACTGTGGTGATCACCCCATATAGACTCCCTGATCACCCCCCTGTCATTGATTACCCCCGTCATGCTCCATTCAGACGTCCGCATGATTTTTACAGATGCACTGATAGATGGATCGGATCCGCAAAACGCATACGGACGTCTGAATGAAGCCTTACAGGGGCGTGATCAATGACTGTGGTGATCACCCCATATAGACTCCCTGATCACCCCCCTGTCATTGATTACCCCCCTGTCATTGATTACCCCCCTGTAAAGCTCTATTCAGACGTCCGCATGATTTTTACGGATCCACTGATAGATGGATCGGATCCGCAAAACGCATACGGACGTCTGAATGAAGCCTTACACGGGCGTGATCAATGACTGTGGTTATCACCCCATATAGACTCGTTGATCACCCCCCTGTCATTGATCACCCCCCTGTCATTGATGACCCCCCTGTCATTGATCACCCCCCTGTCATTGATCACTCCCCCTGTCATTGATCACCCCTCTGTAAGGCTCCATTCAGACATTTTTTTGGCCCAAGTTAGCGGAATTTTTTTATTTTTTTTCTTACAAAGTCTCATATTCCACTAACTTGTGTCAAAAAATAAAATCTCACATGAACTCACCATACCCCTCACGGAAACCAAATGCGTAAAATTTTTAAGACATTTATATTCCAGACTTCTTCTCACGCTTTAGGGCCCCTAGAATGCCAGGGCAGTATAAATACCCCACATGTGACCCCATTTCGGAAAGAAGACACCCCCAGGTATTCCGTGAGGGGCATATTGAGTCCATGAAAGATTGAAATTTTTGTCCCAAGTTAGCGGAACGGGAGACTTTGTGAGAAAAAAATTAAAAATATCAATTTCCGCTAACTTGTGCCAAAAAAAAAAAAATTTCTATGAACTCGCCATGCCCCTCATTGAATACCTTGGGGTGTCTTCTTTCCAAAATGGGGTCACATGTGGGGTATTTATACTGCCCTGGCATTCTAGGGGCCCCAAAGCGTGAGAAGAAGTCTGGTATCCAAATGTCTAAAAATGCCCTCCTAAAAGGAATTTGGGCCCCTTTGCGCATCTAGGCTGCAAAAAGGTGTCACACATCTGGTATCGACGTACTCAGGAGAAGGTGGGGAATGTGTTTTGGGGTGTCATTTTACATATACCCATGCTGGGTGAGAGAAATATCTTGGTCAAATGCCAACTTTGTATAAAAAAATGGGAAAAGTTGTCTTTTGCCAAGATATTTCTCTCACCCAGCAAGGGTATATGTAAAATGACACCCCAAAACACATTCCCCAACTTCTCCTGAATACGGCGATACCACATGTGTGACACTTTTTTGCAGCCTAGGTGGGCAAAGGGGCCCACATTCCAAAGAGCACCTTTAGGATTTCACAGGTCATTTACCTACTTACCACACATTAGGGCCCCTGGAAAATGCCAGGGCAGTATAACTACCCCACAAGTGACCCCATTTTGGAAAGAAGACACCCCAAGGTATTCCGTGAGGGGCATGGCAAGTTCCTAGAATTTTTTATTTTTTGTCACAAGTTAGTGGAAAATGCTGTTTTTTTTTTTTTTTTTTCATACAAAGTCTCATATTCCACTAACTTGTGACAAAAAATAAAAACTTCCATGAACTCACTATGCCCATCAGCGAATACCTTGGGGTCTCTTCTTTCCAAAATGGGGTCACTTGTGGGGTAGTTATACTGCCCTGGCATTCTAGGGGCCCAAATGTGTGGTAAGGAGTTTGAAATCAAATTCTGTAAAAAATGACCTGTGAAATCCGAAAGGTGCTCTTTGGAATATGGGCCCCTTTGCCCACCTAGGCTGCAAAAAAGTGTCACACATCTGGTATTGCCGTACTCAGGAGAAGGTGGGGAATGTGTTTTGGGGTGTCATTTTACATATACCCATGCTGGGTGAGAGAAATATCTTGGCAAAAGACAACTTTTCCCATTTTTTTATACAAAGTTGGCATTTGACCAAGATATTTATCTCACCCAGCATGGGTATATGTAAAAAGACACCCCAAAACACATTCCCCACCTTCTCCTGAGTACGGAGATACCAGATGTGTGACACTTTTTTGCAGCCTAGGTGGGCAAAGGGGCCCATATTCCAAAGAGCACCTTTCGGATTTCACAGGTCATTTTTAACAGAATTTGATTTCAAACTCCTTACCACACATTTGGGCCCCTAAAATGCCAGGGCAGTATAACTACCCCACAAGTGACCCCATTTTGGAAAGAAGAGACCAAGGTATTTTGTGATGGGCATAGTGAGTTCATAGAAGTTTTTATTTTTTGGCACAAGTTAGTGGAATATGAGACTTTGTAAGAATAAGAAAAAAAAAAAAAAAATCATCATTTTCCGCTAACTTGTGACAAAAAATAAAAAGTTCTATGAACTCACTATGCCCATCAGCGAATACCTTAGGGTGTCTACTTTCCGAAATGGGGTCATTTGTGGGGTTTTTCTACTGTCTGGGCATTGTAGAACCTCAGGAAACATGACAGGTGCTCAGAAAGTCAGAGCTGCTTCAAAAAGCGGAAATTCACATTTTTGTACCATAGTTTGTAAACGCTATAACTTTTACCCAAACCATTTTTTTTTTACCCAAACATTTTTTTTTTATCAAAGACATGTAGAACTATAAATTTAGAGCAAAATTTCTATATGGATCTTGTTTTTTTTGCAAAATTTTACAACTGAAAGTGAAAAATGTCATTTTTTTGCAAAAAAATCGTTAAATTTCGATTAATAACAAAAAAAGTAAAAATGTCAGCAGCAATGAAATACCACCAAATGAAAGCTCTATTAGTGAGAAGAAAAGGAGGTAAAATTCATTTGGGTGGTAAGTTGCATGACCGAGCAATAAACGGTGAAAGTAGTGTAGGTCAGAAGTGTAAAAAGTGGCCTGGTCTTTCAGGGTGTTTAAGCACTGGGGGCTGAGGTGGTTAAAGTGTTTACGTTCATGGAATAACCCCTTGAGGACAAAGCAAATTGCCAATGTTGCATCTTTACTCCCAGAGGCATATTTTATTTTTATGTACACATAGCTATATGAGGGCAAGTTATACTTTCTAATGGAAGCACATTATATTACATACAATGTAGTGGGAAGCTGGAAGAGCCAAATGGGGTGAAATTTGACTAAAAAGCAATCCCATCATAGTTTTATGGGTTTTGTTATTGTGTACCCCAAGTGGTAAAACAGACCCATCACAGGCAGCACTATAGGAACTTATTGCTGTGGTGGCCTCCAAGTCTTCCTAAGGGCTCATTCACACAGCCATATGCTGTCTGCAAAAAAAACTTTTTTTGCATATTAGATGCAGACCCATTCACTTCTATGGGGCCATTTTCTACAGTTCTATGGCTCTGCAAAACAAATAAAACATGCCCTATACTTCAGGATGTGGAAAATCAGGATGTGGCCCCATTGAAGTATATGGGGCTGCAAAAATGCAGAATGCAATCTTTTTGCAGACACCCTGACCTGTCAGCAAAAAACAGACCCGCATTTTTGCAGATAACATACAGCTGTCTGAATGAGCCCTAAAGACTCAAGGCTACCACAGAATGAACAGCTTCCCTGATCGCCACGCTGGGGAGCTGTTCAGCCTCCAGGAGCACAGAACTCTGAAGGAAAGACACCTCAGGTGCCATGGTCAGCTATGCCATCACTGTTCTCCAGAGCAGGCACCATCTCTAAAGTGCAGACACCTGGGGAAAGTTTGGAGTTCAGTCTATTTGCACCTTACATAAATAGCTGCACTAGTCACCAAGGGCTCTCTGAATTATCAGCTGTGACCAGCAGAAGCCTAAAGCCTTCTGTGTGGACGAAGAGACTTTTCTATGAAAGGGACTTCCAGCACTCGGTAAGTAAATTACTAGCACAGCCATTAACTGCAGTAAGGTACAACTTGAATGCGCTATATACTCCCACCCCCCTCAGACTTTAAAGGGAACCTGTCACCTGGATTTTGTGTATAGAGCTGAGGACATGGGTTGCTAGATGGCCGCTAGCACATCCGCAATATCCAGTACCCATAGCTTTGTGCTTTGTGTGTAAAAAAAAAACCACTATTTGATACACATGCAAATTAACCTGGGATGAGTCAGGGACAGGACTAATGTATCAAATCGGGTTTTTTTTACACAATAAAAGCACACAGAGCTATGGGGACTGGGTATTGCGGATGTGCTAGCGGCCATCTAGCAACCCATCTCCTCAGCTCTATACCCAAAATCCTGATGACAGGTTGCCTTTAATTGAAACAAAGGTTGAATGTTCTGTTTTTTGGAGATTTGTTGATCTAGAAGATGTGACATCTAGGTTCCAGTAAAGACCTTCAAACTCAGTGCTGCCACAAAATCTCAGATCAGATTCTGAGCCGCTAAAATGCCCTTGCTGTCAGATACCGTTTGTTACTCAAGTCCTTAAAGGGCTTCTGTCACCCCACTAAACTTTTTTTTGTGTACTTCTAATCCCTATCCTGCCATATATTGTTATTAAAAATTTTCGTTCAGTAGATTTAGCAAAAAACTTTGATATGCTAATTACCTTTCTACCAGCAAGTAGGGCGTCTACTTGCTGGTAGCAGCCGCAGAAAACCACCCCCTCCTTCTGTTGATTAACAGGGCCAGCCGCGATCTCCTCCTCCGGTGGCCCTGTCAGCATTTCAAAAATCGCACGCCTGTGTTGATCCGGCGCAGGCGCTCTGAGTGAGGAGGCTCACCTCCTCAGCACTCCCTCAGTGCGCCGGCGCCGATGACGTCTTCTCTTTCGGTGACATCATTGGTGCAGGCGCACTGAGGGAGTGCTGAGGAGGCAAGCCTCCTTATCTCAGAGCGCCTGCGCCGAATCAACACAGGCGCGCGATTTTTGAAATGCTGACAGGGCCAACGGAGGAGATCGCTGCGGGCCCTGTCAATCAACAGAAGGAGGGGGCGGTTTTCTGCGGCTGCTACCAGCAAGTAGACACCCTACTTGCTGGTAGAAAGGTAATTAGCATATCATAAAAGTACGTTTTTTGCTAAATCTACTGAACGAAAATTATTAACATAATGTATGGCAATATGGCAGGATAGGGATTATAAGTACACAAAAAAAAAAAGTTTAGTGGGGTGACAGAAGCCCTTTAAGGACCTTCGTCTTATATGTACAGCGGAAGTCCGGTCCCCAAACATGGCGCCTGCTCATGCGTGCTGTAGGCATCATAGTTGGGGGTTTCTGCCATTTTAAATAGCAGAGACCCGCAAGCACATGTATGCGATCAGGCATAAGGCTGATCGCATACATTATTTCCTTCAGATGCTGTGGTTAAATGTGACCACAGCATCTGATCAGTGCGGAAGCAGAAGTCGCACGCTTCCGCTCCTGTAACAGCGTTCCCCAACTGAGATCGGGGAACCTGTTACGTCAATGAAATACACCAAAGCCTCAAGCAGGCTTCGGTGTCTATTTCAGGAATATACCAAAACAGGCCACTAGGCGGCAGCATTGTATTGGCATAGTGCAAATGAAGTGTTCAATGACTGCTATTTAGCCAATGAACACAGGCTTCGGTGTCTATTTCAGAATTGCATTTTTGCCCAATTCTACCCCATTTACAATTTTTCTGCTTCCCACTACATGGTATGCAACTGTAAATGGTGCCAGTAGAAAGTACAACTTGTCCCGCAAAAAATAAGCCCTCATAAGGCTATGTGAATGGGAAAATAAAGTTAGGACTATGGGAAGGCAGGGAGTGATAAACGCAAAAATGGAAAATCTCAGGGTCCTGAAGGGGTTAAAGACCCTTAAAAACATCAGAATGGTTAAATTACACGAGTTTTGATATTTTGCCATAGTTACTGTCTATGGGAAATCATCCAAGGATGAACTGTTGGTGGTACTTGAGGACCAGAGTTTGCGCTCAACTCCAGATGGCAGTCTCATAAGTATCCATGTTGGACATGATAATTTCTTGTTTCATTTCAAAAGCTAACCCCCATAGTAATGAGTTTCCTTGAATAAGCTGCAGGTATCAAAGCAGCCACCAGTATACTTACCACCACCAGCAATAGTAGCCTTGATGAGGGCATCCAATTCTTCATCACCCCTTATGGCAAGCTGCAAGTGACGAGGTGTAATACGTTTGACTTTCAGATCTTTTGATGCATTTCCTGCCAGCTCAAGGACCTTAAAGTGAAAAGCAAAGGAAATCTTAAACATTTATCTGCTTAGCTCATAAAAAGGAATCATGTCTTCTGGACAGATTTAAATTCTTTTCAAGCTTCAATAGCTCACTGCATACAATTCCCTTAGCAAACCTATTTATTGTCACAAGGTTTTCCAGGAACAGTAAAAAAAAAAACACGAAACTATGTGTACATTGAGAAATTTGAATAGTAGACCCCATCACACATCAATAACTGGTCTCAGAAACATACAGCACTATTTCTATCATGTTCATAAGAACTAAGATTGCGCAGTGGGCTAGTCATCATTGACCAGTTATCAAGTTTTAGTTTTCCCATATACATTTCATTCTAGCAGAAAGTATCACACCAAAGACAAAAACCAACGAGCCAACAAACCAAAGATAAGATGTATTAAAAGGCTCTGAACCCAGACATATCCCCTTTTCACCCAGGCAGCCCCGCTGAGATGAGCATCAGAGCATTTCATGCTTCAATGCTCTGTCCTAGGCAGAAGCCTCCACCTAGAAGTGTAAGCTTGTAAGCAAAAAAGCCCTTGAAAAGCCTGGGGGTGTCTTGCTAATTCCCTATAATTTCTACTTGTTGTCTATCCCATTTGAACAACAGCATGTGAAATTGATTGTCACTCAGTGTTGCTTCCTAAGTGAACAGTTTGATTTCACAGAAGTGTGATTGACTTGGAGTTACATTGTGTTGTTTAAGTGTTCCCTTTATTTTTTTGAGCAGTGTATAATGCTGACCATCAGATTTACAGTGCTATATATTTTTTTTCATAAACCCCTTTAAAACTTGCACATGTGGCTGTACCCATAAAGGGGTTAGCTCACATTTACACCCCATCTTCTGAATAGAGGAATAAGTGTGATCAGCAGGGGATCAACTACTGGCACCCCATGTTCCCTTATTTGAATGACACCACGTTTTTTATGCACACTGCTGCGCCATTCATCTCCGAGACCACTGGAGATCACCAAGTACTTGCACTTGTTTATGTGATCGGTTGGGGGCAGTTTTCACTACAGGGTTTGTGCCAAGAAAAATATTCTACATTTTTCAAACCAGCCCCTGGATCTGAATACTTTTGTAACAGTATTCAATTAAAAACTTATCATAACTAGTGAGCTATTCTAGAATGCATCTGTATACCACCTGCTGTTTTCTCAATTCCTTTACCTCACTGACATGGTTTCATATGCTCAGTTAAGTCCTCAACTCCCAGTCATCTTCTGTTAAAGATTATCAGGAAAGAGCTACAGAAGAAAAGCACCCCCTCACCCCCTGGGCTGAAATAAGCCTAGCATGTACTATGAGGTTTAATTTGAACTTTTCCATCAATCTTGAGATAGCCCCTTTAAGTCTTACCTCAGCAGTAAGATACTCCAAAATGGCTGCTGTGTACACTGCAGCTGTTCCACCAACTCTTCCATGACTGGTTGTTCTGTTCTTCATAAGCCGATGGATACGGCCCACTGGAAACTAAAGAGAAACCGTAAATCGGTTTTGCCTAATTGTGTATTAGGGGGATAAGGGTACAACAGTGGGATAAAAAAAACGAAAAAAAAAACCATACAAATGGATAAATTGTCAGTTTGTCATGGCACTTTTCTATCAGTATGCATCCATTTTCCGTCCACCTATCCATTTTAGTTTTTAACAGCTGTAATCTACAATGCCCTTAGAATACATTATACCCCCATGGTGCCCTCAGTATATATATGCCCCTCTGTATTGCCCCCAGTATGAATGCCCATGGTACCTATAAATGCCCCCTGTAGTGCTGCCATAGTGTCCACTGTTTATAAAATATAGATACCACACACGCTACCCACAATTACACCAGCAAATTAAAAAAATACAAAACTCACCACAGGCAGCAGGACCTGACACTAGAAGCATCAGGTACTGCTGCCTTTAGTACACAGCAAGTGCAAGTGGTAAGGCGACTGGCAGTGGCCCCTCGACTGCCAGTCAGTGCTCCATTGAACTATGGGCCTGCTGGAAATCTTGTCCCCGTCTGCCATTGGCTGCCCCCCCCAGGATGTTTCTGTCTACGAACGGGGAGAAGTAGCAGCGGTGATACAAGGACCAGGCATAGGGAGTGGAGAGCCAGTAAGTATATTCAGAGTGGGGGCTTTATATAGTCTCGGAAAACCCCTTTAACACTATTCACTGGATAACTCCCTTAATGGGCATTTAATGGGATATGCTACAAGTGACTAATAGTATGAGGTCCCAGAGACTGGGATCCAAATGCCATTAAAAACTCCCATAGACTATGGCAGCCAAGCTGTCGTGGCACCTACAGAGGTGAAGACCAAGGGACTCTTGTGGAACCCTCACCTACACGGGGTCAGGTTCCTGCGGCCCAGACATACTGTATGCAGTCATGTACGATCATACAAGTTAGCAGCTCAAGAAAAACACATTAACTTTGCTTACCTGCAGCCCTGCTCTTGAAGAGCGGGTAACCGAAGTTGCTTTCGATTTACCAGAATCTTTACCAGCCTTGCCACCAGCCTGTTAAAAAAAATAAGAACTCTCAGTTGCTGGCTTATGCTGTAAACTACATATATATTTTTGTAAGGTGAGCGCTTTAGGTTACTCCACCTACAACCAATATGACAACTGCAAGGATCGGACATCCATATGTCTGTTATAACAATGACCAGATTTACCCTCCACCACAGCTGCCAGTTCAAGATCCAAGACAGCAGTGACCTTCTGTAACGTGGGAACCTGTGCAGGAATTGAAGGGGTTAGCCAGGTATTACTACTACACCGTGAGTGCGGCAGCTCCCTGAAGCAGCTGACTGGCCGGGACTCGGACCCCCACTGATTTGATAATGATCTATCCTCAGGATAGGTCACCGTTAACCCAGATAACCCCTTTAAGATTCTTCCAAGATACAATATTCATCAACATTAGATTGGAGGGGACCCAAGTCACTAACACAAAGCTGCAATACCCAGCAACGACTACTTTCACACTGCCGTTTTCTGGGTCCGCTTGTGAGATCAGTTTCAAGGCTCTCACAAGCGGCCCAAAACAGATCAGTTTAGCCCCAATGCATTCTGAATGGAAAAGGATCCGTTCAGAATGCATCAATTTGGCTGCGTTTGGTCTCCATTGCGTTTCTTTTAGACGGTCACTAAAACGCAGCTTGCAGCGTTTTGGGGACCGTCTGACTATGCCTGATCCGTCCCCCATTGACTTTCAATGTAAGTCAAGACAGATCCATTTTGACTTAGACTTTTTCAAATTAATAATGCAAACTGATCCGTTATGAACGGATACAAGCGTTTGAATTATCGGTGCGCATCCGTCTGAGCAGATACAACACGGATCCGCACCAAACACGTGTGAAAGTAGCCTAACCTGGGACTAAAGGTGCGATATGTAGATGGATGGTGTGATGTGAGCCATGAAATGTCACTCACCACCTGAGCACCAAACAGCCCCCACAGATATAACATTGAAGAGGCAATTCACGTAAAACGATAATCGTTTAGTGGAAATTTATGAAGTCATTGAACAATTGTACTGAACACACAAAGCTTGTGACATCATACGTGACTGAACTGTCGGATGTTAAAGTACATGCGATCTTTCACCGAGGTGATGGAATGTTACGTAAACCGTTGCGTCTAAACACAGTGAACATCCACAATTTAGTAAGTAATCGACATGAACGAGTTTGTACATTACAATCGCTGCATGAAAATGCTGGTCTGCCATCGCTTTAAAGGGATTCTGTCACCAGATTTAACCCTATTAAGCTAGCTGACATTAGTGATGTGCTAATGTCAGCTCAACCTAACTAGCCTATTCCTACTTGTATCTATGCCCCCGTTACTGCAGAAATCTAACTTTTATAATATGCTAATTAGACTCTAGGAGCAGGGGGGGGGGGGGCGTTGTTCCTGATCCTAGAGGCTCAGGCGTGGTGAGGGAAAGGCGCTCGCTGGCTGCCAGCTTACTCACCGCACCAGATACTGAACGGCGCGAGATTTCACCAGAGCACAGGGCTGGCAGACAGATGCGAGCGCTGCCTAGCCCTGTCAATCAGGACTTGGGGGGAGGCGACAAAGGTGGGAGAACAGAGCCCCCAGGAGCAGGAACAACATCCCCCTGCTCCTATAGGCCAATTAGCATATTGTAAGTTATATTTCTGGCGTAACGGGGTCATAGATAAAAGTAGGAATAGGCTAGTTAAGCTAGCGGACATTAGCGATGTGCTAATATCAGCTAAACCTAATATGGTTAAATCTGGTGACAGAAACCCTTTTAAAGGGAACCTGTCACCAGGATTTTGTGTATAGAGCCGAGGACATGGGTTGTTAGATGGCCGCTAACACATCCGCAATACCCCATAGCTCTGTGTGCTTTTATTGTGTGTAAAAAACGATTTGATACATATGCAAATGAACCTGAGATGAGTCCTGTCCCTGAGATGAGTCCTGTAGGTGAGTTGAGTCAGGGACAGGACTCATCTCAGGGTAATTTGCATATGTATCAAATCGGTTTTTTTACACAATAAAAGCACACAGAGCTATGGGGACTGGGTATTGCGGATGTGCTAGCGGCCATCTAGCAACCCATGTCCTCAGCTCTATACACAAAATCCCGGTGACAGGTTCCCTTTAAGGTCACCTGCTAGTCAGTGAAGGAGACCGCTGTATTTACATTCTCCTCCACAGTATGGGGAGGAGCGCTCGCTAATGCAACCGCTCGTCCACATACAGAATCATTGTTTTTATCTGTAGATGACATACAATGTGATAACACTGACCACCTAATCCATTATCCACATAAGTAAACGGCCCATAAAAGACCATTAATACATATCCTAATCTTGCAAAATACCTTTAAAACGGTAGAGTCGTCTGAGACACTAGCAAAATATCACTAAGCCATGCCACCAATGTCAGACAGGTGCCTGGACAGAGGTAGACCTGCACCTATCACCTCTCTAGAAGGCCCCCCCGAACAAGAGTGATCTGCACAAGAGCCTCTACCCTCTTTGGGAGTTCTGGAAATCACTAGCAGGCCCATAGAGGTGGGCGTGCAGACGTGCGCTCTGTTCACTTATGAGCAAGAACTCCCACAGAAATGACTGGAGAACATCACATGTGCGGTGCACCCCTGTTCACTTTAGGGGGCAGTTAGGTGCAGGTCTCACTTCTGACAGTGGTATAGCCTAGTGATATGCCACCAATGTCTCAGATCTACTACCCCTTTTAACTCACCTAGTGCTCAAAGGGCAGTAAGGCTACTTTCACATCTGCGTTTATGCTGGATCCGTAAAAACGCTTCCGTCATGATAATACAACCGCCTGCATCCGTCATGAACGGATCCAGTTGTATCATCTTTAAAATAGCCAAGACGGATCCGTCATAGACTCCATTGAAAGTCAGAGGACCGATCCGTTTTCTATAGTGTCAGATAATGGACCCATCTCCATTGAGAGTCATGACGGATCCGTCTTGATCCAGATGCCAGAAAGCACTCTGCGTGCGGTGTTTTAGTGTGCGTCACCGAATGCATTCTGGAGCACCCCGTTCCCTTCAATTCTGCTTTCTCCCTATTGACAATGAATGGGAACAAAGCAAACATTTTCCATCCTATGACCGAAAGGGAAAGTGCAGATGTAAAAGTAGCCTTACCTGGACACGTCCTCAGTGCCATGAACTCTAACCAGGACCACCAGTGGGTCTCTGGAAACATTCATAACCTACTGGGGGGGGGGGGGGGACCTGGGGAGAGGTCAGGTGGATTAGACTAGATGGATCCTCAGGGTGACCAGTCTCAGATAAATGGAGTACTATAGGGAGTGATGAGGGGGGCAGCAAAAGGAACACTTTAAATCCTCTGACTAAAACAAAAAGGATAATCATCTCCCTGGAAACCACTTTTAACGACCCGTGGGCCCTGTTAAATGGTGGCTCTAGAAATCCATTATGTGCCATGGCAAATGGCAGCCTTCCAGTGCACAAATAAGCCATTGTAACGATTACGGTGGGGAGAGGGGGAGATCACTGGAGACCCAGCGATCGGCTTATGGGTGGGGGTGAGCCAGTCTGCCAACGCACCGAGGATTGCAGGGCGATCGGCTTCCCTCACCACTAGGGGGAGGGGAGACCCGACGTATTCCATTGCACAATAGGACTGGAAACCACCTATACGGGCAGTCAACTACGGCAGAAGCTACATTAGCATCCGTCCGGAAACCATGCGGTAACCGAAAACGGAGGGAATTTTAACGTACGGCTTCCATCACGAGCACTCCACGTGCCCGCCTGGAAACAATAGATGGAAACGCGGTAACATACGGAGGGGAAAGCCAGCCCCTCTCCAAAGCCGTCTCGTGCTATAGAGCAGCTAGGCCAGAACAACAGAGGCGCGCACTTACCATGGTCGACGCTCGCTTCACAATACACTAACACAAGGCCCGGACTCGAAGCAAAAACCCTCCCGCGGACACAGCTACTATTTATAGAGAACCGTGAACATCCGGGTACTGCAGTTCAGAAGTCAACCAATAGCCGGCGTCCTTTCAGCTAGGAGGTGGAGATTGTAGCGCGGACGAAAGTGGGCGGGGCTACACCACAAAGCGCGTCTTGTCTGTGTGGTTTGAGCGCGAAAAGCTGGAAACGGCGTGGTACAATGTAAAGATGGAGGCTGATGTAATAGCGCAGGACGTTCTTGTGCTCATTAGGAGAAATGCTGCGCATTGTCTTATAACTATAAGTAGTCCACAACCCGTGTGTAAAAAGCTTTACCTCACGTATGCGAAGAAACAGCATGTGGAGTGGGAAAAATACAAGTGAATAGGTAGAAAAACCTAACATGGCCGCTGTAATGGAAGCACAAAAGCTTCTGAAAGAAACGGCTGTGAAACTCAGGCACTTATGGCATATTCTCATCAGGCAGTTGAAATTGGCTGGTGAACACATGGTTCAGCAGCAGCTCAGCTGCCGTGTGCATGAACCAACTGTAATTTAGGGCTCATGCACACGACCGCATGTATTTTGCGTCTGAAAAAACGGATCCGCAGGAAATACGGATGACATCTGTGTGCATTCTGTATTTTGCAGAACGGAACACCTGGCCCTTTATAGAACGGTCCTATTCTTGTCTGTAATGCAGACAATAATAGGACATGTTCTAGTACCTTCACGGAATGGAAATGCGTTTGTGTGCATGAGGCCTTGAAGGGGTTTTATATTCATTTAAAAATGTCCACGCAGAGACCACAACTTTGCCCTACGTGTGCTGCTATTGAAGCAGGTAGCCCGCTATCAGTGAATTCCCCATCAGTCTATACACAGCATCTAATGAGTGCACCGTATAGAGAACCAGAAGCGGCAATGCAGCTTCCTGCTCTGGTCCCAGCAGTCATGTGATTGCTAAGGCCTGGGAGCCTGCATGAGCTGCTGGGTCTTAGCAGACCAAGATCAGCTCTGCAGCGAGTGTGTAAAACCTATCAGAGAGCTGTATTCCCCCTGTAACTGGAGCTAGTATGTCAGCCCTTTGTTACAGGAAAAACCAGCAATTAATAAAAAAAAAAAAACAACTAATGTTAAATGTACCCCAAAGGTTTCGAATAACCTCATGGGGGGCACAGAGTGTAAAATAAAAAAATAAAGAGGCAGCCTGCCCCATCATTTAACCCCTCAGATGCCGACCTGTGAGTGAAGGCAGAGGGATGCGGCTCCCTCTGCCTTCCGATCGGGGCCCCTGCAGTGAAATTGCGGGGCTCCGATTGGTTGCAATGGCAGCCTGGACACTGCTGAAGCGATCCAGGCCTGTCATGGCAATCTCCTTACTGAGTTATGCACGAGGCACAGCTCGGAATGGGGAATCTGTCAACAGATTTGTTCCTATGAAACCGCCTGACCTTTTATATGTGCGCTTGGCAGCTGAAGGCCCTCTGCGCTTTGATGACATCATCACGCCTGGCCCCGTAAATCAAAGTGCAGAGAGAAAGGAGTATCTAGGTGTAATGGCAACGCCCCTGTTGCTCCTAGAGGATCATTTGCATATATTAAAACTGTTGCCAGGTACACATGCAACAGGTCTGCCAGTTTTATAGGTACAAATCTGCTAACAGATGCCCTTTAAATTTGACACTTTGTGCCCTATGATCTTCTGCGTCACAGTTTTATTCTGTTGGACTTGCAGTGGCAGCCCGGGAGGAACGAATGGAGGATGGGAGGAGTAGTACTGGCTTTGGCAAGAATGAGTGTACACATGGATCACAGCGGCAGTCCTCACACCAATACCCTCCTAAGGCCATGCAGTGCAAGGAGGGTGCACCCTGGTGTTGGAGCTCCGGCCTGGTGGTAGTTATGGTGCCCATTAGGGCTAAAGCTATCGATTATTTTAGTAATCAAGTATTCTACCGATTAATCCAACGATTGGCATTGCTACCAGCTCCTCCCCCAATGCCACCAGCTCCCCCACTCCCCATCCTAGCCATCAGTGCCCAGCCGCAGCGCCAGTGAACTTAAATACTTACCTTTCCTGTGGGGGTGCTTCCGACACTCCAGAGATCTTCTATCCTATTCTTCACGCACTGCACTGAGACCTGACGTCACACAGCGCGCTTATGTGCACTACGTCCTGACGATGTGTGTACGTCAGGATCCAGTGCAGCGATGTGACCATGGAGCGTGAGTAATAGCAAGCTCTTCACTCACACTCCGTGGTCACATGGCACAAACGAATCATCGATGCAAAAAATGTGCATCAAGGATTTTTTTGTGTTGAGTTAATCGGTTAATTCGAGTAATCGTTTCAGCCCTAGCGCCCTTTGCCTTAAGTGTCTCTGCAGGGTGCGAAGCTGGAGTTTGGATGCAGGTGAAATGGCATCAGTGACCATGCCAGTTGTGGTAAATAAATAAGTCTTTCTTTACTAAAATGCAGAATAGAAGTAGTAGTACATCCAACAGTATCAAAATCAGTTCAGTTCTACCGTAGTAAGATTGTATGGATAGCAGCAGTGATAGAGGTTGTGGTACTCCTTCTCTCTATCTTTCCAGAGTCTCTTACTCTGCAGAACCCCAGGCTGGCAATGTAGCCCTTGGTAGAAACTTTGCAACTCCCGGACTGTGGGGCACAGAACCAAGACATAGCTGGCCAAACCGTATCAAAATGTGAAAGGGAGTGCTGGCAATATTCCTTCTCACAGCAGCTACAACTGACTCCAATGCACGGCCTTGCATATTCTGGACCTTCTAATCTTCTTTCACTTTCGCTCTCTGGAGCACTTTGGATACCTGTATCTGTCTCAGAGATGATGGTTCTTTGGGGCTCAGGCCTGGTCCTGAGGAGCAAGCAGACATGAGTCCTCTCAGTAGCACTGATAGATTAGACTCTCTCCTGACTATTAATACAAATGACTGTAGGTGTCCCTAATGCCAGGAATCGGATTATAGTATATCAACAAGTGTTGTGGCAAAATGAAAGGGCACCCTAAAGCAATAATAGTGGTAAAGCTCCCAAATACATATAAATTAACCACTTCAGCCCCCAGTGCTTAACCACCTCAGCCCCCAGTGCTTAAACACCCTGAAAGACCAGGCCACTTTTTACACTTCTGACCTACACTACTTTCACCGTTTATTGCTCGGTCATGCAACTTACCACCCAAATGAATTTTACCTCCTTTTCTTCTCACTAATAGAGCTTTCATTTGGTGGTATTTCATTGCTGCTGACATTTTTACTTTTTTTGTTATTAATCGAAATTTAACGATTTTTTTTGCAAAAAAATGACATTTTTCACTTTCAGTTGTAAAATTTTGCAAAAAAAACGACATCCATATATAAATTTTGCTCTAAATTTATTGTTCTACATGTCTTTGATTAAAAAAAAATGTTTGGGTAAAAAAAAAATGGTTTGGGTAAAAGTTATAGCGTTTACAAACTATGGTACAAAAATGTGAATTTCCGCTTTTTGAAGCAGCTCTGACTTTCTGAGCACCTGTCATGTTTCCTGAGGTTCTACAATGCCCAGACAGTACAAACACCCCACAAATGACCCCATTTCTGAAAGTACACACCCTAAGGTATTCGCTGATGGGCATAGTGAGTTCATAGAACTTTTTATTTTTTGTCACAAGTTAGCGGAAAATTATGATTTATTTTTTTTTCTTACAAAGTCTCATATTCCACTAACTTGTGACAAAAAATAAAAAGTTCTATGAACTCACTATGCCCATCAGCGAATACCTTGGGGTCTCTTCTTTCCAAAATGGGGTCACTTGTGGGGTAGTTATACTGCCCTGGCATTCTAGGGACCCAAATGTGTGGTAAGGAGTTTGAAATCAAATTCTGTAAAAAATGACCTGTGAAATCCGAAAGGTGCTCTTTGGAATATGGTGTTACAATCCTACAGGCTCACCTGAGTCAGAGGATAGCTGGCTGGAGGTGGAGCCCAGTGGCAAGGACCGCAGGCAGGTTGTAGTTGCAGCGTAGTCAGACAGAGGCGTAATCGGTTAGCAGGCGGTGGTTCAGGGCAGGCAGCAGTGAGCGTGGTCAGACAATCCGGATCGGGAACGGTGGAAGCAGGTCAGTTGGTAGGGACAAGCAGAAGAGTAGTCGGGGACAATTCCAAGGTCGGCAGCAGTCAAGTTGGTAGCAGTAGCAGCAGAGGAACAGCAGTAGATGCAGCAGGATCAAGTCCAGAAGAACAATAACCAGCAGGGATCTGGTGCAAGAGGCTGGGCTTATAAAGAGGAAGTAGCAGGTGCAAGGAATCACAGAGATTAACAAGGCAAGGCTGGAACAAGGTAGATCAAAGAGTTCAGTAGAAGGAAATGTCCAGAAGGGTTGGTAGTCTAGTGGCTAGAGCTACTGCCTGGGACATGGCTGGTCACTGGTTCGAATCCCGACAGTACTCCCCCCCTTCCAAGGTGACCTCCGGGCACCGCAGATGATGGTTTATCGGGATGTCTTTGGTGGAAAGATTTTACCAGTCTGGGGGCATGGACATTTTCCTCCGGCTCCCAGGAGTTATCCTCGGGGGAATAGCCTTTCCACCCAACTAGATACTGCAGCCTTCCACGGTGGAGTCTGGAGTCAAGGATCTTGGCCACAGTGTATTCCTCCTGGTCTTGTACTCTTACCGGAGGAGGAGGAGGGGGGTGGCGGCCTGGGAAAGTGTTCTCAACATGTGGTTTCAGGAGAGAGCAGTGGAAAACCGGGTGCACTCGGATGGAGTCGGGAAGGTCGAGTCGGAAGGTGACTTCGTTGATTCGAGCCGTGATCCGGAAAGGACCCATGTATTTTTGGCCCAACTTCCGGGAGGGAACCTTTGGGCTTAGGTTTCTGGTGGAGAGCCACACCTTGTCCCCTACCTGGAATTCCGGAGCGGGTTTGCGGTGTTTATCCGCTGCCTGCTTGAAGCGGCTCTGGGCTCGATGTAGATTGTCCCGAATATTTTCCTGTGCCTGTTGTAGACTTGCAAGACGTTCGGCCACAGCTGGGACTGTGGTGGAAATGGGCAAGTGAGGGATGAAGGTTGGGTGTAGGCCGGTGTTAGCGTAGAACGGGCTGTATTGGGTAGAACTGTGCTCCGCATTGTTATAGGCGAACTCTGCCGTAGAGAGGTGGTCCAGCCAGTCGTCCTGCAGATGGGTGACGAAACAGCGCAAATACTGCTCGAGGGTTTGATTCTTTCTCTCGGTCTGCCCATTGGATTGGGGGTGGAACGCAGAAGACAGGTTCACCTTGATCCCAAGGGTTTGACAGAAGTTTCTCCAGAACCTGGAAGTGAACTGTACTCCCCGATCCGAAACAACATCGTCCGGGGCCCCATGTAGCCTAAAAACCTCTCGGAGTACGAGATCGGTCGTCTGTTTGGCGGTAGGTAGGCCCTTGCAGGGGATGAAGTGGGCCATTTTGGTGAGACGGTCGACGACGACCAGAACGGTGTTCATGCCTTTGGAGGGAGGAAGTTCCACAATAAAGTCCATGGAGATTGAACCCCAGGGGCGGGAGGGAACCGGGAGTGGACATAGCAAGCCCACGGGGGAGGAGCGGGGGGTCTTGTTGCGGGCGCACGTCGTGCATGAGGAGACAAACCTCTCGGTATCTTTTCTGTAAGTTGGCCACCAGAAGAAACGGGAGAGGAGCTCCTGGGTCCTTCTGATACCCAGATGGCCGGCCGGTTTGGAATCGTGGTTGAGTTTAAGTACGTCAAGTCGTGCAGATTCTGGTACGTACAACTGCTGATCCCGGTACAACCAGTAGCCACCCTTGAGAGTAAGGTTTACAGCTCCAGGTGGGTAGGTGAGGAGGTGATCGTTCTCATACCCTTCCTTGAGGGAACCCAGAAGTTCCCTCAAGTAGGTGGCTCCTATGATGCTTCTGTCGGGAAGGATACCGGCCGGAGCCTCATTGATCTGAGAGGTTTCAGAGAACATCCTTGAGAGAGCATCCGCTTTGCCGTTCTTCGACCCAGGGCGATAGGAGATAACAAAATTGAATCTGGAGAAAAACAGACTCCACCTGGCCTGTCTGGCGGTGAGTCTCTTGGCGCTGCGGATAAACTCTAGGTTCCGATGGTCAGTGTATACAGAGATGGGATTATGGGCCCCCTCCAGCAAGTGTCTCCACTCGGTGAAAGCGTCCTTGATTGCCAGCAGTTCCTTATTCCCGATGTCGTAATTCCGTTCAGCGGGGGACATCTGGCGGGAGAAGAAAGCGCAAGGGTGTAGGAGCATCTTTTCCCCTGAACGTTGAGACAGAATTGCGCCCACCGCAGCGTCGGAGGCGTCCACCTCGACCGTAAATAGTAATTCAGGGTTTGGGTGGGCCAGGATCGGGGCAGAGGTGAAGAGGGACTTCAGTTTAGCAAAGGCCTCCTGTGCCTCCGGAGTCCACCCGAAGGGGACAGTCTTTTTTGTTAGTTGAGTGATTGGGGCGATGATTTTTGAAAAGTTCCTGATGAACTTCCGATAAAAGTTTGCAAAACCTACAAACCTCTGGACCTCCTTTTCGTTTTTCGGGGCAGGCCACTCAGTCACGGCCTGGATCTTCCGGGGATCCATACTTAAGCCCTCCGGTGAAATAATATAGCCGAGGAATTGGGTGGAAGTCTGTTCAAATTCGCACTTCTCCAGCTTAATATAGAGAGACTGTTCACGGAGTTTCTGTAGCACCCTGCGGACATGCCCACGATGTTGTTCAGGGTCTTCTGAGAAAATCAAAATATCGTCCAGATATGCTACCACAAATTGGTCAAGCATGTCCCTGAGGACGTCGTTGATAAAATGTTGGAAGGTAGCAGGGGCATTGCAGAGGCCGAAAGGCATGACCAGATACTCAAAGTGACCATAGCGGGTTCGGAAGGCGGTTTTCCACTCGTCCCCCGGGCGAATTCGGACCAGGTTGTAGGCTCCTCGGAGATCGAGCTTAGTGAAGACTTTTGCCGCCCGAAGTCTCTCAAGGAGTTCAGAAATCAGGGGGAGAGGGTACCGGTTCTTCACAGTAACGTTGTTGAGCTTTCGATAATCTATGCAAGGGCGTAGAGAAGAGTCTTTTTTCTCCACGAAGAAGAAAGGGGCCCCTGCAGGGGATGTGGAAGGTCGGATAAAACCTTTTTTTAGATTTTCGTCTAAGTACTCCTTCAGGGCCTTTAGTTCCGGCTCGGAGAGGGAGTATATACTGCCGAAGGGTATTTCGGCTCCAGGTAGCAGCTCAATCGGGCAGTCATAAGGCCGATGCGGGGGCAGTTTGTCTGCATTTCTTTTGTCACAGACATCCTGGAACTCCAGATATTGAGGGGGTAAAAGCTCCTTGGTGGATAGTCCGAATATGGTAGGTTCTTCGGGCGGAGAAGGGACGGATTTACGTAAACAGTTCTGAGAACAAAAGTCTGAGCGGAACCGTATGCAGCGGGCATCCCAGTCCACCGAGGGGTTGTGAGTTTCCAACCAAGGGATGCCTAGGATCACCGGAAACTTAGGGGAGGTGATCAGGGAGAAGTGAATGGTTTCCTGATGATCGGGTTCGACGAGAAGTTGAAGATCAGCGGTCTGGTGCGTAACCGGCCCAGAAGAGAGCGGGGTCCCATCGACGGTTTCCAGATCGATGGGGGCTGCCCTGGTTACCAGTGGTATGTTGTTCTCATGGGCGAAGGTCAAGTCCATGAAATTTCCGCCGGCCCCCGAGTCAAGCATTGCGGAGCAGGGAAGCTGTCGTTCCCCAATGGTGATAAGGATGGGAACAATGAAGTGGGACCCGGTACCTGTAGTGTCCATGGTTTCAGAGGCCAAGGGTGAAATTGTAGCTTGTTGTAATTCCCGTAATTCAGTGACAGCAATGGTTCGGCAAGTCTTATTGGGGCACCTAATAGCGAAGTGCCCTGGCTCGCCACAGTAAAGGCAGAGGCCCGCGGCCAGTCGTCTCTCCTTTTCAGCAGCCGATAGAGTCTTGCGCAGTGTGTCGACCTGCATCGGTTCGGTGGAGGGTTGGTGAGCCGGCTGAGTCATTGGAGTGAAAGGGTACGCGGGCCTGTTATCTAAGGACCAGAGTCTTTCTCTCCTTCTTTCCGCGAGTCTCCGGTCAATTCGGATGCACAGTTGGACGAAGTCATCCAGATCGTCTGGGGCGTCTACCCTGGCGAGCTCATCCTTTATAAGTTCGGAGAGTCCGCGGCGAAATTGACTTTTCTGAGCAGCGGGGTTCCAGGTGGTGTCCGTGACCCAGCGGCGGAACTCGGAGGAATACTCGGCTACAGAGCGTCTTCCCTGCCGTAGACTGTGCAGCCTAGCCTCGGCAGTCGCGCAGCGGTTAGGGTCGTCGAAGACTTGGCTCATGGCTGTGGTGAAGTTGTCTAAATTATTTAATAAGAGACTGTGGGACTCCACATATGGGGATGCCCATGCCAGGGCCTCGTCAGTTAGAAGGTTAATGATGAACAGGATCTTCTTTCTGTCCGAGGAAAAGGAGCCCGGCTGCATCTGAAAGTAGATACGGCACTGGTTGAGGAACCCCCGAAACTGGCTCCGATCGCCGTTAAACTTTGACGGGAGAGGCATGCGGGAGTCTGTGACCGCGCTGCGTACGTCCAGTAGTTGACGCTGTAAATCGATAATTTCTCTCTGTTGGCTCTGGATTGCGCCTTGAAGTTGAGTCATTTCCTTTTGGGCAGAGGTGCCAAACTCCTGAAGTTCGGAGACTTGTTTGCGCAGGGTGGCCATCGCGGACTCCATTTTCGGGCTGGTTATTCTGTTACAATCCTACAGGCTCACCTGAGTCAGAGGATAGCTGGCTGGAGGTGGAGCCCAGTGGCAAGGACCGCAGGCAGGTTGTAGTTGCAGCGTAGTCAGACAGAGGCGTAATCGGTTAGCAGGCGGTGGTTCAGGGCAGGCAGCAGTGAGCGTGGTCAGACAATCCGGATCGGGAACGGTGGAAGCAGGTCAGTTGGTAGGGACAAGCAGAAGAGTAGTCGGGGACAATTCCAAGGTCGGCAGCAGTCAAGTTGGTAGCAGTAGCAGCAGAGGAACAGTAGTAGATGCAGCAGGATCAAGTCCAGAAGAACAATAACCAGCAGGGATCTGGTGCAAGAGGCTGGGCTTATAAAGAGGAAGTAGCAGGTGCAAGGAATCACAGAGATTAACAAGGCAAGGCTGGAACAAGGTAGATCAAAGAGTTCAGTAGAAGGAAATGTCCAGAAGGGTTGGTAGTCTAGTGGCTAGAGCTACTGCCTGGGACATGGCTGGTCACTGGTTCGAATCCCGACATATGGGCCCCTTTGCCCACCTAGGCTGCAAAAAAGTGTCACACATCTGGTATCTCCGTACTCAGGAGAAGGTGGGGAATGTGTTTTGGGGTGTCATTTTATATATACCCATGCTGGGTGAGAGAAATATCTTGGCAAAAGACAACTTTTCCCATTTTTTTATACAAAGTTGTCATTTGACCAAGATATTTATCTCACCCAGCATGGGTATATGTAAAAAGACACCCCAAAACACATTCCTCAACTTCTCCTGAGTACGGGGATACCAGATGTGTGACACTTTTTTGCAGCCTAGGTGGGCAAAGGGGCCCATATTCCAAAGAGCACCTTTCGGATTTCACTCCTCATTTTTTCCTGAATTTGATTTCAAACTCCTTACCACACATTTGGGCCCCTAGAATACCAGGGCAGTATAACTACCCCACAAGTGACCCCATTTTGGAAAGAAGACACCCCAAGGTATTCCGTGAGGGGCATGGCGAGTTCCTAGAATTTTTTATTTTTTGTCACAAGTTAGTGGAAAATGATGATTTTTTTTTTATTTTTTTTTTCATACAAAGTCTCATATTCCACAAACTTGTGACAAAAAATAAAAACTTCCATGAACTCACTATGCCCATCAGCGAATACCTTGGGGTCTCTTCTTTCCAAAATGGGGTCACTTGTGGGGTAGTTATACTGCCCTGGCATTCTAGGGGCCCAAATGTGTGGTAAGTAGGTAAATGACCTGTGAAATCCGAAAGGTGCTCTTTGGAATGTGGGCCCCTTTGCCCACCTAGGCTGCAAAAAAGTGTCACACATCTGGTATCTCTGTATTCAGGAGAAGTTGAGGAATGTGTTTTGGGGTGTCTTTTTACATATACCCATGCTGGGTGAGAGAAATATCTTGGTCAAATGCCAACTTTGTATAAAAAAATGGGAAAAGTTGTCTTTTGCCAAGATATTTCTCTCACCCAGCATGGGTATATGTAAAATGACACCCCAAAACACATTCCCCAACTTCTCCCGATTACGGAGATACCAGATGTGTGACACTTTTTTGCAGCCTAGGTGGGCAAAGGGGCCCATATTCAAAAGAGCACCTTTCGGATTTCACAGGTCATTTCTTACAGAATTTGATTTCAAACTCCTTACCACACATTTGGGCCCCTAGAATGCCAGGGCAGTATAACTACCCCACAAGTGACCCCATTTTGGAAAGAAGAGACCCCAAGGTATTCGCTGATGGGCATAGTGAGTTCATGGAACTTTTTATTTTTTGTCACAAGTTAGTGGAATATGAGACTTTGTATGAAAAAAAAAATAAAAAAAAAAATAAGCATTTTCCACTAACTTGTGACAAAAAATAAAAAATTCTAGGAACTCGCCATGCCCCTCACGGAATACCTTGGGGTGTCTTCTTTCCAAAATGGGGTCACTTGTGGGGTAGTTATACTGCCCTGGCATTTTCCAGGGGCCCTAATGTGTGGTAAGTAGGTAAATGACCTGTGAAATCCTAAAGGTGCTCTTTGGAATATGTGCCCCTTTGCCCACCTAGGCTGCAAAAAAGTGTCACACATGTGGTATCGCCGTATTCAGGAGAAGTTGGGGAATGTGTTTTGGGGTGTCATTTTACATATACCCATGCTGGGTGAGAGAAATATCTTGGCAAAAGACAACTTTTCCCATTTTTTTTATACAAAGTTGGCATTTGACCAAGATATTTCTCTCACCCAGCATGGGTATATGTAAAATGACACCCCAAAACACATTCCCCAACTTCTCCTGAGTACGGCGATACCAGATGTGTGACACTTTTTTGCAGCCTAGATGCGCAAAGGTGCCCAAATTCCTTTTAGGAGGGCATTTTTAGACATTTGGATACCAGACTTCTTCTCACGCTTTGGGGCCCCTAGAATGCCAGGGCAGTATAAATACCCCACATGTGACCCCATTTTGGAAAGAAGACACCCCAAGGTATTCAATGAGGGGCATGGCGAGTTCATAGAAATTTTTTTTTTTTGGCACAAGTTAGCGGAAATTGATATTTTTAATTTTTTTCTCACAAAGTCTCCCGTTCCGCTAACTTGGGACAAAAATTTCAATCTTTCATGGACTCAATATGCCCCTCACGGAATACCTGGGGGTGTCTTCTTTCCGAAATGGGGTCACATGTGGGGTATTTATACTGCCCTGGCATTCTAGGGGCCCTAAAGCGTGAGAAGAAGTCTGGAATATAAATGTCTAAAAAATTTTACGCATTTGGATTCCGTGAGGGGTATGGTGAGTTCATGTGAGATTTTATTTTTTGACACAAGTTAGTGGAATATGAGACTTTGTAAGAAAAAAATAAATAAATTCTGCTAACTTGGGCCAAAAAAATATCTGAATGGAGCCTTACAGAGGGGTGATCAATGACAGGGGGGTGATCAATGACAGGGGGGTGATCAATGACAGGGGGGGGATCAATGACAGGGGGTTGATCAATGACAGGGGGGTTGATCAATGACAGGGGGGTTGATCAATGACAGGGGGGTTGATCAGGGAGTCTATATGGGGTGATCACCACAGTCATTGATCACGCCCCTGTAAGGCTTCATTCAGACGTCCGGATGCGTTTTGCGGATCCGATCCATCTATCAGTGGATCCGTAAAAATCATGCGGACGTCTGAATGGAGCTTTACAGGGGGGTAATCAATGACAGGGGGGTAATCAATGACAGGGGGGTGATCAGGGAGTCTATATGGGGTGATCACCACAGTCATTGATCACGCCCCTGTAAGGCTTGATTCAGACGTCCGGATGCGTTTTGCGGATCCGATCCATCTATCAGTGCATCCGTAAAAATCATGCGGACATCTGAATGGAGCTTTACAGGGGGGTAATCAATGACAGGGGGGTGATCAGGGAGTCTATATGGGGTGATCACCACAGTCATTGATCACTCCCCTGTAAGGCTTCATTCAGACGTCCGGATGCGTTTTGCGGATCCGATCCATCTATCAGTGCATCCGTAAAAATCATGCGGACATCTGAATGGAGCTTTACAGGGGGGTAATCAATGACAGGGGGGTGATCAGGGAGTCTATATGGGGTGATCACCACAGTCATTGATCATGCCCCTGTAAGGCTTCATTCAGACGTCCGGATGCGTTTTGCGGATCGGATCCATCTATCAGTGCATCCGTAAAAATCATGCGGACATCTGAATGGAGCTTTACAGGGGGGTGATCAATGACAGGGGGGGTGATCAGGGAGTCTATATGGGGTGATCACCACAGTCATTGATCATGCCCCTGTAAGGCTTCATTCAGACGTCCGGATGCGTTTTGCGGATCGGATCCATCTATCAGTGCATCCGTAAAAATCATGCGGACATCTGAATGGAGCTTTACAGGGGGGTGATCAGGGAGTCTATATGGGGTGATCACCACAGTCAATGATCATGCCCCTGTAAGGCTTCATTCAGACGTCCGGATGCGTTTTGCGGATCGGATCCATCTATCAGTGCATCCGTAAAAATCATGCGGACATCTGAATGGAGCTTTACAGGGGGGTGATCAGGGAGTCTATATGGGGTGATCACCACAGTCATTGATCACGCCCCTGTAAGGCTTCATTCAGACGTCCGGATGCGTTTTGCGGATCCGATCTATCTATCAGTGGATCCGTAAAAATCATGCGGACGTCTGAATGGAGCTTTACAGGGGTGTAATCAATGACAGGGGGGGTGATCAGGGAGTCTATATGGGGTGATAACCACAGTCATTGATCACGCCCCTGTAAGGCTTCATTCAGACGTCCGGATGCGTTTTGCGGATCCGATCCATCTATCAGTGGATCCGTAAAAATCATGCGGACATCTGAATGGAGCTTTACAGGGGGGTAATCAATGACAGGGGGGTGATCAATGACAGGGGGGTGATCAGGGAGTCTATATGGGGTGATCAGGGGTGATCAGGGGTGATCAGGGGCTAATAAGGGGTTAATAAGTGACGGGGGGGGGGTGTAGTGTAGTGTAGTGGTGCTTGGTGGGACTTTACTGAGCTACCTGTGTCCTCTGGTGGTCGATCCAAACAAATGGGACCACCAGAGGACCAGGTAGCAGGTATATTAGACGCTGTTATCAAAACAGCGTCTAATATACCTGTTAGGGGTTAAAAAAAACACATCTCCAGCCTGCCAGCGAACGATCGCCGCTGGCAGGCTGGAGATCAACTCTCTTACCTTCCGTTCCTGTGAGCGCGCGCGCCTGTGTGCGCGCGTTCACAGGAAATCTCGGCCATCGCGAGATGACGCATATATGCGTGACTCTGCGCAGGGCTGCCACCTCCGGAACGCGATCCTGCGTTAGGCGGTCCGGAGGTGGTTAAACAAACAAGAGACATGGAGCTTGTAAAATACCTATAAAAATATATCTTTATTAGCGTATCAATAAATTACAAGCATATTACCGTTAAAAAATGAAGGTGGCAGAGAAAAGACACCATCCCAGCTTTACACAGACCGCATATATTAATAAATACAATAGCAACAACTAATCTAAATAGTAGAACAATATCACGATGGGTCAGCAGTGTCAGGATCATGAAACAATAATTACCCAGAACCAACCGCAACTCAGTGCAGATAAGCCCTATCGAAGTATGCAATAAAACATGAAGCCGACTCACCTAAGCAAGTGAGACTGTGAAAGCCAGGATGGCACTACCCCGACGCGCGTTTTTGCGTGCTTTCGTCCGGGGCTAACGCCATCAACTGTAGGATCACCTATTTAAAACCCACAGCCCCCTATAGAATGCTGCGCCCAGATAGTGGCAAATCTCATTCACCTGTTTGTGGGCGCACGATGCGCGAAATGCCGCCGCTGTTGCACTCGTCACACCGATCCGCCCGCCACCACTTCACAAACCAGGTTACGTGATGCGGGAGGCCGACGTAGAGACGCACAGGCGAGAGGCGCCGAGCGCGGCACCATGCAAACGCGCGCACCAATCCCAGGAAAAGGAGATCGACCAAGAGTACTAGAGATTGGCTCCCTCTGCAGTCCATGAATGGCCATTACATACCACAGCAATAGACATAGTTGATCAGTGACCTATTGTAATCATATCAAGACAATTGTATGCTATACTATTATGAATAAATAAACATGATTATGTTGTGCTACTAATACATTATTATTAATTATATGTAAAATAAATAAAAACACAAATGGGGATAAAAAAAATTGTGCTAGCAGTGACAAAATGGAAACAATATACACAATGTCACAGGAAGTGACCAAATGAAGTTAAAAAGGGGTAAAACACGTGTAAAGTGAAAATTATGGTGAGGAAGTAGAGTGTATTGGTGTGCCTATTCTATTAGGCAAGTGAAAAGAACAAACCATCACATAATGGTGTGAGGTAATAATGTGTAATAGATACAATAAATACAGCAACATTATTAAAATGTTTCCAGAGCAAAGAAGGCCATCAACTCCAAAAACGTCCCAAAGGGGCTGCTGGAGAGCTTGTTCTAAAAATGCATAGTATCCTTTAAAAGTCTTGGATTAGCGTGACGCCGGGCGTGAGGACTGTGGGTTTTAAATAGGTGATCCTACAGTGACGGGGTTACCCCCGGACGAAGGCACGCCAAAACGCACGTCATCCTGGCTTTCACAGTCTCACTTGCTTAGGTGAGTCGGCTTCATGTTTTATTGCATACTTCGATAGGGCTTATCTGCACTGAGTTGCGGTTGGTTCTGGGTAATTATTGTTTCATGATCCTGACACTGCTGACCCATCGTGATATTGTTCTACTATTTAGATTAGTTATTGGTATTGTATTTATTAATATATGCGGTCTGTGTAAAGCTGGGATGGTGTCTTTTCTCTGCCACCTTCATTTTTTAACGGTAATATGCTTGTAATTTATTGATACGCTAATAAAGATATATTTTTATAGGTATTTTACAAGCTCCATGTCTCTTGTTTGTTTAACCGCTTGCCGCCACGCTAACGCCGAAAGGCGTCATTGCGGCGGCTCCCCCAGGCTACGCTAACGCCAATAGGCGTCATCTCGCGTGAGCCGAGATTTCCTGTGAACGCGCGCACACAGGCGCGCGCGCTCACAGGAACGGAAGGTAAGAGAGTTGATCTCCAGCCTGCCAGCGGCGATCGTTCGCTGGCAGGCTGGAAATGTGTTTTTTTTAACCCCTAACAGGTATATTAGACGCTGTTTTGATAACAGCGTCTAATATACCTGCTACCTGGTCCTCTGGTGGTCCCCTTTGTTTGGATCGACCACCAGAGGACACAGGTAGCTCAGTAAAGTAGCACCAAGCACCACTACACTACACTACACCCCCCCCGTCACTTATTAACCCCTTATTAGCCCCTGATCACCCCATATAGACTCCCTGATCACCCCCCTGTCATTGATTACCCCCCTGTCATTGATCACACCGCTGTAAAGCTCCATTCAGACGTCCGCATGATTTTTACGGATCCACTGATAGATGGATCGGATCCGCAAAACGCACACGGACGTCTGAATGGAGCCTTACAGGGGCGTGATCAATGACTGTGGTGATCACCCCATATAGACTCCCTCATCACCCCCCTGTCATTGATCACACCCCTGTAAAGTTCCATTCAGACGTCCGCATGATTTTTACGGATCCACTGATAGATGGATCGGATCCGCAAAACGCACACGGACGTCTGAATGGAGCCTTACAGGGGCGTGATCAATGACTGTGGTGATCACCCCATATAGACTCCCTGATCACCCCCCTGTCATTGATTACCCCCCTGTCATTGATCACACCCCTGTAAAGCTCCATTCAGACGTCCGCATGATTTTTACGGATCCACTGATAGATGGATCGGATCCGCAAAACGCATACGGACGTCTGAATGGAGCCTTACAGGGGCGTGATCAATGACTGTGGTGATCACCCCATATAGACTCCCTCATCACCCCCCTGTCATTGATCACACCCCTGTAAAGCTCTATTCAGACGTCCGCATGATTTTTACGGATCCACTGATAGATGGATCGGATCCGCAAAACGCACACGGACGTCTGAATGGAGCCTTACAGGGGCGTGATCAATGACTGTGGTGATCACCCCATATAGACTCCCTGATCACCCCCCTGTCATTGATTACCCCCCTGTCATTGATCACACCCCTGTAAAGCTCCATTCAGACGTCCGCATGATTTTTACGGATCCACTGATAGATGGATCGGATCCGCAAAACGCATACGGACGTCTGAATGGAGCCTTACAGGGGCGTGATCAATGATTGTGGTGATCACCCCATATAGACTCCCTCATCACCCCCCTGTCATTGATCACACCCCTGTAAAGCTCTATTCAGACGTCCGCATGATTTTTACGGATCCACTGATAGATGGATCGGATCCGCAAAACACATACGGACATCTGAATGGAGCCTTATAGGGGGGTGATCAATGACAGGGGGGTGATCACCCCATATAGACTCCCTGATCACCCCCCTGTCATTGATCACCCCCCCTGTCATTGATCACCCCCCCCTGTCATTGATTACCCCCCTGTCATTGATCACACCCCTGTAAAGCTCCATTCAGACGTCCGCATGATTTTTACGGATCCACTGATAGATGGATCAAATCCGCAAAACGCATACGGACGTCTGAATGGAGCCTTACAGGGGCATGATCAATGACTGTGGTGATCACCCCATATAGACTCCCTGATCACCCCCCTGTCATTGATTACCCCCCTGTCATTGATTACCCCCCCTGTCAGGCTGCATTCAGATGTCCGTATGATTTTTACAGATCCACGGATACATGGATCGGATCCGCAAAACACATACGGACATCTGAATAGAGCCTTATAAGGGGGTGATCAATGACAGGGGGGTGATCACCCCATATAGACTCCCTGATCACCCCCCCTGTCATTGATCACCCCCCCTGTCATTGATCACCCCCCTGTCATTGATCACCCCCCTGTCATTGATCACCCTCTGTAAGGCTCCATTCAGACATTTTTTTGGCCCAAGTTAGCGGAAATTATTATTTTTTTCTTACAAAGTCTCATATTCCACTAACTTGTGTCAAAAAATTAAATCTCACATGAACTCACCATACCCCTCACGGAATCCAAATGCGTAAATTTTTTTAGACATTTATATTCCAGACTTCTTCTCACGCTTTAGGGCCCCTAGAATGCCAGGGCAGTATAAATACCCACATGTGACCCCATTTCGGAAAGAAGACACCCCCAGGTATTCCGTGAGGGGCATATTGAGTCCATGAAAGATTGAAATTTTTGTCCCAAGTTAGCGGAAAGTGAGACTTTGTGAGAAAAAAATAAAAAATATCAATTTCCGCTAACTTGTGCCAAAAATTTTTTTTTTCTATGAACTCGCCATGCCCCTCATTGAATACCTTGGGGTGTCTTCTTTCCAAAATGGGGTCACATGTGGGGTATTTATACTGCCCTGGCATTCTAGGGGCCCCAAAGCGTGAGAAGAAGTCTGGTATCCAAATGTCTAAAAATGCCCTCCTAAAAGGAATTTGGGCACCTTTGCGCATCTAGGCTGCAAAAAAAGTGTCACACATCTGGTATCGCCGTACTCAGGAGAAGTTGGGGAATGTGTTTTGGGGTGTCATTTTACATATACCCATGCTGGGTGAGAGAAATATCTTGGTCAAATGCCAACTTTGTATAAAAAAATGGGAAAAGTTGTCTTTTGCCAAGATATTTCTCTCACCCAGCATGGGTATATGTAAAATGACCCCCCAAAACACATTCCCCAACTTCTCCTGAATACGGCGATACCACATGTGTGACACTTTTTTGCAGCCTTTGTGGGCAAAGGGGCCCATATTCCAAAGAGCACCTTTAGGATTTCACATGTCATTTACCTACTTACCACACATTAGGGCCCCTGGAAAATGCCAGGGCAGTATAACTACCCCACAAGTGACCCCATTTTGGAAAGAAGACACCCCAAGGTATTCTGTGAGGGGCATGGCGAGTTCCTAGAATTTTTTATTTTTTGTCACAAGTTAGTGGAAAATGATGATTTTTTTTTTCTTACAAAGTCTCATATTCCACTAACTTGTGACAAAAAATAAAAACTTCCACGAACTCACTATGCCCATCAGCGAATACCTTGGGGTGTCTTCTTTCTAAAATGGGGTCACTTGTGGGGTAGTTATACTGCCCTGGCATTCTAGGGGCCCAAATGTGTGGTAAGGAGTTTGAAATCAAATTCTGTAAAAAATGACCAGTGAAATCCGAAAGGTGCTCTTTGGAATATGGGCCCCTTTGCCCACCTAGGCTGCAAAAAAGTGTCACACATCTGGTATCTCCGTATTCAGGAGAAGTTGGGGAATGTGTTTTGGGGTGTCATTTTACATATACCCATGCTGGGTGAGAGAAATATCTTGGCAAAAGACATCTTTTACCATTTTTTTTATACAAAGTTGTCTTTTGCCAAGATATTTCTCTCACCCAGCATGGGTATATGTAAAATGACACCCCAAAACACATTCCCCAACTTCTCCTGAATACGGAGATACCACATGTGTGACACTTTTTTGCAGCCTAGGTGGGCAAAGGGGCCCACATTCCAAAGAGCACCTTTTGGATTTCACCAGCCATTTTTTACAGAATTTGATTTCAAACTCCTTACCACACATTTGGGCCCCTAGAATGCCAGGGCAGTATAACTACCCCACAAGTGACCCCATTTTGGAAAGAAGACATCCCAAGGTATTCGCTGATGGGCATAGTGAGTTCATGGAAGCTTTTATTTTTTGTCAGAAGTTAGTGGAATATGAGACTTTGTAAGAAAAAAAAAAAAAAAAAATCATCATTTTCCGCTAACTTGTGACAAAAAATAAAAAGTTCTATGAACTCACTATGCCCATCAGCGAATACCTTAGGGTGTCTACTTTCCGAAATGGGGTCATTTGTGGGGTGTTTGTACTGTCTGGGCATTGTAGAACCTCAGGAAACATGACAGGTGCTCAGAAAGTCAGAGCTGCTTCAAAAAGCGGAAATTCACATTTTTGTACCATAGTTTGTAAACGCTATAACTTTTACCCAAACCATTTTTTTTTTACCCAAACATTTTTTTTTTATCAAAGACATGTAGAACAATAAATTTAAAGCAAAATTTATATATGGATCTCGTTTTTTTTTGCAAAATTTTACAACTGAAAGTGAAAAATGTCATTTTTTTGCAAAAAAATCGTTAAATTTCGATTAATAACAAAAAAAGTAAAAATGTCAGCAGCAATGAAATACCACCAAATGAAATCTCTATTAGTGAGAAGAAAAGGAGGTAAAATTCATTTGGGTGGTAAGTTGCATGACCGAGCAATAAACGGTGAAAGTAGTGTAGTGCCGATTTGTAAAAAAGGGCCTGGTCTTTAGGGGGGTATAAACCTGTGGTCCTTAAGTGGTTAATTTCTCTCCTGACTATTGGTGGATTCAGTCCCAACTCTTAGCGTCCTAAAGTGGCTGAGTCAAGGTTGTTAACCCTGACCTATTCATACAGTACTATTAAATAGTCCAACTATACAACTGATAATTTTTTTCAAAAAGTTTTTAAAATTCAATTTAATAAATTCAATGGATCACAGACTGTTGTGCCTCATGTACTGATGGTTATATTATACTAGACTCTACAACAATACAGAGCCAAAAACTGGTTTAGAAAATGATGAGATGGGCCTGCCGGCCCAGCCTCCTATCCGCCCACACCACGCCCCTTTTCTCAATCTGTCAGAAGAGTAGCATGAGCAGGGAAATGTCACAGACAAATTCTGCAACTGATATATTCCACCAAATGGATATATATCAGTTCATAAATGAGCCCCATTGTTAATAGAGATGAGTCAATCCTCTGACATTCTTTTTAGTTCTGATTCTACCTATTTGACCATCAGATTCAATTAGGTGTGAATTTGATCCAAATCAAGAGTACCCCAATTGCCCTGAAAAGTCATGTGTGAAACTCTTGGGTCTCCTAATGATTGCTTCCTAGACAAAACGAGACATTATAACTAATGAAGAAAGGTATTTGGGAATATATTTATAATAAAGTCATAGGCGTGCGCAGCCTATTGCATTAGGGTGTGCACCCTAAAGCACAAACACACGCCGCGCGCGTGTATGTATGTATATATATATATTATAGCCACAGATCCTCCATAACAGTGTGTAAATTTTTATTGTACTAACTAACCTAATACTTAAAAGACAAGCTTTCAAGAGTTTTCCTTTCTTCCTCGGTACGCTTGAGTATTCAGAAACAATCTATTCCTAAGGGTGGGTTCACATCTGCCTTATGCCATTCCGTTATAGGTTCCGTTTCAAACGGAATATAACGGAATGGCCAGATGGAATGCAAAACAGAAACCTTTAAGAGGCATTCCGTTTTGCTCTGTCCTAATAGAAGTTTATGAGAAAGCATAACGGATCCGTCTGGGTCCCCTTATGCAAGATGGAAAACAAAGTCCTGTCGACAGGACTTTGTTTTCCGTCTTGCATAACGGGAACCAGATGGAGCCGTTTTGATTCCCATAGACTTTTATGAGGACGGAGAGCAAACGGAAAGCCTCTTGCAGAGTCTGCACTGTACGAGAGAGAGATAGCAGTGGCTGTAAAGGGAAAAGTTCCAGAGCACACAATGACAGCCCCAGAGCCTTTCTGCTGCCTGACCAACCGTATGCTGCCACAGCGCCAGCCCAGCCTGCAGGACATCAGAGAGGCCTGGGGTCCACATTATAGCACCACTACATTTACTTATTATCAAAAAGCATCATACATAACAAAAAAAAAACAACAACAATTTTTTACTGTCCCTTTAAGCAAAAGCCAGAATATAATAAAAGACAAAAACATTAAACTATATTTATAATAAAACAATTTACTTACAAAAGAAGCTATTCAGTCGTCTGCTGTGCCGTCCTCTGCTTGCTTCCACGGATTCTTTGCCCTCCTTTCTGTCTCTCCTCAGTGCGCAGGCGCACTGTTATGGGGGATCTGTGGATGACGCACTGTTATGGGGGATCTGTGGATGACGCACTGTTATGGGGGACCTGTGGATGACACACTGTTAGGGCTGTTTCACATGAGCGGATGCCGTGCGTGACATCCGCTCCGTGAATGACAGCCAAGACCCGATGCAGACTGCAGAAGCACTAACATGATTGATAATGCTCCGTGCCTCTCTGTGATCTCTTTACTACGAAATCACAGTGACAACTTTATCTCACTGTGATTTCGTAATAAAGAGATCACAGAGAGGCACGGAGCATTATCAGTCATGTTAATGCTCCGTGCTTCTGCAGTCTGCATCGGGTCTTGGCTGTCATTCACGGAGCGGATGTCACGCACGGCATCCGCTCGTGTGAAACAGCTCTTATGGGGGACCTGTGGATGACGCACTGTTATGGGCATCTGTGGATGACACTATTATGGGGGCATCTGTGGATGACACTATTATGGGGGCATCTGTGGATGGCACTGTTATAGGCATCTGTGGATGAAACTGGTATGGGCATCAGTGGATGACACACTGTTATGAGGCATCTGGGGATGACACTGTTATGGGGGCATCTGTGGATGACACTGTTATGGGGGCATCTGTGGATGACGCACTGTTATGGGCATCTGTGGATGTCACTGTTATGGGCATCAGTGGATGACACACTGTTATGAGGCATCTGCGGATGACACTGTTATGGGGCATCTGTGGATGACGCACTGTTATGGGCATCTGTGGATGACACTGTTATGGGCATCTGTGGATGACACTGTTATGGGTATCAGTGGATGACACACTGTTATGAGTAGAGTTGAGCGAACACCTGGATGTTCGGGTTCGAGAAGTTCGGCCGAACTTCCCGTAAATGTTCGGGTTCGGGATCCGAACCCGAACCGAACTTCGTCCCGAACCCGAACCCCATTGAAGTCAATGGGGACCCGAACTTTTGGGCACTAAAAAGGCTGTAAAACAGCCCAGGAAAGAGCTAGAGGGCTGCAAAAGGCAGCAACATGTAGGTAAATCCCCTGCAAACAAATGTGGATAGGGAAATGAATTAAAATAAAAATTAAAAAAATAAAAATGAACCAATATCAATTGGACAGAGGTCCCATAGCAGAGAATCTGGCTTCACGTCAGCAGAGAATCAGTCTCTTCATGCCATAGCAAAGAATCTGGCTTCATGTCAGCAGAGAATCAGTCTCTTCATGCCATAGCAGAGAATCTGGCTTCATGTCAGCGCAGAATCAGTATTCATGTCATAGCAGAGAATCAGGCTTCACGTCACCCACCACTGGAACAGGCCACTGTCACACATTTAGGCCCCGGCACCCAGACAGAGGAGAGCGGTTTCGTAACAGAGAATCTGGCTTTATGTCAGCGCAGAATCTGTCTTCATGTCATAGCAGAGAATCAGGCTTCACGTCACCCACCACTGGAACAGGCCACTGTCACACATTTAGGCCCCGGCACCCAGACAGAGGAGAGCGGTCCCGTAACAGAGAATCTGGCCTTATGTCAGCGCAGAATCTGTCTTCATGTCATAGCAGAGAATCAGGCTTCACGTCACCCACCACTGGAACAGGCCACTGTCACACATTTAGGCCCCGGCACCCAGACAGAGGAGAGTGGTCCCGTAACAGAGAATCTGGCCTTATGTCAGCGCAGAATCTGTCTTCATGTCATAGCAGAGAATCAGGCTTCACGTCACCCACCACTGGAACAGGCCACTGTCACACATTTAGGCCCAGGCACCCAGGCAGAGGAGAGAGGTCCCGTAACAGAGAATCTGGCCTTATGTCAGCGCAGAATCTGTCTTCATGTCATAGCAGAGAATCAGGCTTCACGTCAGCCACCACTGGAACAGGCCACTGTCACACATTTAGGCCCAGGCACCCAGGCAGAGGAGAGAGGTCCCGTAACAGAGAATCTGGCCTTATGTCAGCGCAGAATCTGTCTTCATGTCATAGCAGAGAATCAGGCTTCACGTCACCCACCACTGGAACAGGCCACTGTCACACATTTAGGCCCCGGCACCCAGACAGAGGAGAGCGGTCCCGTAACAGAGAATCTGGCCTTATGTTAGCGCAGAATCTGTATTCATGTCATAGCAGAGAATCAGGCTTCACGTCACCCACCACTGGAACAGGCCACTGTCACACATTTAGGCCCAGGCACCCAGGCAGAGGAGAGAGGTCCCGTAACAGAGAATCTGGCCTTATGTCAGCGCAGAATCTGTATTCATGTCATAGCAGAGAATCAGGCTTCACGTCACCCACCACTGGAACAGGCCACTGTCACACATTTAGGCCCCGACACCCAAACAGAGGAGAGCGGTCCCGTAACAGAGAATCTGGCCTTATGTCAGCGCAGAATCTGTATTCATGTCATAGCAGAGAATCAGGCTTCACGTCACCCACCACTGGAACAGGCCACTGTCACACATTTAGGCCCAGGCACCCAGGCAGAGGAGAGAGGTCCCGTAACAGAGAATCTGGCCTTATGTCAGCGCAGAATCTGTATTCATGTCATAGCAGAGAATCAGGCTTCACGTCACCCACCACTGGAACAGGCCACTGTCACACATTTAGGCCCAGGCACCCAGGCAGAGGAGAGAGGTACCGTAACAGAGAATCTGGCCTTATGTCAGCGCAGAATCTGTATTCATGTCATAGCAGAGAATCAGGCTTCACGTCACCCACCACTGGAACAGGCCACTGTCACACATTTAGGCCCCGGCACCCAGACAGAGGAGAGCGGTCCCGTAACAGAGAATCTGGCCTTATGTCAGCGCAGAATCTGTCTTCATGTCATAGCAGAGAATCAGGCTTCACGTCAGCCACCACTGGAACAGGCCACTGTCACACATTTAGGCCCAGGCACCCAGGCAGAGGAGAGAGGTCCCGTAACAGAGAATCTGGCCTTATGTCAGCGCAGAATCTGTATTCATGTCATAGCAGAGAATCAGGCTTTACGTCACCCACCACTGGAACAGGCCACTGTCACACATTTAGGCCCCGGCACCCAGACAGAGGAGAGCGGTCCCGTAACAGAGAATCTGGCCTTATGTCAGCGCAGAATCTGTCTTAAACATAGAAACATAGAATGTCTTCATGTCATAGCAGAGAATCAGGCTTCACGTCAGCCACCACTGGAACAGGCCACTGTCACACATTTAGGCCCCGGCACCCAGACAGAGGAGAGCGGTCCCGTAACAGAGAATCTGGCCTTATGTCAGCGCAGAATCTGTATTCATGTCATAGCAGAGAATCAGGCTTCACGTCACCCACCACTGGAACAGGCCACTGTCACACATTTAGGCCCCGGCACCCAGACAGAGGAGAGGTTCATTCAACTTTGGGTTGCCCCGCAATATAATGGTAAAATGAAATTAAAAATAGTATTGAATGAGGAAGTGCCCTGGAGTAGAATAATATATTGTTAAGGGGAGGTAGTTAATATCTAATCTGCACAAGGGATGGACAGGTCCTGTGGAATCCATGCCTGGTTCATTTTTATGAACGTCAGCTTGTCCACATTGGCTGTAGACAGGCGGCTGCGTTTGTCTGTAATGACGCCCCCTGCCGTGCTGAATACACGTTCAGACAAAACGCTGGCCTCCATAAAAGGCTAGCTCTGGCCACGTGGACAATTTGGAGACCCAGAAGTTGAATGGGGCCGAACCATCAGTCAGTACGTGGAGGGGTGTGCACAGGTACTGTTCCACCATGTTAGTGAAATGTTGCCTCCTGCTAACACGTTCCGTATCAGGTGGTGGTGCACTTAGCTGTGGCGTGTTGAGAAAACTTTTCCACATCTCTGCCATGCTAACCCTGCCCTCAGAGGAGCTGGGCGTGACACAGCTGCGTTGGCGACCTCTTGCTCCTCTTCTGCCTTCGCCTTGGGCTTCCACTGGTTCCCCTGTGACATTTGGGAATGCTCTCAGTAGCGCGTCTACCAACGTGCGCTTGTACTCGCGCATCTTCCTATCACGCTCCAGTGTAGGAAGTAAGGTGGGCACATTGTCTTTGTAAGGGGGATCCAGCAGGGTGGCAACCCAGTAGTCCGCACACGTTAAAATGTGGGCAACTCTGCTGTCGTTGCGCAGGCACTGCAGCATGTAGTCGCTCATGTGTGCCAGGCTGCCCAGAGGTAAAGACAAGCTGTCCTCTGTGGGAGGCGTATCGTCATCGTCCTGTGTTTCCCCCCAGCCACGCACCAGTGATGGGCCCGAGCTGCTTTGGGTGCCACCCCGCTGTGAACATGCTTCATCCTCATCCTCCTCCACCTCCTCCTCATCCTCGTCCTCCTCGTCCTCCTCATCCTCCAGTAGTGGGCCCTGTCTGGCCACATTTGTACCTGGCCTCTGGTGTTGCAAAAAACCTCCCTCTGAGTCACTTCGAAGAGACTGGCCTGAAAGTGCTAAAAATGACCCCTCTTCCTCCTCTTCCTCCTGGGCCACCTCCTCTTCCATCATCGCCCTAAGTGTTTTCTCAAGGAGACATAGAAGTGGTATTGTAACGCTGATAACGGCGTCATCGCCACTGGCCATGTTGGTGGAGTACTCGAAACAGCGCAACAGGGCACACAGGTCTCGCATGGAGGCCCAGTCATTGGTGGTGAAGTGGGTCTGATCCGCAGTGCGACTGACCCGTGCGTGCTGCAGCTGAAACTCCACTATGGCCTGCTGCTGCTCGCACAGTCTGTTTAGCATATGCAAGGTGGAGTTCCACCTGGTGGGCACGTCGCATATGAGGCGGTGAGCGGGAAGGCCGAAGTTACGCTGTAGCGCAGACAGGCGAGCAGCGGCAGGGTGTGAACGCCGGAAGCGCGAACAGACGGCCCGCACTTTATGCAGCAGCTCTGACATGTCGGGGTAGTTGCGAATGAACTTCTGCACCACCAAATTCAGCACATGCGCCAGGCAAGGGATGTGCGTCAAACCGGCTAGTCCCAGAACTGCAACGAGATTTCGCCCATTATCGCACACCACCAGGCATGGCTTGAGGCTCACCGGCAGCAACCACTCGTCGGTCTGTTGTTCTATACCCCGCCACAACTCCTGTGCGGTGTGGGGCCTGTCCCCCAAACATATGAGTTTCAGAATGGCCTGCTGACGTTTACCCCGTGCTGTGCTAAAGTTGGTGGTGAAGGTGTGTGGCTGACTGGATGAGCAGGTGGAAGAAGAGGAGGAGGAAGCTGAGTAGGAGGAGGAGGAGACAGGAGGCAAAGAATGTTGCCCTGCGATCCTTGGCGGCGGAAGGACGTGCGCCAAATAGCTCTCCGCCTGGGGCCCAGCCGCCACTACATTTACCCAGTGTGCAGTTAGGGAGATATAGCGTCCCTGGCCGTGCTTACTGGTCCACGTATCTGTGGTTAGGTGGACCTTGCCACAGATGGCGTTGCGCAGTGCACACTTGATTTTATCGGACACTTGTTTGTGCAGGGAAGGCACGGCTCTCTTGGAGAAGTAGTTGCGGCTGGGAACAACATACTGTGGGACAGCAAGTGACATGAGCTGTTTGAAGCTGTGTGTGTCCACCAGCCTAAATGACAGCATTTCATAGGCCAGTAGTTTAGAAATGCTGGCATTCAGGGCCAGGGATCGAGGGTGGCTAGGTGAAAATTTACGCTTTCTCTCAAATGTTTGTGAGATAGAGAGCTGAACGCTGCCGTGTGACATGGTTGAGATGCTTGGTGACGCAGGTGGTGGTGTTGGTGGTACATCCCATGTTTGCTGGGCGGCAGGTGCCAACGTTCCTCCAGAGGCGGAGGAAGAGGCCGAGGCGGCGGCAGCAGCAGCAGAAGAGGCCGAGGCGGCAGCAGCAGAAGAGGTAGCAGGGGGAGCCTGAGTGACTTCCTTGTTTTTAAGGTGTTTACTCCACTGCAGTTCATGCTTTGCATGCAGGTGCCTGGTCATGCAGGTTGTGCTAAGGTTCAGAACGTTAATGCCTCGCTTCAGGCTCTGATGGCACAGCGTGCAAACCACTCGGGTCTTGTCGTCAGCACATTGTTTGAAGAAGTGCCATGCCAGGGAACTCCTTGAAGCTGCCTTTGGGGTGCTCGGTCCCAGATGGCGGCGGTCAGTAGCAGGCGGAGTCTCTTGGCGGCGGGTGTTCTGATTTTGCCCACTGCTCCCTCTTTTGCTACGCTGTTGGCTCGGTCTCACCACTGCCTCTTCCTCCGAACTGTGAAAGTCAGTGGCACGACCTTCATTCCATGTGGGGTCTAGGACCTCATCGTCCCCTGCATCGTCTTCCACCCAGTCTTGATCCCTGACCTCCTGTTCAGTCTGCACACTGCAGAAAGACGCAGCAGTTGGCACCTGTGTTTCGTCATCATCAGAGACGTGCTGAGGTGGTATTCCCATGTCCTTATCATCAGGAAAAATAAGTGGTTGTGCGTTAGTGCATTCTATCTCTTCCACCCCTGGGGAAGGGCTAGGTGGATGCCCTTGGGAAACCCTGGCAGCAGAGTCTTCAAACAGCATAAGAGACTGCTGCATAACTTGAGGCTCAGACAGTTTCCCTGATATGCATGGGGGTGATGTGACAGACCGATGGGCTTGGTTTTCATGCGCCATCTGTGCGCTTTCTGCAGAAGACTGGGTGGGAGATAATGTGAACGTGCTGGATCCACTGTCGGCCACCCAATTGACTAATGCCTGTACCTGCTCAGGCCTTACCATCCTTAGAACGGCATTGGGCCCCACCAAATATCGCTGTAAATTCTGCTGGCTACTGGGACCTGAGGTAGTTGGTTCACTAGGACGTGTGGCTGTGGCAGAACGGCCACGTCCTCTCCCAGCACCAGAGGGTCCACTAACACCACCACGACCATGTCCACGTCCGCGTCCCTTATTAGATGTTTTCCTCATTGTTCCCGTTCACCACAATTTTGAGAATGGCAAATTTGGGAATGCTTTTTCAACCCAGAACAAAAAGTCTGCTTTTACGGTCACTACAAATAACTTGACCAGCTAAAACTGTGTAGATTTGGTTGAATAGAGATGTGAGACCTGTTTTTTTTTGCGCTGTGTGACAGTTATAGGTTTAATCACAGAATGACACTTCTATCAGCACGCTAGCGTGTGTCTTAGGTTTTTCTGAATGACACTATCAATACCTTCAATGTAAGATTTTCTTTTTGGGATAGATTTCAAGTAGGCCTCTAATACCACAAACTAGTTATTTTGAGAATGGCAAATTTGGGAATGCTTTTATAACCCAGAACAAAAAGTCTGCTTTTACGGTCACTACAAATAACTTGACCAGCTAAAACTGTGCAGATTTGGTTGAATAGAGATGTGAGACCTGTTTTTTTTTGCGCTGTGTGACAGTTATAGGTTTAATCACAGAATGAGACTTCTATCAGCACGCTAGCGTGTGTCTTAGGTTTTTCTGAATGACACTATCAATACCTTCAATGTAAGATTTTCTTTTTGGGATAGATTTCAAGTAGGCCTCAAATACCACAAACTAGTTATTTTCAGAATGGCAAATTTGGGAATGCTTTTTCAACCCAGAACAAAAAGTCTGCTTTTACGGTCACTACAAATAACTTGACCAGCTAAAACTGTGCAGATTTGGTTGAATAGAAATGTCAGGTCTATTTTTTAGGCGCTGGGTGACAGGCTCAACTTGCCCCTGATGTAATATATGGCCAAAAAATAACCACACTGTTGATGGTTAAATGCACTTGGGTGACACAGGCTCAGCCTGCAGCTGATGTAGTATATGGCCAGAAAATAACCAGACTGTTGATGGTTAAATGCACTTCGGTGACACAGGCTCAGCCTGCAGCTGATGTAGGATATAGCACAAAATAACCACACTATCGATGGTTAAATACACTTGGTGATAGCTCGTGCTGGCGCACCACAAGTCACAAAATGGCCGCCGATCACCCCAGAAAAAAAGTGATCTAAAAACGCTCTGGGCAGCCTCAAAAAAGTGAGCAAGTCAATAATAGCACTTCAATGATCCACAGCTGCAGATCGATCACAGAATGAAGTCTTTTGGAGGAGTTAATCTGCCTAATCTCGCCCTAACGTCGCAGCTGCAACCTCTCCCTATACTGATCATAGCAGAGTGACGTGCGGCGCTACGTGACTCCAGCTTAAATAGAGGCTGGGTCACATGGTGCACTGGCCAATCACAGCCATGCCAATAGTAGGCATGGCTGTGATGGCCTCTTGGGCCAAGTAGTATGACGCTCGTTGATTGGCTGCTTTGCAGCCTTTCAAAAAGCGACAAGAAAGCGCCGAACACCGAACCCGAACCTGGACCTTTACGAAAATGTTCGGGTTCGGGTCCGTGTCACGGACACCCCAAAATTCGGTACGAACCCGAACTATACAGTTCGGGTTCGCTCATCCCTAGTTATGAGGCATCTGTGGATGACACTGTTATGGGGGCATCTGTGGATGACGCACTGTTATTAACAGTGCGTCATCCACAGATCCCCCCATAACAGTATCATCCACAGACCCCCCCAATAACAATGTCATCCACAGATCCCCCTTAAAAGGTGACATATTCCACACAGATGCCCCCATAACAGTATCATCCACAGATCCCCCATAACAGTGTCATATATTCCACAGATGCCCCCATAACAGTGTCATCCACAGATATCCCCTTTATAGACTGTTAAGGGGATATCTGTGGATGGCACTGTTATTGGGGCATCTGTGTGGAATCTGACACAGATGCCGAGGGGAGGGGGGAATCCGTGGATGACACTGTTATGGGGGGGCCTGGGGGATCTGTGCATGACACATATATAGCAGCATCTTGTGCTACTTGTGCTATATATTTGTCATCATCCACAGATATCTCCCCCCCCCCCCCATAACAGTGTCCCTGACAGTGACTGACCCCCAACAGGGAGTGGAGGCCGGCAACTATTGTAAGA
Organism: Bufo bufo; assembly: GCF_905171765.1. Taxonomy (NCBI): domain Eukaryota; kingdom Metazoa; phylum Chordata; class Amphibia; order Anura; family Bufonidae; genus Bufo; species Bufo bufo. Next base: position 576,490,355 of record NC_053390.1, read on the forward strand.
CCCCGCCGTTCCTTATGTAAGTGAGCTTGTAATTAAACTTGTGCCAAGTTCAAGTTGTACTACTATCTAATAATCTATCACTAACTTACTGGGACAGTCACGAGTCCAGATAGTATTCACATCAGTTTTTATTTTTCACAGTGCACAAAAGACAATCACCATCCATTCACTGGGCATGGGCACTCACTGGGCGGGCAGGGAGGCTCCTGCTCTTCAAACATTCAAACATGCATGCGCATGCTCCTCACACTTTATTAATGAAGCAGGCGGAGCAGGCGCGTGACGTCGGAGTGAGTGACGTTACGCGGCCGGCCACCGGGAGACGGAGTCACGGAGCACAGGAGCAGTGGATACACTACAGTATTATACTCGTCGTCAGTCAATGTATGTCATACATTGAAGCTGTGCGGACAGTGCGGGGCTGGCAGTCTGGGCTCAAGCGGCACTGCGGCAGGCGGCAGTGCAGGAGGCGGAGCACAGGGGTGTGATTAGGGTGTGCCCAGGCACACCCCGTGCGCACGCCTATGAACAGGCCTATGACAGGCCCTATAAACAGGCCCTATGAACATATTTCGATATTCCTATGCAGTCATAGGTCTATTAAAGTGTATTCCAATGATATAAAAGTACCCCCTGTCCGCATTTTAAACCATGTAAAAACAACTTTATATTCATCTGTCAATCACCTTCCTTTGAACCCCGCCCACCCTTGCCTTCAGTGTCACTGACAAATCTTGCCGCGATCTTCCAGCAGAGGATGAAACCGTCACTGGGCTGTGTGAAACATTTGAGGCTGATTCCCTCAGTTGAACCCTGCGCCTCCACTCTTCCGGTTCAACTGAGGGAATCAGCCTCAAATGTTTCACACAGCCCAGTGACGGTTTCATCCTCTGCTGGAAGATCGCGGCAAGATTTGTCAGTGACACTGAAGGCAAGGGTGGGTGGCGTTCTCTGCTGTTAGTGATATAGTGGGGGGGAGGGGGGACAACAGCGCTGCTGGGGGCGTAGAGTAAGAGCCGAGGAGAGGCGTGCTTGGGCTCTGCTGGAGGGCGGGCCTGGGCACTCAATGGGGGTGTTCCTGGGCGCCTTTGAACAAAAATAACGCCCCTCTGGGCACATTACTAGCTCATTTGCATAAGGAATAAAGTGGATTTTTTCAAGATAGAAACCAAGCAGCAAGGGAAGAAAAGCACATCTGGAAAGGAGGTAGTAAGTGCTACAAGACAATAGTTTTAGTTTAAGGCTACTTTCACACCTGCATTAGGGTGTCCGCTCGTGAGCTCCGTTTGAAGGGGCTCACAAGCGGCCCCGAACGCAACCGTCGAGCCCTAATGCATTCTCAGTGGACGCGGATCCGCTGAGAATGCATCAGTCTGCCAGCGTTCAGCCTCCGCTCCGCTCAGCGAGCGGACACCTGAACGCTGCCTGCAGCGTTCGGGTGTCCGCCTGGCCGTGCGGAGGCAAGCGGATCCATCCAGACTTACAATGTAAGTCAATGGGGACGGATCCGCTTGAAGATGACACCATATGGCTACTTTCAGACTTCGTGTTTTTTTCAAACTATAATGCAGACGGATCCGTTCTGAACGGATACAAACGTCTGCATTATAGGAGCGGATCAGTCTGAGCAGACATCAGACGGACCCGCTCTAACGCTAGTGTGAAAGTAGCCTTATGGTGATCATTCTGGTGACAGATTCCCTTTAAATGGGTTCAGCAAATAGCATTTATTATGCAGAGAAAGTTACCATGGTTACGACCACCCTGCAATTCAGCAGCATGGCTATGCTTGCACACTATAGAAAAAAGCACCAGCCTACGTGAGCTCCCTCGGTCCTGGCCACCAGAGAGGCTGGCATTTTTTCTCTACATGATAAATGCCACTTGCTGAAGTGAGACAGTCCTTTAAGTCAGCCCCCGGTCAACTATCAGTGACTGAGAGCTATGTACATATGTATACACACTTAAGCCTCATGCACACAAATGTATTTTCAGTTTGCATTTTTTACAGATCAAATGCGGAACTATTCATTTCTATGGGGCTGCAAATTTTTTTGGACAGCACATGAATGTTATATGTGTGCTGCCCATATCGATTGTAGAGAAAGTTAATACAAGGCACTTACTAATGTATTATTATTGTCCATATTGCTTCCTTTGCTGGCTGGATTCATTTTTCCACAGCATTATACGGTACACTTCTCATTTCCATGGTTACAACCACCCTGCAATTAGTGGTGGTCGTGCTTGCACTCTAAAATAAAAAATGCTAGCCTCTCTGGTGGCCAGGACTATGGGAGCTCTCGTAAGCTGGTACTTTTTTCTATGGTGTACAAGCACAGTCACCGCTGCTGGACTGCAGGGTGGTCGTAACCATGGAAATAGGGTTGAGCAAACCCGAACTGTAAAGTTCGGGTTTGTACCGAACTTTAGGATTTTTTGACAACGGACCCGAACCCGAACATTTCAGTAAAAAATCGGGTTTGAGTTCGGTGTTCGGCGATTTAATGGCGCTTTATGAAAGGCTGCAGGGCAGCCAATCAGCAAGCGTTTAACTAGTGTGCCCTTAGAAGCCATAACAGCCATGCATGCTAATGGCATGGCTGTGATTAGCCAGTGCAGCATGTGACCCAGCCTCTATATAAGCTGGAGTCACGTAGCGCTGCACGTCACTCAGCTCTTACTAGTGTAGGGATAGGATGCTGCTGCTGTGAGGGAGAGAATAGGAAAGAATCTGATATCAGAACTTGTTGTTAACTCTGCGATCTACAGCAATTTTTTTTGTGGGTGCAGTGCAACATTTTTGTACCCTGCCCTGAGCCCAGTGACACAGAAAAATAAGTTTTATTCGTCTGTTAGTTAGGTGGGCGTCGGCGGACATTTTGTGCAAGTTCAGTGCACCAGCACTGCATATGTGCCAGGGACAATAATTTAATCCTGTTATTTTAGTTCAGTGGGCAACATATAACCATTTTTTAAGTGCACCTGCACTGCATATGTGCCAGGGGAAGGGAAAATAATATAGGTAATCCGTCTGTGAGTTCAGGGACCCAGGGGGTGACATATTCACATTCTTTTCTGTAAAGTACCCCTGTGCTGCATATGTGAGTGTAATCAATTCAGTTAGATTCTGGGGGGACAAATGATTTTTTTTTTGCTAAAAAGTACATTTGCACTCCATTTATGATAGTGAAAGAAAATCAGTTAAATCCATCTCTTTCATTTGTGTGTGAACAAATCATATCTTTTTTCCCATAAAGTACCTTTGCGGCCTGCACTGCAAATCTGATAGTGAAATATAATCAGTAAATCCATCTTTTTCACTGTGGGTGAAAAAATCTTCTTCTTTTTTTCCCATAAAGTACCTTTGCGGCCTGCACTGCAAATCTGATAGTGAAATAAAATCTGTAAATACATCTGTTTCACTGTGGGTGAAAAAGTCATATTTTTTTTCCCATAAAGTACCTTTGCGGCCTGCGCTGCATTTCTGACAGTCCAATACAACAGTTAAATACTGCTGTTACATTGTCGTTTGAAAAAAAATAACTTTTTGTGCTAAATAGTACATTTGCGGCCTTCGCTGCATTTCTGACAGTCCAATAGAACTGTTTACTGCTGTTATATTTTTGTTTGAAAAAAAACACCCTTTTTGTGCTAGATAGTACATTTGCGGCCCTTCACTGCATTTCTGACAGTCCAATAAAACAGTTAAATACTGCTGTTACATTGTCGTTAGAGATGAGTGGACACCTGGATGTTCGGGTTCGACGGGTTCGGCCGAACGTCACAAAAAAGTTTGAGTTCGAGACCCGAACTTGACCCGGAACCCCATTGAGGTCAATGGGGACCCGAACTTTTCAGCACTAAAATGGCTGTAAAAAAGTCACGGAAAAGGGGTAGAGGGGTGCAAATGCCAGCAAAATGTGGTTAAAAGCATGGCAAGTGCTCTGTAAACAAATGTGGATAGGGAAATGACTTAAAATAACATAAAATACGTAAAAATCTTGGAGGACGAGTTCCATATGGACTAGGAGGTTAAGGAGGCGGTGGATGTGGCGGTGTAGGTGGAAGTGGCAGTGGAGGATGAGGAGGTAGCCTACACTGCTTTTTGTTTTTTATTTTTTATATTTTTTTGTTTAAATTAGTGTACACCCCAAAACATTGGGAAATGTGCTAAACAAACGTTCAGACAATACACTGGCTGCAGGGCAGGCCAGCACCTCCAAGGCGTAAAAGGCAAGCTCAGGCCATGTGCCCAATTTGGAGACCCAGGAGTTGCAGGGGGCAGACCCATCAGTCAGTACGTGTAGGCGTGTGCACACATACTGCTCCACCATGTTGCTGAAATGCTGCCTCCTGCTAAGACCTTCCATATCAGCTGGTGGTGCTGGTTGTTGAGGCGTGCTGACAAAGTTTTTCCACATTTCGGCCATGCTAACCCTGACTTCTGAGGTGCTGGTGGTGCCCTTGCTGCGTTGGCGACCTCTTCCTCCTCCTCTGCCTTCGTCTTGTGGTTCCACTGTGCCCCCGCTGTCAAGTGGGAATGCCACCAGCAGCGCGTTTACCAGCGTGCGCTTGTACTCGCGCATCTTACGATCATGCTCCAGTGATGGAATTAAGGACTGTATGTTGTCCTTGTAACGGGGATCCAGCAGCGTGGCCACCCAGTAATCAGCAGAAGTTGGAATGTGGGTAACTCGGCGGTTGTTGCAGAGACACTGCAGCATGTAATCGCTCATGTGTGCCAGGCTGCCCAGAGGCAACAACAAGCTGTCCTCTGTGGAAGGTGTATCATCTGTGTCCTCTGTATCCCTCCAGCCACGCACCAGTGATGGCCATAAGCTGGTTTGGGTGCCACCCTGCTGTGAACACGGTTGCTCCTCCTCCATCTCCTCATCCTCCACCTCATCATCTTCCAGAACATTGCCCTGGCTAGACAATTGTGTACCTGGTGTTTGTGGGTGCAGGAACCCACCCTCGGAGCCACTTGTGAATGACTGGCTGGAAACCCTATGAAATGATCCCTCTTCCTCCTCCTCCTCCTGTGTCACATCCTCTTCCATCATCGCCAGAAGCGTTTTTTCAAGGAGGCATAGAAGTGGGATAGTAACGCTGAGAATGGAGTTATCGGCATTGGCCATGTTGGTGGAGTACTCGAAACAGTGCAACAAGGAACACAGGTCTCGCATGGAGGCCCAGTCATTGGTGGTGAAGTGGTGCTGTTCCGCAGAGCGACTCACCCGTGCGTGCTGCAGCTGAAACTCGACTATCGCCTGCTGCTGCTAGCACAGTCTGGCCAGCATGTGCAAGGTGGAGTTCCACCTTGTGGGCACGTCGCATATGAGGCGGTGAACGGGAAGGCCAAAGTTACGCTGCAGCACTGACAGGCGAGCAGCAGCAGCGTGAGAATGCAGAAAGCGCGCACAGACGGCCCGCACTTTCTGCAGCAGCTCTGACATATCGGGGTAATTTTTAAGGAACCTCTGCACCACCAAATTCAGCACATGCGCCAGGCAAGGGATGTGCGTCAAACCAGCTAGTCCTAGAGCTGCTACGAGATTTCGCCCATTATTGCACACCACCAGGCTGGGCTTGAGGCTCACTGGCAACAACCACTCATCGGTCTGTTGTTCCATGCCCATCCACAGCTCCTGCACTGAAGTGCCCTGCAATCCTTGGTGGTGGAAGGACATGCGCCAAACTGCTATCCACCTCAGGCCCAGCCGCCACTGCATTTACCAGTGTGCTGGTGGGGAGATATAACGTCCCTGACCGTGCTTACTGACCACGTATACGTAGTTAGGTGGACCTTGCCAGTGCACACCTGATTTTGTCCCCCACTTGGTTGTGCAGGGAAGGGATGGCTCCCCTGTAAAAGTAGTGGCGGCTGGGCACGACGTACTGTGGGACAGCCACCGCCATAAGGCTTTTGAAAACTCTCGGTCTCCACCAGATGGAATGACAGCATTTCAAACGCGTGTATTTCACACTGACAGATGCAGCAAAGGCTGCAAATTTCGTTTTTGGCCCAAAATGGGTGTTTTTTTAATATCAGAATAGAACACCAGTATCTAACGCTTGTATTTCACACTGACAGATGCAGCAAATGCCGCAAATTTAGTATTTTGCCCAAAAAGGGTATTTATAAAACCCAGAAAATTATTGCAGTATTTCAAGCTTGTATTTTAAAATGACAGATGCAGCAAACGCCGCAAATTTAGTATTTTGCCCAAAAAGGGTGTTTTTTAAAACCTAGATAATTATTTCAGTATTTCAAGCTTATATTTCACACTGACAAATGCATCATAGGCCCCAGATGTAGGGTATTGCCAAAAATGGGTGCTTTTTTAAACCCAGAAAATGATTGCAGTATTTCAAGCTTATATTTCACACTGACAAATGCAGCATAGGCACCAGATGTAGAGTATCGCCAAAAATGGGTGCTTTTTTAAACCTAGAAAATTATTGCAGTATTTCAAGCTTGTATTTAACAATGACAGATGCAGCAAATGCCGCAAATTTAGTATTTGGCCCAAAAAGGGTGTTTATAAAACCCAGAAAATTATTGCAGTATTTCAAGATTATATTTCACATTGACAAATGCAGCATAGGCCCCAGATGTAGGGTATTGCCAAAAATTGGTGCTTTTTTAAACCCAGAAAATTATTGCAGTATTTCAAGATTGTATTTCACACTGACAAATGCTGCAAAGGCCACAGATGTAGGGTCTTGCAAAAAATGGGTGATTTTTTTAAACCCAGAATATAATTGCAGTATTTGAAGCTTGTATTTGACTGTCACAAATGCACTCATGCTGTGCTGGTGCACTAAACTTGCATAAAATGGCCGCCGCCACCCACCTAACTAACAGACGGATAAAAGTTATTTTTCTGTTTCACTGGGCTCAGGGCAGGGTAAAAAGATTGTGCACTGCACCCACACAACAAAATCTAGGTAGATTGCTGAGTTAACAAGCACTTCAGATTAAGGCTACATGCATACGACCGTATGTGTTTTGCGATCCGCAAAAAAACGGATGACGTTCTGTATGGCAGAATCCGTTTTTTTTTTTTGCGGATCCATTGTAATAATGCCTATCCTTGTCCGCAAACTAGAAAAAAATAGGACACGCACTATGTTTTTTGCGGAGTAACTGAACGGACATACTGATGCGGACAGCACACGGTGTTGAAATGAATGGGTCCGCATCCTATCCGCAAAAAAAATGGATCGGACACGGAAACAAAATACGGTCGTGTGCATGAGGCCTAAATAATTTTTCCTATTCTCTCCCTCACAGCAGCAGCATCCTATCCCTACACTAATCAAAGCAGAGTGACGTGCAGCGCTACGTGACTCCAGCTTATATAGAGGCTGGGTCACATGCTGCACTGGCCAATCACAGCCATGCCATTAGTAGGCACGGCTGTGATGGCTTTTAAGGGCACACAAGTTAAACGCTTGTTGATTGGCTGCTCTGCAGCCTTTCAAAAAGCGCCATTAAATCGCCGAACACCGAACCCGAACTTTTACTGAAAAGTTTGTGTTTGGGTCCGGGGTCCAAAAATCCTAAAGTTTGGTACGAACCCGAATTTTACAGTTCGGGTTCGCTCAACCCTGATTGTCGTTTGAAAAAAAATCACTTTTTGTGCTAGATAGTACATTTTCGGCCTCCGCTGCATTTCTGACAGTCCAATACAACCGTTAAATACTGCTGTTATATTTTTTGTTTGATAAAAACTCACTTTTTGTGCGAGATAGTACATTTGCAGCCTGCGCTGCATTTTTGATAGTCCAATAAAACAGTTACCTTATTTTTCGCCCTATAAGACGCACTTTCCCCCCCGGTGCAGTCACTGTATTCTACTACACCGGGCCCCGCTCACAGTAGTATCATCATATCTAACTTGTAGGTATTGTTAAACTATTCAAATATCATCTGAAATCCAGCACTTTACTTAGTACTAACTTCGTAGCAGTCAGGAGGCCGGGCGGGCGGCAGCGTAACTCAATACGTCACGCGCCTGCTCCGCCCACTTTATTAATGAAGCAGGCGGTGCATGTGCATGAGGTAGTAAATCACGCTGCGAGCGCCCGCCCACCCGGCCTCCTGGCTGCTACGAAGTTAGTACTAAGTAAAGTGCTGGATTTCAGATGATATTTGAATAGTTTAACAATACCTACAAGTTAGATATGATTGTACTACTGTGAGCGGGGCCCGGTGTAGTAGAATACAGTGACTGCACCGGGCCCCACTGCCATTACAAAACCAGATGCCGGCCCCCATTCACTACACAGGGACACTGTTATGGGGAATCTGTGGATGACACATTAGATAAGATGCTATATATGTGTCATCCACAGATCCCCCATAGCAGTGTCATGCCATCCACAGATGTCCCCATAATGATCTCCCATAACAGTGCCATCCACATATGCCCCCATAACAGTGCCATCCACAGGTGCCCCCATAACAGTGCCATCCACAGATGCCCCCATAACAGTGCCATCCACAGATGCCCCCATGACAGTGCCATCCACAGATCCCCCATAATAGTGTCATCCACAGACCACCATTGTTCGAAACCCACGAAAAGCACACCTTTTGGTTCAAAATATTTTTTTTCTTATTTTCCTCCTCAAAAACCTCGGTGCGTCTTATTGGCCGGTGCATCTTATAGGGCGAAAAATACGGTAAATACTGCTGTTACATTGTCTTTAGCACAAAAACTCACTTTTTGTGCTAGATAGTAAATTTGCGGCCTGCGCTGCATTTCTGACAGTCCACTAAAACCAGCCAATACTGGTGTTACAGTGTTGGTTGACAAATTCACATTTTTTATGACTGTGAAGTAATTGTATTAAATTCGCCTGTCATACTGTTGTATCACCTCAAGAAATTTTTCCTCTTTATGACACCGGCACTGCCTTACTCTCAGTGAACTTAATTGTTGACTATTGGCGGTTAAATTTTTTGCATGACATAAACCATCTGTTAGTTTGGTGGGTGAACGCAAAGAATGAGGAGAGCGTCAAATAAGGGAAGTGGCCCTGGTCGTGGTGCTGCTGGTGGAGCTCCTGTTGCAGGGAGAGGACGTGGTCGATCTGTGCCAGCTAAACGCACAAGTGAAACACCTTCCTCAGGTGCGAGTAGGCGACAGAACCTTCAGCGTTATTTGGTAGGGCCGAATGCAGCTCTACGAATGGTGAGGCCTGAACAAGTACAGGCAATAGTAGATTGGGTGGCTGACAGAAAATTATTGCAGTATTTCAAGATTGTATTTCACACTGACAAATGCTGCAAAGGCCACAGATGTAGGGTCTTGCAAAAAATGGGTGATTTTTTTAAACCCAGAATAGTGCCTCCAGTTCCTCCACATTAACCACCTCAGCCCCTAGGGCTTAAACACCCTGAAAGACCAGGCCACTTTTTACACTTCTGACCTACCCTACTTTCACCGTTTATTGCTCGGTCATGCAACTTACCACCCAAATGAATTTTACCTCCTTTTCTTCTCACTAATAGAGCTTTCATTTGGTGGTATTTCATTGCTGCTGACATTTTTACTTTTTTTGTTATTAATCGAAATTTAACTATTTTTTTGCAAAAAAATGACATTTTTCAGTTGTAAAATTTTGCAAAAAAAACGAGATCCATATATAAATTTTGCTCTAAATTTATTGTTCTACATGTCTTTGATAAAAAAAAAATGTTTGGGTAAAAAAAAATGGTTTGGGTAAAAGTTATAGCGTTTACAAACTATGGTACAAAAATGTGAATTTCCGCTTTTTGAAGCAGCTCTGACTTTCTGAGCACCTGTCATGTTTCCTGAGGTTCTACAATGGCCAGACAGTACAAAAACCCCACAAATGACCCCATTTCGGAAAGTAGACACCCTAAGGTATTCGCTGATGGGCATAGTGAGTTCATAGAACTTTTTATTTTTTGTCACAAGTTAGCGGAAAATTATGATTTTTTTTTTTTTCTTACAAAGTCTCATATTCCACTAACTTGTGACAAAAAATAAAAACTTCCATGAACTCACTATGCCCATCAGCGAATACCTTGGGATGTCTTCTTTCCAAAATGGGGTCACTTGTGGGGTAGTTATACTGCCCTGGCATTCTAGGGGCCCAAATGTGTGGTAAGGAGTTTGAAATCAAATTCTGTAAAAAATGGCCAGTGAAATCCGAAAGGTGCTCTTTGGAATATGGGCCCCTTTGCCCACCTAGGCTGCAAAAAAGTGTCACACATCTGGTATCTCCGTATTCAGGAGAAGTTGGGGAATGTGTTTTGGGGTGTCATTTTACATATACCCATGCTGGGTGAGAGAAATATCTTGGTCAAATGCCAATTTTGTATAAAAAAAATGGTAAAAGTTGTCTTTTGCCAAGATATTTCTCTCACCCAGCATGGGTATATGTAAAATGACACCCCAAAACACATTCCCCAACTTCTCCTGAATACGGAGATACCAGATTTGTGATACTTTTTTGCAGCCTAGGTGGGCAAAGGGGCCCATATTCCAAAGAGCACCTTTCGGATTTCACTGGTCATTTTTTACAGAATTTGATTTCAAACTCCTTACCACACATTTGGGCCCCTAGAATGCCAGGGCAGTATAACTACCCCACAAGTGACCCCATTTTGGAAAGAAGACACCCCAAGGTATTCGCTGATGGGCATAGTGAGTTCATGGAAGTTTTTATTTTTTGTCACAAGTTAGTGGAATATGAGACTTTGTAAAAAAAAAATAAAAATCATCATTTTCCACTAACTTGTGACAAAAAATAAAAAATTCTAGGAACTTGCCATGCCCCTCACGGAATACCTTGGGATGTCTTCTTTCCAAAATGAGGTCACTTGTGGGGTAGTTATACTGCCCTGGCCTTTTTTCAGGGGCCCTAATGTGTGGTAAGTAGGTAAATGACCTGTGAAATCCTAAAGGTGCTCTTTGGAATATGGGCCCCTTTGCCCACCTAGGCTGCAAAAAAGTGTCACACATGTGAATATCGCCGTATTCAGGAGAAGTTGGGGAATGTGTTTAGGGGTGTCATTTTACATATACCCATGCTGGGTGAGAGAAATATCTTGGGCAAAAGACAACTTTTCCCATTTTTTTATACAAAGTTGGCATTTGACCAAGATATTTCTCTCACCCAGCATGGGTATATGTAAAATGACACCCCAAAACACATTCCCCAACTTCTCCTGAGTACGGCGATACCAGATGTGTGACACTTTTTTGCAGCCTAGATGCGCAAAGGTGCCCAAATTCCTTTTAGGAGGGCATTTTTAGACATTTGGATACCAGACTTCTTCTCACGCTTTGGGGCCCCTAGAATGCCAGGGCAGTATAAATACCCCACATGTGACCCCATTTTGGAAAGAAGACACCCCAAGGTATTCAATGAGGGGCATGGCGAGTTCATAGAAATGTTTTTTTTTTGGCACAAGTTAGCGGAAATTGATATTTATTTATTTTTTTCTCACAAAGTCTCCCTTTCCGCTAACTTGGGACAAAAATTTCAATCTTTCATGGACTCAATATGCCCCTCACAGAATACCTGGGGGTGTCTTCTTTCCGAAATAGGGTCACATGTGGGGTATTTATACTGCCCTGGCATTCTAGGGGCCCTAAAGCGTGAGAAGAAGTCTGGAATATAAATGTCTAAAAATTTTTACGCATTTGGATTCCGTGAGGGGTATGGTGAGTTCATGTGAGATTTAATTTTTTGACACAAGTTAGTGGAATATGAGACTTTGTAAGAAAAAAAAAAAATAATTCCGCTAACTTGGGCCAAAAAAATGTCTGAATGGAGCCTTACAGAGGGGTGATCAATGACAGGGGGGTGATCAATGACAGGGGGGTGATCAGAGAGTCTAGATGGGGTGATCACCCCCATGTCATTGATCACCCCCCTGTAAGGCTCCATTCAGATGTCCGTATGTGTTTTGCGGATCCGATCCATGTATCCGTGGATCCGTAAAAATCATACGGACATCTGAATGCAGCCTGACAGGGGGGTGATCAATGACAGGGGGGTGATCAGGGAGTCTATATGGGGTGATCACCCCCCCTGGAAGGCTCCAGGGAGACGCCTGTATGTGTTTTGCGGATCCGATCCATCTATCAGTGGATCCGTAAAAATCATGTGGACATCTGAATGGAGCTTTACCGGGGGTTGATCAATGACAGGGGTGTAATCAATGACAGGGGGGTGATCAGGGAGTCTATATGGGGTGATCACCACAGTCATTGATCACGCCCCTGTAAGGCTCCATTCAGACGTCCGTATGCGTTTTGCGGATCCGATCCATCTATCAGTGGATCCGTAAAAATCATGCGGACATCTGAATGGAGCTTTACAGGGGGTTGATCAATGACAGGGGGGTAATCAATGACAGGGGGGTGATCAGGGAGTCTATATGGGGTGATCACCACAGTCATTGATCACGCCCCTGTAAGGCTCCATTTAGACGTCCGTATGCGTTTTGCGGATCCCATCCATCTATCAGTGGATCCGTAAAAATCATGCGGACATCTGAATGGAGCTTTACAGGGGGTTGATCAATGACAGGGGGGTGATCAGGGAGTCTATATGGGGTGATCACCACAGTCATTGATCACGCCCCTGTAAGGCTCCATTCAGACGTCCGTATGCGTTTTGCGGATCCGATCCATCTATCAGTGGATCCGTAAAAATCATGCGGACATCTGAATGGAGCTTTACAGGGGGTTGATCAATGACAGGGGGGTAATCAATGACAGGGGGGTGATCAGGGAGTCTATATGGGGTGATCAAGGGTGATCAAGGGTGAATAAGGGGTTAATAAGTGACAGGGGCGGGTGTAGTGTAGTGGTGCTTCGTGCAACATATTACTGAGCTACCTGTGTCCTCTGGTGGTCGATCCAAACAAAGGGGACCACCAGAGGACCAGGTAGCAGGTATATTAGACGCTGTTTTCAAAACAGCGTCTAATATACCTGTTAGGGGTTAAAAAAAACACATCTCCAGCCTGCCAGCGAACGATCGCCGCTGGCAGGCTGGAGATCAACTCTCTTACCTTCCGTTCCTGTGAGCGCGCGTTCACAGGAAATCTTGCGTCTCGCGAGATGACGCGTATATGCGTGATTGTGCGCAGCGCTGCCACCTCCGGAACGCGTTAGGCTGTCCGGAGGTGGTTAAATAGTGGCATGCTGAACAAAAATCCTGAACACTTGCCGGAATGCCGGATCCGGCATTAATTTCCATTAAAATGTATTAGTGCCAGATCTGGCATTAAGTTTTCCAGCAAAACTGAGCTGGCTTTCCTGTCTGCGCATGCGCAGACCTTTGAAAATGCAAGAACAAATAAATACCGGATCCATTTTTCTGGATGACACCTGAGAGACGGTTCCGGTATTTCAAAGCATTTGCCAGACGGATCTGCATCCGGATCCGTCTTACAAATGCCCTTCGTTTGCGTCCAGATTGCCAGATTGATGGACCTGCCTGCCGGAATCCTCTGCCGCAGGTGTGAAAGTACCCTAACGGCCATTAAAAACAGTTCACACTCGTTCTGCACTGGAAGGACCTGACGCTGGAAGGTTTAGTATTTTTTTTTCGTATCCAGGAAAATTGGTGCAACTATGGGGAGCCTTATACTGGGGGCACTTTTGAGGGCCTTTTTATACTAGGGGAACACTATTGGGGTATTTTATATACAGTGGGCACTATTGGGGTATTTTATATACAGTGGGCACTATTTGAGGCATTTTATATACTGGGTGCACTGTGGAGGACATTATATACTGGGGCTACTATGGGGGTCATTATAGACACTGGGAGCCCTACAGCGGGGCATTATTGATACTGGGGGTACTGTGGGGGTGTACTGAGGGCAATGCAGGGGTTAGGATGATAAAAAATGAAAAATTCAGCCCTTTTTTATGGCCGTTGAATATGGAGGCACACATGGATGCAGAATGGCCATGAAAAACATAGTTTTTTTCACTGTGGTGTGAATATGACCTCAGTCTACAAACACAGATATTACCAGACAGCGGTATGTGGCTTCCAGACCTTTACATCGTACACAGGAAATAAACCGGTTTGGAATGAAAACAAGTAATTTATTTGTTCCAGACTTGAGTAAGGAGGTGAAAAAAAGAGACCTATTCAGATGTAATTGAGCCGCACAGAGCGTAAACTGAACAGATCAAGTTTTTAACAAAAGCGTAGAAACACCTAATAATGTCATGTAAATTGATACCTCATTGTATAAAATGTGCATTTCTCAGTCATTCGTATAAAGGCTTACATTTGCATCTGCTAAAAGCAGAAAAGCTAGACTGATAAACAAAATTGTTCTAATATAAAGCTAGTAGAACATTGCTCCTTCACCACCTATTGCTTGAATATTTTTTAATGTCAGTTAGATATCTATAGTGTAATTACTTTATGACCCAGTCTTTTTTTATGTGTATATATTGGGACTGGTATTGGTGTTGTAGAAAGTCACAGCTATGGTCTCTTACAGTCAGATTTGATCAGCATTTTCCATCAGTATTTGTAAGCCAAAACCAACAGTGGGTCCAAAATTAAAAAGAGGCACAAATCATTCCGTTTTGATTTACTCTATGGATTTCACCCCTGGTTTTGACTTACAAATACTGATGCCAAATGCTGACAGTGTGAAAGTGGCCTTATACAGGGTAGCCCACCTCAATTCCAAATCAAAACGCCTAATAAATCTGTCTCAGTTGCCCATAGCAACCAATCAGAGCTCAGCATTCATTTTTTCAGAGCCCTGTAAGAACTGAAAGCTGAGCTCTGATTGGTTGCTATGGGCAACTAAGACAGATTTACTATTAGGCAGTAGTTTGATTTGGAGATATTAGAGTTGGACTATTTTTTTCATAGGCCACCCTGTAGTATTAATTAATTATGCATCTGTAATTTTTGCATCACAGTGGGCTCAGGAGCTCTTGTCCTTCAAAATACAAGCCCTCATATGTCTATGTGAATGTAAAAATTAAAATAGCACTGGGATTGCAGGGAGTTTTTTGTATTGCTTAAGGCCTCATGCACACGACCGTAGTTATAGTCCACATCCGAGCCGCAGTTTTTGATGCTCGGATGCGGACCCATCCGTTGCTCCGTTCCGAGGCCCCGCACAAAAAATATAGCATGTCCTATTCTTATCCATTTTGCGGACAAGAATAGGCATGTCTACAATGGGCCGCCCCTTCCGTTCCGCAAATTGCGGAAGGCACACGAGCGGCCTCCGTTTTTTTCCAGAACCGCGGTTTGCGGACCGCAGAAAACGGCACGGTCGTGTGCATGAGGCCTTATTCTAACACTCATAACAATATTTTTGTTTACTGCAAGGCAGTTGCAAAAGGGCTTATTTTTGCAGGGTAGGGTGTAATTTTTTATTGGTACTATTTTAAGTCTTTTCAATTGCTTTTCATTTAATTTATTTTAGAGGTGAGATGAAAACAGCCAGAATTCAGTCGGTGGTTTTAATTTTTATAGAGTTTACCATGTGGTTTAAATGGCATGATAACTTTATCTAGCAAGTTGATACACTTGTTCCGATACCTAATTTATATAGCTTTTTGTTTTACTACTTTTGCATCATAAAATTACTTTTTATTATAAAAATAATTTGTTTCTTTTTCCTTGAAGGCAGCTGTATGAAGGTTTGTTTTTTGGGGGACAGGCTTTAGTACCAGTTTGGGGTACATATGACTTTTTTTTTGCTTTCTGTATTGCTTTTGGGAGGAGGGGAGGTGACCAAAAACAGCAGATCTGTTATTATTTTTTCATTCCTTTTTGCCAGTCTGTGTTTATAATTATCCACCTCTCTCTGTATCCATTTGGGGCCTTAATGACCAAGCAATTTAAAAAATAAATAAATTTCAGCACATTTTAAGAGCTATAACTTTTTTATTTTTCTATCAATTTAGTTGTATGAGGGCTTGTATTTTGCAGTGCAAGTTGTAGTTATGGCACCATTTTGGGGTTATGCATAGTTTACTGGTTAAGGCCTCATGCACAGTGTATTGTTCTTTGCTAGTAAAAATATCTCATGAAGACATCTCCTGTCCATAATAAGGCCTCATGCACACGACCGTTGTTCTGGTCCGCATCCGAGCCACAGTTTTTGTGGCTCGGGTGCAGACCCATTCACTTCAATGGGGCCGCAAAAGATGTGGACAGCACTCCGTGTGCTGTCAGCATCCGTTGCTCCGTTACGTAGCCCCACAAAAAAAATATAACATGTCCTATTCTTGTCCGTTTTGCTGACAAGAATAGGCATTTCTACAATGGGCCACCTGTTCCGTTCCGAAAATAGCGAAAGGCACATGGACGGCTTCCGTGTTTTGCGGACCACAAAAAACCAAACGGTCGTGTGCATGAGTCCTAACTTTTATTAACTCTTTCTAGAGGGGATAGGAAAAAAACAGCAATACCATCATTGTTTTTACATTGTAAATTCAGCGATATTTACTCTGCTGCATAAATAACATAATAACTTTACTCTCTCAATCAGTATAACTACAGTGATACCATTACATATCGTTTTTTCATTCTACAGGGCAGTGTGGGGGCTTTATTCCTGTGGGAACTGTGGGATGACTTGTAGTTTTCATTGGTACCATTTTGGGGTATTTAACACTTTTTAATCACTTTTTATTTATTTTTTTCATGGCAAAAAACAGCAATTCTGCCATTGTTTTCTTTTGTCTTTTTTTTACATCATTCACCATGTGGAATATATTGTACGATAATATAAATGTACATTGTGGGTCATTACAGGCACAACGATACCAAACATGTGGAGGGGAGTTAATTTTTCTTAATTTTTTTCCACTGAAAACCATTTTTATGGAAAAAGGTATATATTTTCTTTTTTTTAAACTTTTTTAAAATTATTTATTAGTCCCACAAGGTGACTTTGACAGGCGATCTTTTGTTCTCTCCTATAAGACACTGTACTGCCTATAAACTGTAGTACCGTGTATTACACTGTCAGTTTTATACTGACAGGCACTATCAGGCTGTGCCAGAGAGGCGCAGTCTGATAGGGATACACTGTAGGCAGACTTGGCGGCCTTCATTAGGCCCCTGGCTGCCATGCAGAGACATGCCTGACAAAGGGAGCTCCCTCTTCAAAACCACTAAATCTGCTCAGCTCCTCCTGCTATGTAGCATGCTGCCTGCAAACTACATTGCATTTTATGGTGAGCTTAAGAAATAAAAACAACACTGGGGCAGATTTGCTTATCCAGTGTAACATTCAGACAGTGTAAGGCCTCTTTCACACTACCGTATGGCTATTTCAGTGTTTTGCGGTCCGTTTTTCACAGATCCCTTGTTCCGTTTAGTTTTTTCCGTTGTGTTTCCATTTCCGTTCTTCCGTATGGCATATACAGTATACAGTAATTACATAGAAAAAATTGGGCTGGGCATAACATTTTCAATAGATGGTTCCGCAAAAACGGAACGGATACGGAAGACATACGGATGCATTTACGTATGTGTTCCGTTTTTTTGCGGACCCATTGACTTGAATGGAGCCACGGAACGTGATTTGCGGGCAATAATAGGACATGTTCTATCTTTCAACGGAACGGAAAAACGGAAATATGGAAACAGAATGCATACGGAGTACATTCAGTTTTTTTTTTTTGCGGAACCATTGAAATGAATGATTCCGTATACGTAGTGTGAAAGAGGCCTAAACTTAAGGCTGTATTACGTTGACAATCGCTTACGAGCGTTCACATGAACGCTCGTTAGCGATCATCTTGCAGTTTAATACTGCTGCCGATTGTGATTTTAAACATGCTTAAAAATCAGCGCTTGCCAGCAGAAGATCGTGCCGTTTAATAGCGATCTGCCGCCTGCAAACCGCTAGACAGTTATTGGGACGAGCAAGGGCATAACGATCGCTACTCCCCATGCTGCAGAGGAAATCGCTTCATGTAATAGCAGCGGTCTCCTCCGCTAGCTAGCAAGTGATTGCCGCGAGTGTACGCTTCCCTCCCGACAATGGCATACTGATCTGCCTGTCTAATGCAGGCTTTAGACTAGACTGAAGAGCCACAAAATTTATCACAGTGGCACTTTCCACCAAGCCATGCCCACTTGATGTGCAAGTTGCAAACAATGTCTAATTTGATAAATGAGGTGCACAGCATGAAAATGAACCAGAATTCTGTAACATTTTCATTAGTAAATCTGCCTCAGATTCACATAATTCTTAAACAGCCATCATACCAATCAGATTTCAAGCTAAATCTGACCAAAATCGTAGTATGTAAATCTATCCTTGGTAAATGATAAGAAGACGGGAGGCACTCTACAGTATATCTGGTAATACATGGACTGCCGCAATTGCTTACTTTGCATAAAATATTTATTGATTACACTAATAATATCACCCTATAAAAAACACCCTATAAAAAACTGATAAAAACATGTGCATACAGATATAAAAATATATATATAAAAAAAAAAAATATATAGACACAATCTTAACCAAAGTATCTCCTGTGATGGTGATATATATTGATGGTGGTATATCCTCTTCTAATTGCATCATATATTTTGTTGTCTAGATAGTCCCCTATTTTTGGATATACAGTCGTGGCCAAAAGTTTTGAGAATTACATAAATATTGTAAATTGGAAAAGTTGCTGCTTAAGTTTTTATAATAGCAATTTGCATATACTCCAGAATGTTATGAAGAGTGATCAGATGAATTGCATAGTCCTTCTTTGCCATGAAAATTAACTTAATCCCAAAAAAAACTTTCCACTGCATTTCATTGCTGTCATTAAAGGACCTGCTGAGATCATTACAGTAATCGTCTTGTTAACTCAGGTGAGAATGTTGACGAGCACAAGGCTGAAGATCATTATGTTAGGCTGATTGGGTTAAAATGGCAGACTTGACATGTTAAAAGGAGGGTGATGCTTGAAATCCTTGTTCTTCCATTGTTAACCATGGTGACCTGCAAAGAAACGCGTGCAGCCATCATTGCGTTGCATAAAAATGGTTTCACAGGCAAGGATATTGTGGCTACTAAGATTGCACCTCAATCAACAATTTATAGGATCATCAAGAACTTCAAGGAAAGAGGTTCAATTCTTGTTAGGAAGGCTTTAGGGCGTCCAAGAAAGTCCAGCAAGCGCCAGGATCGTCTCCTAAAGAGGATTCAGCTGCATGATCGGAGTGCCACCAGTGCAGAGCTTGCTCAGGAATGGCAGCAGGCAGGTGTGAGCGCATCTGCACGCACAGTGAGGCGAAGACTTTTGGAAGATGGCCTGGTGTTAAGAAGGGCAGCAAAGAAGCCACTTCTCTCCAAAAAAAACACCAGGGACAGATTGATCTTCTGCAGAAAGTATGGTGAATGGACTGCTGAGGACTGGGGCAAAGTCATATTCTCCGATGAAGCCTCTTTCCGATTGTTTGGTGCATCTGGAAAAAGGCTTGTCCGGAGAAGAAAAGGTGACGGTACCATCAGTCCTGTGTCATGCCAACAGTAAAGCATCCTGAGACCATTCATGTGTGGGGTTGCTTCTCATCCAAGGGAGTGGGCTCACTCACAATTTTGCCCAAAAACACAGCCATGAATAAAGAATGGTACCAAAACACCCTTCAACAGCAACTTCATCCAACAACAGTTTGGTGAAGAACAATGCATTTTCCAGCACAATGGAGCACCGTGCCATAAGGCAAAAGTGATAACTAAGTGGCTCGGGGACCAAAACGTTGACATTTTGGGTCCATGGCCTGGAAACTCCCCAGATCTTAATCCCATTGAGAACTTGTGGTCAATCCTCAAGAGGCGGGTGGCCAAACAAAAACCCACTCATTCTGACAAACTCCAAGAAGTGATTATGAAAGAATGGGTTGCTATCAGTCAGGAATTGGCCCAGAAGTTGATTGAGAGCATGCCCAGTCGAATTGCAGAGGTCCTGAAAAAGAAGGGCCAACACTGCAAATACTGACTCTTTGCATAAATGTCATGTAATGGTCGATAAAAGCCTTTGAAACGTATGAAATGCGTGTAATTATATTTCACTACATCACAGAAACAACTGAAACAAAGATCTAAAAACAGTTTAGCAGCAAACTTTGTGAAAACTAATATTTGTGTCATTCTCAAAACTTTCGGCAACGACTGTAGTCCCCCAGTGTGTCAGTATATATGTTGAGACCACTGGCCGTCCCAATTGTGCTGGCAGTCTATATCAATAGGATACAATCCTCCAGTGTATCTCTTCATCTGTATGGTGTAAGAGATCACTATTTGGCACACGTTTTCGGTATAAGGATGCCCAATAAATAGGGCACTTTATTCTACCACAGATCAATGGATTGAAACACAATATGATGTTATGTGCTGTACGTTACCAATCGCTGTGCTGTGGATTTTGTGTCGTTCTAGGTCAAAGTTCCTTCTTTGGAGCCAACCGGAGAAGCGCAATTGCTCGTTAAGCTACAAGGACCTTCGCGGCCTCCCACGTGGTCCGTAAGCCTACACGTGGCGTCCCACCTGACAGAGGCAATGCAAGGTGATTCGTCCCTTAGGTCCGGGATGGCCAATTAAGCAGCTGTGCCCACAGGGATTAGTTGGTATGAAAAATGGAAGGTCCACAATCTGTAGAATATATTAGAGCTAGGACAGTGAGAGACATTTAATGTGGACCTGGAATCCCATCTGGGACATAATTACAAGATAACAGGGCATTTGTTAATACCAGGAAATTAATGTCCAATAGGGATTCAAATATCGGTGCATATATAATCGCAATCGGCGACAATTGGTCATACCTAAAAGGGACGCATATTTCTAGAGAATAATTCAAAAGGACATACTTAAAAATAAATAATAACAATATTTACCCCCACTTCAACATATATCAACTACTAAAAACGCATTATCCTTAAAAGAAAACGCACGTGCGGTTTCCATGCGTTTTCAATGCGTTTGTAGAATATAGATATAAAATCCTACCTCCCAAGGTCTCTATGTCTCAAGGGGCCTAAATCAAAGTTTCTCTGGTGCCATCAACATAATTGAACCAATACATGTTTGTCTTTCAATAAATACTTGCTTTCCAATATGGATCCCATATTGAATGTCTCTCACTGTCCCAGCAACCAATGCGTTGGAATGCACTATATAAAAGGAAACTCTGTGACTCTAACTGTTCAACCACTGAGGAAGGGCCAGTTGTAGCTCCGAAACGCGTCTGGTACAGAACAGTGAGCGACAGTATTGAGCCGACGTGGCTCTAATATATTCTACAGATTGTGGACCTTCCATTTTTCATACAACGAAATCCTCCAAGGTCTGAAAATCTTCACCACAACCGTTTACTGCGGAAGTTTCAAAAGTAGGCACACATAGTGAAATATCGCCAGAATCACCATACAAAATAAGGATTTATTATACTCACAATGAGGATGGTAAAATAAGCATTAAATAAAATGTATCCACATAAGAGAAAACCGCCAGACCTAGGTTTCGCCTGGTTTGCTTCATCAGGGGCGACTATGACAATTTTTCCCACAATATCATTATGGTTTTCTTTAACAAACATCTTAAAAATCAATAATTGAAACTTTTAAAACATACATATCTCTCTTAAAATACAACATACATTTTTTTTTACACTTAGCAAAACAAATTAAGGCCTCATGCACACGGCCGTTGTTTGGGTCCGCATCCGAGCCACCATCAAAGTGCTATTATGCACGCCGAGCTTGTTTCATTCATAAAAAAGATCACATGTTCTATTGCCACCAATCACTTTTTACTATGGAGTGAATGAGCTCGCATAAAAAGCCACACCCTCCCCTTTATCCAATCGCAAGTCACTATGCGGATGATGTCCCGCTTCATTCATCTGTTCCCAACATCCCCGGGTCACATGTCAAGCCTTGACCAATGGAAACTGTTTAGCTCCGTCCTATACATAGTATTATTTTGTTTGATAAAATCCATTGCATTATCGTATTTGCTATATTATGAATAACTGCCCAAAACAGACAATGACATTGTCATTGTGCTTTCTTGGTTTATATTATCGAAAATCATATGCAAGGACCTTCTGCCGAAATACTGATTATTCATCATATCCTGACAGGACCGGATATTACAACGGTTTTACAGGACCGGATATTACAACGGTTTTACTGGCCTTGTGTGTTCAGAGAGGTAGAAGAATTGTAAATCTTGCCCAACCTGCCAGATAACGAGCCCCCAGCCACATTTCCGTAGTCCCCTGGTACCCCTCCTGATTATCGAGGTCCCATTCAAGTGAATCGCTATGAATCTTGTAGGCCCGGTACCAAAGTCTGCTAGAGGACACCAACACATCTTGGTTGTCCTCGACTACGCCACTCGGTACCCGGAGGCGGTGCCAGTGCAATATACATCAGCCAAACTCAGCAAAAGAGTTAATGGAAATGTTTTCCCGAGTGGGGATACACAAAGAGGTTCTGACTGACTAGGTGACTCCTTTTATGTCCAAGGTCATGCGGGAGCTCTGTAAGTTGCTTAATATCAATCAGATACGGACATCCGTCTATCATCTGCAAACTGACGGCCTAGTAGAAAGGTTTAATCTGGGGAATATATCACTGAAACAGTTATCGGAGCCGCAAAGAGAACTATTCGTTGGAAGAAATCAATAAGGCCCTTAGTTCCATACCAAAGAACGGAATCCCTTTTGAGGTCTATAAAACTTTCAGTGGAGTGTTGCCCCACAGGCTCCTGGAAATGTGGGAGGTTTGAAGGGAGCGTGTGTCATGGTCTTACCTTCTTGCTGTTCTCCTTCGTTTGACATGTGCTGGCGGCCATCTTGGTTTCTGGGTTTCTTGTAGCCTCCCACCCTGCGGCTCCTCCTTCCCACTGGGAGGAGCTGGATGCCTAGCTCATATATATAGGAGGTCTGTGGCTTCAGTTCCTCGCTTGATCCTCCTGTGTTCACATGCTTCTAGACTGCTGCTGCTTCTGGTTCCTGATCCTGGTTTCGTCCGACTACCCTGCTGGTTCCTGATCCTGGTTTCGTCCGACTACCCTGCTGGTTCCTGATCCTGGTTTCGTCCGACTACCCTGCTGGTTCCTGATCCTGGCTTCGTCTGACTACCCTGCTGGTTCCTGATCCTGGCTTCGTCTGACTACCCTTCTGGTTCCTGACCTCTGGCTTCGCAAAGACTCTGCTTCGGTTTCGCCTTCCGTTTGGACTTTTGCTTTACAGCTTTATTTTCAATAAAGCCTTCTTATTTTCACTTATCCCTTGTTGTACGTCTGGTTCATGGTTCCGTGACAGCGTGGGACATTACCTGATTCTCCACGAGAGGCTCTGATAACTCTGATGCTGAAAACAGGGAAAAGCCCAGAGAAACTTGACTCGTATCGTCCGATATCTCTAATAAATACTGATAATAAACTTTTGCCGAAGGTCCTAGCCCTGAATGAGGTGATATCCACGGTAATTCATAGTGATCAAACAGACTTTATGCCAGAAAAATCTATATCAGAGAATATTAGAAGGTGTTAAGTAAATATGCCAATAAAAGGCGCCAATACGGGTCAACGATTAGTGGTCTCACTGGATGCGAGTAAGGCTTTTGATACAGTGAGGGGGTAAGACAAGGGTGTCCATTATCTCAGTTTCTTTTTGCTATTGTAGTGGAAACTCTTGCCGCCCTGCAAAGACAGGATAAGAATATAGTGGGTTTTAAATTTAGTCAGCACAAAGAAAAAATGTCTTTGTATGTAGACGACTCAATGTTGTTTGTAGGGTCTCACGACTCCTTGCTCCGAGTAATTGCGACATTTGAGAGTTATGGGAAGGTGGCCGGCCTGTCCATTAACTGGAACAAATCAGCCTGCATTCCGTTAGACCCAATTGGGGATTTTATCCCTGGTTGTCTGAAGATTATAAAAGAGGGAGAGAGTATGCAGTATTTGGGAATACAGATATCATCCCACCCTCAAGACTATTATTAGCCCCCACAATAACTCAAGACTAAATTTAGTCCCCACAATAGCGAAAATTAGAAATAAGACACGTATTTGGAAAAAATTTCCCCTGTCTATGTCATGTAGAATATCGCTGATTCGGATGTGTCTACTTCCAATGATAAACCATATATTATGGAATTCCCCAATTGAAATTCCTAAAAAATACTATAAGATAATACAGAGTCTCTTGAGTGATTTAAATTGGAGGGGTAGAAGGCCAAGTATGCGATTACAATTGTTACAGTTGCCGGTGGGAGAAGGTGGTCTGGCAATTCCTGATTTACAAGCATATGCTTTGGCAGGACAGTTTAAAAACTGTCTGGACTGGAGCAAATCCCAACTTTATAACTCAGTCTTAAAGGGTCTATCTAAAAATGTTACTCCTACTGGAATATGCCAGATACTAGAAGCTGGTATACATCTGTACCCCAGTTTAATAAGTCCCCTACTATGAAACTCATGTATGAAACATGGAAAACTATGGGAAAAAAATTGATTACTATGACGACACATTGCTCTGGGGAAACTATTATTTAAAAGAATTATTAGGTATTGATAAGAGGTTCTGGCAGTTACACAGAATCAGCACTCTTGGCCAGATATGGGAAAATGGCGAAATAATGGGATTTAAAGACCTGAAATGCAAAAATAATCTTTTAGATAAAGATTGGTTCTATTATTCTCAACTTAGAGCGGCTCTTAACCACCTCAGCCCCTATAGCTTAAACACCCTGAAAGACCAGGCCACTTTTTACACTTCTGACCTACACTACTTTCACCGTTTATTGCTCGGTCATGCAACTTACCACCCAAATGAATTTTACCTCCTTTTCTTCTCACTAATAGAGCTTTCATTTGGTGGTATTTCATTGCTGCTGACATTTTTACTTTTTTTGTTATTAATCGAAATTTAACGATTTTTTTTCAAAAAAATGAAATTTTTCACTTTCAGTTGTAAAATTTTGCAAAAAAAACGACATCCATATATAAATTTTGCTCTAAATTTATTGTTATACATGTCTTTGATAAAAAAAAAAAGTTTGGGTAAAAAAAAAATGGTTTGGGTAAAAGTTATAGCGTTTACAAACTATGGTACAAAAATGTGAATTTCCGCTTTTTGAAGCAGCTCTGACTTTCTGAGCACCTGTCATGTTTCCTGAGGTTCTACAATGGCCAGACAGTGCAAACACCCCACAAATGACCCCATTTCGGAAAGTAGACACCCTAAGGTATTCGCTGATGGGCATAGTGAGTTCATAGAACTTTTTATTTTTTGTCACAAGTTAACGGAAAATAATGATTATTTTTTTTTTTTTTTCTTACAAAGTCTCATATTCCACTAACTTGTGACAAAAAATAAAAAGTTCTATGAACTCACTATGCCCATCAGTGATTACCTTTGGGTGTCTTCTTTCTAAAATAGGGTCACTTGTGGGGTAGTTATACTGCCCTGGCTTCTAGGGGCCCAAATGTGTGGTAAGGAGTTTGAAATCAAATTCTGTAAAAAATGGCCAGTGAAATCCGAAAGGTGCCCTTTGGAATGTGGGCCCCTTTGCCCACCTAGGCTGCAAAAAAGTGTCACACATGTGGTATCTCCGTATTCAGGAGAAGTTGGGGAATGTGTTTTGGGGTGTCATTTTACATATACCCATGCTGGGTGAGATAAATATCTTGGTCAAATGCCAACTTTGTATAAAAAAATGGGAAAAGTTGTCTTTTGCCAAGATATTTCGCTCACCCAGCATGGGTATATGTAAAATGACACCCCAAAACACATTCCCCAACTTCTCCTGAATACGGAGATACCACATGTGTGACACTTTTTTGCAGCCTAGGTGGGCAAAGGGGCCCACATTCCAAAGAGCACCTTTCGGATTTCATCGGTCATTTTTTACAGAATTTGATTTCAAACTCCTTACCACACATTTTGGCCCCTAGAATGCCAGGGCAGTATAACTACCCCACAAGTGACCCCATTTTGGAAAGAAGACACCCCAAGGTATTCGCTGATGGGCATAGTGAGTTCATGGAAGTTTTTATTTTTTGTCACAAGTTAGTGGAATATGAGACTTTGTAAGAAAAAAAAAATAAAAAATCATCATTTTCCACTAACTTGTGACAAAAAATAAAAAATTCTAGGAACTCGCCATGCCCCTCACGGAATACCTTGGGGTGTCTTCTTTCCAAAATGGGGTCACTTGTGGGGTAGTTATACTGCTCTGGCATTTTCCAGGGGCCCTAATGTGTGGTAAGTAGGTATATGACCTGTGAAATCCGAAAGGTGCTCTTTGGAATGTGGGCCCCTTTGCCCACCTAGGCTGCAAAAAAGTGCCACACATGTGGTATCGCCGTACTCAGGAGAAGTTGGGGAATGTGTTTTGGGGTGTCATTTTACATATACCCATGCTGGGTGAGATAAATATCTTGGTCAAATGCCAACTTTGTATAAAAAAATGGGAAAAGTTGTCTTTTGCCAAGATATTTCTCTCACCCAGCATGGGTATATGTAAAATGACACCCCAAAACACATTCCCCAACTTCTCCTGAGTACGGAGATACCAGATGTGTGCCACTTTTTTGCAGCCTAGATGCGCAAAGGGGCCCACATTCCTTTTATGAGGGCATTTTTAGACATTTGGATCCCAGACTTCTCACGCTTTAGGGCCCCTAAAATGCCAGGGCAGTATAAATACATTTTGGAAAGAAGACACCCCAAGGTATTCAATGAGGGGCATGGCGAGTTCATCGAATTTTTTTTTTTTGGCACAAGTTAGCGGAAATTGATTTTATTTATTTTTTTCTCACAAAGTCTCCCTTTCCGCTAACTTGGGACAAAAATTTCAATCTTTCATGGACTCAATATGCCCCCCACGGAATACCTGGGGGTGTCTTCTTTCCGAAATGGGGTCACATGTGGGGTATTTATACTGCCCTGGCATTCTAGGGGCCCTAAAGCGTGAGAAGAAGTCTGGAATATAAATGTCTAAAAATTTTTACGCATTTGGATTCCGTGAGGGGTATGGTGACTTCATGTGAGATTTTATTTTTTGACACAAGTTAGTGGAATATGAAACTTTGTAAGAAAAAAATAATAATTTCCGCTAACTTGGGCCAAAAAAATGTCTGAATGGAGCCTTACAGGGGGGTGATCAATGACAGGGGGGTGATCAGGGAGTCTATAAGGGGTGATCACCCCCCTGTCATTGATCACCCCCCTATAAGGCTCCATTCAGATGTCCGTATGTGTTTTGCGGATCCGATCCATGTATCCGTGGATCCGTAAAAATCATACGGACATCTGAATGCAGCCTGACAGGGGGGGTGATTAATGACAGGGGGGGTGATCAATGACAGGGGGGTTCTCAATGACAGGGGGGTGATCAGGGAGTCTATATGGGGTGATCACCACAGTCATTGATCACGCCCCTGTAAGGCTCCATTCAGACGTCCGTATGCATTTTGCGGATCCGATCCATCTATCAGTGGATCCTTAAAAATCATGCGGACATCTGAATGGAGCTTTACAGGGGGGTGATCAATGACAGGGGGGTAATCAATGACAGGGGGGTGATCAGGGAGTCTATATGGGGTGATCACCAAAGTCATTGATCACGCCCCTGTAAGGCTCCATTCAGACGTCCGTATGCGTTTTGCGGATCCGATCCATCTATCAGTGGATCCGTAAAAATCATGCGGACATCTGAATGGAGCTTTACAGGGGGGTGATCAATGACAGGGGGTAATCAATGACAGGGGGGTAATCAGGGAGTCTATATGGGGTGATCACCACAGTCATTGATCACGCCCCTGTAAGGCTCCATTCAGATGTCCGTATGCATTTTGCGGATCCGATCCATCTATCAGTGGATCCGTAAAAATCATGCGGACATCTGAATGGAGCTTTACAGGGGGGTGATCAATGACAGGGGGGTAATCAATGACAGGGGGGTGATCAGGGAGTCTATATGGGGTGATCACCACAGTCATTGATCACGCCCCTGTAAGGCTCCATTCAGACGTCCGTATGCGTTTTGCGGATCCGATCCATCTATCAGTGGATCCGTAAAAATCATGCGGACATCTGAATGGAGCTTTACAGGGGGGTGATCAATGACAGGGGGGTAATCAATGACAGGGGGGTGATCAGGGAGTCTATATGGGGTGATCAGGGGTGATCAAGGGTGAATAAGGGGTTAATAAGTGACAGGGGGGGGGTGTAGTGTAGTGGTGCTTGGTGCAACATATTACTGAGCTACCTGTGTCCTCTGGTGGTCGATCCAAACAAAGGGGACCACCAGAGGACCAGGTAGCAGGTATATTAGACGCTGTTATCAAAACAGCGTCTAATATACCTGTTAGGGGTTAAAAAAATCACATCTCCAGCCTGCCAGCGAACGATCGCCGCTGGCAGGCTGGAGATCCACTCTCTTACCTTCCGATCCTGTGAACGCGCGCGCCTGTGTGCGCGCGTTCACAGGAAATCCCGGCTCGCGCGAGATGACGCGCATATGCGTGACTGTGCGCAGGGCTGCCGCCTCCGGAACGCGAATCTGCGTTAGGCGGTCCGGAGGCGGTTAAACATTCTTTGATAGGGAAAAAAATAGATACATCACGCCCATCAATAGTCGAGGTAATTTCAAAAATGATTAACGGTAGGAGAAGAATATCAGATATGTATAATATCTTGTCCAAAAAAATGAGGGAAAGGCAAGATGTGGAGATTAATATGGGAAAATGGGATGGGAGAGTGGAACAGATAAATTCTGAGGGTTCGTGTAAAATATTCCAAATAATAAAGACCTCCCAGAACTCAGCACATAGGCTTACCCAATTTTTTTGGTACATCGTTTATACCACTTTCCGGCCAAACGTATGAAATATTATAAGAATAAGGTATTTAGGTGTCAAAAATGCGACAAAATTGGAGTTGATGATGTGCACTTACTGTGGGAGTGCCAATCTCTCCAAAATTTCTGGAACAAAGTACTTAGCCATATTAAGTTACTTCATAAAGTAGACATCCCCCGAACTTTTGGGGCATGTGTGCTGGGTTTGGTGGAAGATATATGCGTTTCCGGGAAATTTTTATTAATAACTAAACTCTTATTTCAGGCTAGGAGATGTATTGTAAAAAAAATGGATAGAGAAAACAGTACCAACAATAAATATGTGGTCCAGTCTGGTCAAATGCTCGTTGGCCTGTGAGAGACTACATGTAACCACAAATGCTAAAAGGTGGAGGTTTGAGAGTATGTGGGCTGAATAGTTAAAAAATTGATTATGATGGATGTTGGATTGGGGCGTGGGGGGGGGGATGGAGAGAGAGTTCCCTTATTTTATTTTTTTCGGTGGGAGGGGGCATGGGGGAGGAAAATTATCCTAATTATAGTGGATTTGATATAAAATAGGCCATATTGTGTTATATTTACCATTGTGTGTGTATTTTAAAGTAGGCCGAAAGAGGTTCTTGGAAAGGAGACAGTTCATATAATTTCTTCTCTGTAGATGTATCAGTCCGAGAAGAGTCATTCTTGTCTCCTTATAGAGTTATGATTGAGATAAGGATATTTTCTAGACGCATCTGGTGCTAATTATCCCTACGGTTTAATGTCTATTGATGAAGCAGAAAATCTGTGATATATGTATATGTATAATGAACATTACGTTTTAGTATAAGATAATCAATAGGACACATGTATTGTACTATGTTGTTAAATATTATGAAGGATGTCAATGCATCTATTATCTTATATATTTCTCACTACGAACGCATGCACTCCTAAAGCATGATGAGAAGAATTTTAAGTGTAAACTTTGTTAGTAAGATAGTGTTATTTTAACTAACAATCAATCAACTGTTGGCGTAACAGAGGAGACACACATGTCTGTGAGAGTAAATGGTCTATTGTATTATTATCAATACCATAAATTTGGTATCTTGGAAAAGTGTCTCAAATGGTACCCAAACATCTGTGTTTTAATTAGTTTATGTGTAAAAAAAATAAGCCCCTAGCTCTGATTTAGGATTCCATATATTATGTATATAGAATGTAAGACGAAATCAGACCTGGACATTTAACCCTTACTAGTATGATGCTAAAAACGTATGCAATAGTGCCACCTAGGTACGAATGAGTAACATTACACCCACAGCAGAAATGCATTCTGGGTGATATAGTGACATCATAGTCACTATCATATGTACACGCCTAACCAATAGTGTTGATCAAGCTCCAAAGTGCTCGGGTGCTCTACAGAGCACAATGAAAGTCAATGGGAGAACCCAAGCATTAAACCAGGCACCCCCTGCTCTGAAGAGGGTGTCTTGTTCACAGAAAAAGGTTTGAAATTGATGGAAACAGCATGGGGAAGATGTCTGGATGCATCTTGGACTCCTTTTACCTATGACATACAATAGACAACTACACAAAGGCTATTTGCCAAAAGCCAGGTATGTGCAAGCCAACAATCTATCGATGAAACAGATACAGTCGGCACACCTTACAATGGCAGCCTTGTGCACTATGAGACATTCAAAACCAGCTCTCATCTGACTGAGAGCCAGTAAGCCTCAAAGTTGCTTCATATTTGTTGGATGGCTTGGGTGGATCTGCGCACATAGATCATTATCATTAGGGTGACAAAAAGTTTTCTGATTGTCCTAACATAATATTCAATAACCTTTCTATACAGTTTTGTCATGTAAACTCATTTGCATAAACATAGGCATATGGGGAAGACATGCAAATGAACAGAATCTGCCTTGTTTTTCAGCTGAAAAACCATTTGCATTGAAAATTTGCGAT